>NC_139435.1:2712645-3045145 GCF_905368555.1 Meleagris gallopavo
CTGAGAGAAAGTTCACTGGTCACAACATTTGCAGTGAGTCTCATGTGTAAAGACAACATAATAATACTTAATTGGCAAAATGCCTTGTAAAAAGAAGCGTTTGCTATCACTTTATGAGAAAGCTGTACAGAATTTAATAGACCACTGTAATCTTCTTTCTATTAATATCCAACTTTTTGACAAGCCCAGCTAATGGAAACACTTTGTCCATGGCAAAGGTTTTGATGGAGCTGAAAAATCTTTCCAAATAATTATATTTGCTATAGGATATAACAAGTAGCATATTTAGAAAGAAGCATGCTCTCTCTGGCCACAGGGATAGTCTTTCCTGCAAGATTTTCATACCAACACATCATGGAATTTTTGCTCTCACCCTTTGAGCTTAGTTTAGAAATTGTGATGTTTAGATCCCATGAATTTGGAAAGGTCTTTCCCCTTTCACCTTGCCTGGGTGTTTCTGGATATTCCTTGGGGAACAACACAAGTCTGTGCATTATGAAGAAGTCTACCATGATACATTGGTCACCTCCTGTTCTCCTTGTGGCTATTCAACATTAATTAATTTCACCTATGTTGCAAGATTAATTTTGGATAGTAATACTCAAGCTTAGAAATATCCCTTTTTCTCAAAAAAAAAAAAAAAAAGTGAAGACAGAGGGATCAGAAGTCAACTACATTTATTCAGGTGATGATAAAAACTGTTCTGTCATATTACTTCACCCCCTTTCAATTATGTGCTAGGGAGGCCAGATCAATGTGATTATTATTGCTAGCAAAACTGTATCCTTTCTACTAGAAAATAGAAATACTTCATGCTTCTGATTGCAAAATTACTTTTGAATCTGTATGTGACATGGGGAAATCTTCACAGAAGCTCCTTATTTGATAAGAAAGTCACTCTTTCATTCAGAAAAATAGAAAAATAATAAAAATAAAAAGTGTAAAATTTTATTAACATCACAATTCTTAAAATATTAACCAGCTGAACTGTGAAAGGCCCTATAATGTATTTCTCCCTTATTATACATGGGGAGTTTCAGACACCAAAAGATGACCTTATGAGCACTGTGAAATCATTGGTAGTAATTGTTAAAAAATTATTCTACAGAATATTGTGTTAGGAGACCATCCAGGTAAAAATATGTGTTCTCCAAAAGCAGAAAGAGAGACATCTAAAAAGACACAGCCTTAATGGGATTGTTGATTGAAGAGGTACAGTTACAAATAGTTAGAGAGCGCTAAAGAAATGTGTGGTTAACACAGGCTTTGAAGTTTTCCATATAACTACTCTTTCATAACAAGATGCAGTGCGTGCACTCCGTTGAACTCCGTAATGACTTCCCTGGAACAACCTACATTCAGAAAGCTCAGAGGGTGTGTGTTTGAATGTTTTCAAGATTATATTTACGTTTATACTCCTAGCATGTACTTAAATCTCCACATCTTTTTTTTTTTTTTATTGGCTTTCCCCAATTTAGACTAAAACCAGTTCTTGAAATAATTAACATTTTTACAACTAAGAAGTCCTGTATAATGTATAGGTGCTTGTTTTCAACTGAATTGCAGCTGAATCATATCTAAAATAATCTTAATAATAATCTTAATATATTTGCCAACTCTATCATCCATTAACTTTTTACGGTAGGCAAACATTTCATGTTTTACTGACATACTTTGAAAACACGTACAGAGGGACTAACTACGCATGAGGGCAAGGGAGTTATCCTTAATTTGTAATTTCCTCTTATTGTAAATTATACCTGCTCTGCATCTTTATGGCCTCCTTCCATCTTGAAATGTTACTGTGTTACTTTTCTGTTTAACTTATGCACCTTAAATGTTGTAAAAAACTACTGTAAAAGTCAATAAAAATGCAATAACATTGTGTCAATCAAAAGCAATGGAGCAATCGCTATTGAGCAAACAATTTGAAAGCTATAGCTAAAATGCAATTGCACCATGTTGCAATTGATTAAAGATATGAATCAGAAAATTAAAAGTTTTCTCCAGTTTTAGTTATTACCAGCTGCTTAATTTATAGAGCTGTTACTGTGATCCTATCTAAATCTTGTAAAGAGGCTAACAGTACAAACAGCAATACAGTCTTGTGTTGCACCCATTAATATGGATTATCTGTGACTGTCCTAGATGCATAATTGTTCAGAAAAGTTGCTGCAATACAAGTCCAATTCTGTTCTGTTGATGTGAATACTCAGGTAGGAAAATATTTTATTTGGAATAAAAGAATAGTTATACTAGTTCAGACCACAGGTCCATCCAGCTCTGTACACTATATCAAAAGGTGGCTGGCAGCAAATACCCAAGGGAGACTATGATAATAGAAGAATTGTACAGTCATCCTTCTCCAGTATGATCTCAGCGATGTGGCTCAGGGACCTCTTGACCAAGCACTGCACACCCCTGTATTTTAAGCATTTGTTAGATTTTTCTCCTTTGCACATGCCTAATCACTTCTGGAATCCAACACAAAACAAGGATGAATGAGGCTGAAACATCTTTCAGGCAACTGACCGTGTGGCTAAGCTGATTTCAGGCTTTACTGTAATTTCGTGTTGAAAGACAAAATTCATGGGATCACTGACATGGATCAAAAGCATAGAGTAGAGTGGAAGTGATCATCTTGGGATGGGGATATGGGAGATAGGAGATCTGATAAATGCAAGGGTAGTGTGGGTTGTTTCACTTCCCCACTCTATGGAGCTGAGTTAGCTTCTTCAAGAATCTGACTATCTTTCTGGTAAATATAACAATTTGAGTCTCAACTGGCTTTATACACAGCAGTTAAATAAGCAATCATAAGCTATGTCATCATAAATAAAAGCCTTATTGAGCTCAGGCAATGAAATCCAATCAATAGAGGACACTCATCCCCAGTGAAAGCAACAGCTAATGCTCTGCGGTTCCTGGTGGATACTCTGTCATTGTATTTTAAAACCACAAGGAATTCCCTGTGTCATCAGCAATGACCACTTTATTGCTGCTGAATTAGGAAATGAGTGAGGCTAAAGGTACATTTGAATTCCACAGACTCATTCATGTAATCCATATTCTAATGTAGGAAAGCACCTGGATATCTCTTGGAGTTGGAGAGGGGCAGAGAAAGAAAGACAAGATCTTCACTGAGCTTCAACTTACCCCTGATATCAGACAATGGTGTTTTCTTCTCTTTCCACTGAAACAAGGCAAATTAAGTCTGATTATCAGCAAAACATAAGGGAATGTGCTAATTCACATTTATGCCTATTCCTCTGGTCAGAAATCCAAACACAAAACAGAACGATAAGTTTTCACGAAGTATCACGCTTTCCAGAGTTTGCTAGACTCAATATTTCCTTTACTCAAAGATGAAAATTCCCTATATCAAAATAACTCAATTTTTGTGAGACAAGATTTTTAAAAAACGAATGGCTCCAGCTTGTAGTGAATCATTTCATTTTGGCCTGAAAAAGCTGGGAAACTATACAGCACACCCCGCTCCACCAATACTTTAAAAATCTTCTTATGTCATTGAATATTATGGACGATTAAGAAGTTTTAACAAAACGAAAGTTACCTATGTTAATTTTGCAGCTCTACTACCTATCCTGCATTATGTACTACCTTGAATAGCATCAGATCTTTTAGTTCAGTCAAAGAAGTGAACAAATTTCACTACAACAGAACAACTCCTTATGCAAATATGAAAAGAGAATAGAAGAGCAATTTGAAATAATTCATTTCTCTCTTGCCTAATTAATTATTGATTTGTACTTTTCTTTTGAATGATAGTGCTCTGTGTGATAAACATTGATTTGAATCTTTATACAAATATTGTATATCATCAGCAGGTTATGGCAACAGAATAATACATAATGAGATAGACCTGAAGGAATGGAATAATGCAAAAAACATTATGAGATGCCATGAGTGTGTACTTGTTGGGGGTTGCATATGTAAAATAGCAAATGGAAATGAAAGTAATACATCCAGGGGGTATGATAATGATGCAGAATTATAGAAAGTTTACATTTGGGTAATGCTGAACAGGGGACATTTAAAATGGAAAAATAAATACTTTCTGCTACTAGTAATTCTTCTAACTTGACATTTCTTGCAGCCACAAGTGCAGAGCTGTCATAGGCTTGGAGAACTCTCCTGCACAGCACATGTACAGAAGTTTTAACTTCATGCGCAGCTATTCATGCCAATGGGAACTACACAGTCAAAAGACAAAAGAAAAGTGCTGAGAGCAGTAAACACATAGATAATCCTGTCCACCAAACAACTTTGAATTTCCTTTATGCACCATTTATTTCAGACAAAAAAGCTGCTGAGAGATTTACGTCAAAGTGATTTCCATAGCTCAGCTGCTTAAGGCTGGGGATATGATTGAAGCACTGAGCTACACTTTCCCGGCAACCTGTCTCTACCCCTCTCATGACATTCCTGGGGATGGGAGACCTGATATGCTCTTCCTTAGACAAGTTCATTTCTGGGATCATCTGGATAATATTTTGTCAGCCTGGATAAGGGGAAAAGGCCTGTGTTTACTGAGTCAATGAAAAGCAAATTTCTTTCTTTTTTCCCTTGGACAACAGTAGTGCCCCAGTACTGGTTGTTCTTCCTTTGGGCTATGTGCAGTGAGCAGACTGGGAAGATCTCCATCATCCTTCTCCCAAGCACACTTAGAAGCAGGGAGCAATCCTATGATGTTCACATGGGAAATAATCATGCTCAGGGTGTCAAAATATCCAGGTCTTTGTCAGCACAAAAGAAATACATATCCAGCTCTAAAATACTCAGTTTTCATGCAAAACCCTCAAGGAGCATGGCTGCTCTGTGACAGCAAGCACTTACTATGTTGTACATTCACAACTAGCGATCTATAGCCAGTATCCTCCTAGACTGAGAAAATAAAAAATAAATATTGTTGTACAACTAGGTCCAAGCACACATGTTCAGATTAGCAGAAGTAAAGCTGGGCCAATGAGAGGAGATTATTGTGCTCCCTCTCTCTCTTGCACTTGCATGCCCAACCTCATCCAGGGGGAGCTGCTATTTGTCTTGGTGTAGGTCAGCTACAGTAGAATAAGATCCTTTAGATCACAAACAAGCCAGCATTCATGTGTGCATCTCCACAAACATTGACCTGCTTATTGTAAAACCCTGACTCAATAAAGTACCTGCAGATAGAACCTAACATAATGCTAAACATGTTAGGCAAGGTGTACACACAAGAATACAAAAGCAAATTTGTATAGCTACACATGCTTTTGTCATTGACCACAGTCTTTTAAAGTGTCTCTCCAGGCTCAATGGTCTCTCAAGAGAAGGTTTGAATGAGATTCCCCTGACAATTTTTCACAAGATGGTTTCACATGAGTAGTGGGTTAGCGTATTCTAATCTCACCAGCATGAAGTATCAAATTTCTATCATTCTCTCAATTCCCAGGAAATATTTCTCATGTTAATTTAGGCAAAAAGTATTTTTTTTTAATCATTACCATTAAAAAAAAAAAAACCCAAAAACAAAAAACAAATACAAACAAATAACACAGAAAATGTCAATTTAAAATCAACTAGCAAGTACACTGAGACTAAAGAAGGTATAATTCACATATTTTTTACCTTCCCATATACATAACAGTGTTTTGGAAAATGGTGTGTAATAATGTACACAACTCTATTTGGTCAAGGGTAGATCAGCATCCTGTGGTCCTACATACGGAGTGGGAGAATGAAACTTGACGTCTCAGTTTGCATATAGTTGGGAAAAAAATAGATCTTAGAGCTGCATACTCATAATCATTATGGTATTTGCATTATGACAAACTTAAAATTGGTATTCTAGGTTACGGACAGTGCTATAAAGCTTGCTTTCTACGCTGCACTTTGCAAGCTCATTTAAAATGTGCTCTTCCACGACATGATGAGAACACAAATTATAATTAGGAAAGTAACCCAAGCAGAAAATTAGTCTGGAAGATTAGTCTGAGTGTGTTCCTGGAGACAAAGCGATCCTGTGTCTTAACTTTACTGTCTTGGTATAGAAAGAGATTGATACAGATGATAAAGACAAGGACACATTTGGCTTTCAGAAAGAAAAAGGCTTTGCAAGTATGTACACAGGTAAAATCCATAGTGTTCAAGTTGTGCACACAGCAAAACAGCACCTAATGCCACTTCTGCAGTTACTCACCTGTCTTTACCTATTTTTGTTGTTGTTGTTGTTGTTTGTTTTGTTTTTATATCCAGAATATTCTGCAAAGGTAAAAATCCGTCTTTATGAGCAGAAATAAAAGGCTGCCAAATGCTACTCTGTACCCAGAGCCTACTTGCACATGCAAATACACCCAACACTTTTTACCAGCGAGAGGCTAGCTATAAATGTTGAGATCTAAGAAAAAAATATGGTTTCAAAGCATCATTCTGAAATGAAGTCTGGATAAAAAAGCAGAAAGTGTCAACAAGTGCTTGTTTCCACTGGTTAATAAAACAAATTAAGTTGAACATAAAAGCAAGCAAGAAAAATCTGAGAACATTACTACTGAAGGTTTTCTCTTCTGGAAAATTTTTGAGGAATTTAAGAGGAAAGCCAAAGAAAAATAAAAAGAACACTAGGTAAGTCTATAAATTCTAGAAAGACTTGCAGATCAGAAAACTATACCTACCTTTGAGGTGTGTCATCTTGTAGAAAGGAGACCTGGATGCTACTTGGTGGTTATATCGTATTCAAAGGGAAGGAGCTTAGTTTTCTGTTAAATCTTGTTTACTAGTTTTCTAGGGGTTGCAATCCTTGAAGTATCTGGTAATACATAGGTTGCTCTGAAAGTAATGCCTTCCATTTATTTTCATGGAAATTATAACAAATACAAAGAGCACAACACCACTAATTGATAGAGGAAACTCTCAGTTACAAAACAGTATTTTTCAACATAGTCACCACCATGAGCTGTGCATTTTTGCTAATCATGAAAGAAGAACCTGTGTGTCACATTTGTAAAAATCTGCACCAGTGGAAGTGACACGCTATCACAGTCACCACTGCTGAAACACACCTCCCATTGCCTCTTTGTGCTCACATCCACTCTTTGGTCTCCACAAATGTTCAGCAAATGTCAATGAGTGTCGATGGGTGCCACTTCTTCTGCATGGAGGACTTCAATTCCACACCTTTGCTTCGTATGCACTTCTATGTCAGACACCATTGTTTCAAACTTCTCCTCTACTACCGCCTGCCACATGGTAACAAAGCGTAATGGGATATTGATGGAAGGTTCAGTCTATACCGCCATACCACCAACACCTCCTTGGTGAACCATGACATTGCCTTTTCCCTGACTATGGACTGTTGTCCAGAACCTTTCTTGATTTCATGTCCTGTCTACTGCAGCTCCTTTTTTAGATTAGAGAATCACTCTCTGAGTGCAGTATCTACTCTAGATCCTTCCTCATCATTCCTCTTCGATTCCTTTCTATCTGAACTAAATAAAACAAGAGGGATAGAGGTTGTAAATGAGAGCAGAAACAGCAACAGGAAAGGGTTGCCCTCCTGTTTTTATGGGATAAATGTTACTTGACGATTTGGGTAATGTACAAAGACACCAAAATGCATTTGACTCTAGACACAATCTCAGCCCCAAATCCATCATATTGATTCTGCAAGAACCCCAAATATCCGCAGCAGCTGGAAAACAAGACTGCACCATGTTCATCTAAGTGTCACACGTACTTCTATCGCCTACTCACAGACTTGTCGGAGTATCTTGTCTCAATGACAAAATGATGAGGAGAATCAGGCAGCAACTGGTGACAGCAATAAGAAATCCAGCAGATGAAAATTCTCCAGGAGATGCTACTTGGACCTAGGTGAAAAAAGCAGGTGCATTGTGGCTGCTTAGTCATTCCATATCAAGATTGAACAACATTATGACTGTCAATTTCTCATTCTTTTACTTAAGAAGTTAAAATGTACTACTTTCAGTGTGTCCAGAAGTTTGGGAAAAGAGAATTATAATTTCACTATAATGTGTGGTCTGAGGCATGTTGAATACATGGATACTGTGTGTATTCAAATCCATCACTGGCCAAAACCTCCTCCAGCAGCAGCATTTCATGCAGACCTTAATACCAAACTTCTGTGTATGTAGAAGTGATTTTAAAACTTGTTTGGAGTAAGTAGGTGTTAAAGAATATTTCTGGGGCACAGAAACTCCTGTTGTGGGCTGTAGAACAAACTAAAAGCTCCTAAGCAAAAACTTTAAGTGTTATCTTATTATTGAAAAGTACATAAACACCTTTGTGGCTAAAACTCCTCTCTTAACTTGTAACACTGGGACATGTGTTGCTAATTTCCAAGATCCATTTTGCAAGTTTGAGGCATACCATTATTTATTGATTTATTTATTTATTTATTTATTTATTATTTTATTTTATTTTATTTGTATTCAAAATGTTGAAAACATTTATAGAGGGAAAGCGTTTCCTGCAAAGAAAGAAATTGGGAAAAGGAATGCAAATTAATTTTTGCTGCATGTCAGAGCCCCTGCATGGGTTTTATTTTTGATTAAGAATAAAGGATATGTAATCATCGACCACAAAAACAGCAATGATGTTGCAGAAGGATTGGGCAAATGGAGATTTCAGTTTTGATTATTGATTCCTCTCCAATGCATTTTCAGAGAAATACCTTCTGGAATATAGCTATGTATGATAAGCTAATTTAATCTTAAATCTCTGGTTTGGTGACATTTACAGGATATTTAACACTTTCCAAAACTGTGATGGTATTTATATTCTTGGATGCAGTTTTAGGAGCCTAGTTTCAAGTTTAAAAATACTGACTCATAGACTGCTCATAATGTGTGAGAAACATCCTTTAGAACATGTCTAAGATGACAAGATTAATGGCGTTAGGCTAAAAACCTGGTTGAAGAAACAAAAGCCCACCAGGAAGGTTGTTAATCTGCTTGTGTAAAACTGCATAGGGTACTCTGCAATCTCCTTATGTAAGGATTGAAACTGAAGGACATCTTTGGCTGTACAAACACTTACTGAGATGGAACTGCAGCTCTGTTGGGAATTATTGGCTGGGTGGATGGAGAACACCCATGCTCAGCTGCAGCATGCAGCCAGCAGGTGGAAAAAGTTATTATTTATATTTTATTATCAAACTAGGAAATAGTATTTCTAAATAGTTCAGTGCTTCTGTTTCGTGGAGTTCTCTGAATCCAAGAAGCATGATATTCTGTAAATACAATTTTCTGCTTTGTCCATTTAAGAATGATTGTTTCTTGTTGACAGACCTGAGTTCTGGTGATAAAAAAAAAAAAATCTCTATTTTTGACAAAAATCAATAAAAACAACAGCAAAAACAAACGAACAAAAAAACTCTGAACAAAAGCATTTATGTTATTAATTGCAATGATTGAAAAGAAATGACAATGACATAACGAGCCTTACAGTTTTGCTAGCAGAGGACTAGGCAGACCCATAATTGTTCTTCTTTGAAAAAGTGGTGCATTATGTGAGATCCTCTTCAGGATTTTAGAAATTACTAGGAAATCTAATGTTTTTCTGAAAGCTTGAAAGCCACGCTATGATCTATTTGGTGAATTTTGCAATACTTGGTAGGACTGAAGAAACTAGAAAAGCTCTGCTTTCCTGAGGCATTTCAGCAGTTCCTCCTTTCCACCCTCCTACAGATTTTTTTTTAAAAATGGTATGATTTATCCAGACTGGCCAAATGAAAGAAAATGCAGAAGCGTGTCTTAAAGCCTCAGGCTTTCAAGCTCTGAGAGGAAGGCATGAACATTCCAGATGCACATGTGCACCCATGCTGTAAGAGCGTGTAAGTCCCAAGCTTATATATAATGCCCAGGTGAAAAATCTTCCCTCAGATTTCAAACTCACAGACTGCTCTCTTGTTTCTCTTCCCTTGCTCCCTGACTACTGCATTTTTCATTGAGGACACCACTATACCTACAGTTAAAGACACTGTTCAGCCAATATCCAGGAGCATTTTGAAGAGACAAGAGCCATGATTATTCTCCTTTTGTTAGGATTTCTTTTAAAATGTCTGGACATACGGATACACCATTAAACTAAATCTATACCCACATTAGTGCTCTTCAGCATCTCCAAAACATCAAAAAGGACTAACTGCAGAAAAAAAAGAAAAACATTTATTTCTGTCTTTAGTAGCATTTACATAGAATCACAGAATCATAGGGGTCTGAACGGACCTCTGCAGATCATCCAGTCCAATCTTCCTGCTAAAGCATGCTCATTTCAGTGGGTCACACAGGAAAGCATTCAGGTGAGTTCTGAATATCTCCAAAGGGGACTCTACCGCCTCTCTGGGCAGCCTGTGCCAAAGCTTTGTGGCTCTCAAAATAAAGATTTTTTTTTTTTTTTTTCTCATATTAATATAAAAATTCCTGTTTTCCAGTTTGTGACCATTGCTCATTGTCCTGTCACTGGGTACCATCAAAAAAAGCCAGGCCCCCATCCACTTAAATTCAGTCCTATAGATATTTCTAAGCACTGATAAGGATCCCCTTTCAGCCTTCTCTTCTCCAGGCTGATGTGTCCCAGATATTTCAGCCTAGCCTTTCACGGGAGATGCTCCAGGCTATTAATCATCATTGTGGCCATCTGCTGGACTCTTTCTTGGAGATCCCTGTCTTTCTTGAACTCCCAAGGCCAGAACTGGACAACGTATTCCAGAAATGGCCTCATCAGGGCAGAATGGAGGGGGAGGATCACCTTCCTCAATCCTCTGGCCACACTCTTTTTACTGCACCCCAGGATGTCATTGCCTTCTTGACCACAAGGGCACACTGCTGGATTTTGGTCAACTGTTGTCCACCAGGACACCCAGATCCTTCTTTGCAGAGCTCTTTCCAGCAGGTCATCTCCTAACTTGTACTGATGCATGTGGTTACTCCTTCCCAGATGTAGGACCCAACTCTTGCCCTTGTTGAACCTCACAGGTTTCTTCTCTACCTAGTTCTCCAATGACTTCTAGTGTGTCAGCCACTCCTTGCAGCTTTGTATCATCTTCAAACTTATTGAGGGTGTATTTTATCCCTTCATCCAAATCTTTGATGAAGATATTGAAGATCAGATACAGTACTGACCCGTAGGGAACACCACTAGTTACAGTCCTCCAACAAGACTCCGTGCTGCTGATCACAACCCTCTGAACTCTCCCAGTCATCCAGTTCTCAGTCCATTTCACTGTCAGCCTTTCCTCTCAGGAGAGATGCTCCATCCCTTGGATGAAACTCTGCTATTTTGTTAGTCACCAGTGTAAATTAGCCACTGCAGCAGATAAACACCTGAACATCAAAGCAACATGATTCAAGCACCAAGATCTGCCTCTGCTGGAGAGGAGGAAGTAGGGGAAGCTGCAACTCAATTCAACACTGGATCACCATAGTTCAGTGCAAATGGAATGACCAAACACTTTCTAGTCTCTTTAGTTTCCCATGTCTTTTATTTTAGCTTGGTATTGGTGTGCTGTGCAAGATCCAGATTACTAAAACTTCCTTACTGAAATGTTAAAGGAGAAAAGGAATGAAAAGGAAAAGAGAAAATAGTTTTAGTGCTCTTTTGTACAACTCTGCTTTCCAGCATCTTCCAAGTCTACTGGTGTCCCTTTAAGAATGCTCTTATCTTTGTTTATAGAAGCTAGCAGCTTTAAAAATACAGTAATTAACATGTTCATAACGTAAATGCTAATCATTTAACATGTCAAGCATTTTCATCCCCTACTGAATCAATATGAATTATTAAAACAGACTCTTTAAGACCTTTAAAATCAACTCTCTAAGCATGCACTAAAGAACCACACCGCTGGCATATGGGAGCACCAAGTTATAAATTCATGTGTTAGACTGTCTGACACACTTGTTCTCTTTGATGAGGAAAAGCAAAGACAAAAATCTCCCCTAAAAATTTTATATTCAGAATTACATAATCTGTATGCATAAGTGAAATGCGTTTGTAAGGTTTTGTAATTTATGATATAGAAAGCCCTAAAAAGTGAAAAAAAATGAAAGAAAAAACAGACATAACACATTCAGGTTAAGAAATAATATTTTTCATAGCAGAACTGTGTGACAGTCCAAAAAGATCTTGAAAAAATAAATATATAAAGTTAATAAAAAACAAATCCAAAGGGTGAAAATTACATTTCCCTGTTTATAATAAAGTGCTTTCAACTTAGTTATTGATCATGAAGAGTGCTGTATATGCATTTGGAAATTAAAAAGAAAAACAACAACAACAAAAAAAACCAACAACAAAAAAAAAACAAAGAAAAGTACAAATTAACACTAACATCAAAAATGAAGGTTTTTCCCATCTTTATTGCAGAAAGGATAAGGAAAATGTTTATATTTTCAAATGTCTGCAAATTAGAGATGAATATATTAGGCATGCATCTTACCTTGTATCCAGCTGAAGTACTCTTGTACTTTAAGAGACATGAAGCAACTTTTGTGTATATATATATGTCTGCATCAGACGTCTGTTTCTTGATCAACACATTGAAATAAGATAACAAAACTTTTTTTTCTTATTGTTATAGATACAAAAGAAATGAAGTTTTGCAATCAGATGGAAACCATCACAAAAACAGTGGGTTTCAAATACTTTCATATCAGATTGTACAACGCTGGTGCTAATATTTTGTTCTACTTGAGCAACCAGATAACGGCCTGGATGTTAATAAGTGAGGAGTTGTTCTTCCTTTGTGAAAATCTTTTATGCCCAATAAATTAACTGTTAGGTGTTCTTCACAAAGCTGCAGTACTTCACTGCACCTATACCACATTTTCAGTGGGAGTGCAAAAGCAGAGAACCCTGAAGCATATAGAGCCAAGCTAATTTACACCAGCTTGATATGCAGCCCCTTACTTTCCATATCCTGATCTACTTGATCTCAGGTACAAGTTGAAGTTCTACCTAGTTGATACTAAATCCTTTCTTTATTGTGAGAAAGGAGGAAATTCATTTCAGAGAAGTTAAATTTTACTAGATGTGTGTACTCAGAAATAACGTATGAGGGTTTGTATTCTGATAGGAGATAAGATCTTCTTTCCTAGCATGAAAAGTAGATCTTAATCTCTCATCACCCTTCACTAGGAAAAAGTTCAGCACAAAGCCTTAGATGCTTTCAGATTAGCATAAATTATAGCAAGTAGACAAATGGAAGATGAAGAACTTCAGCTCGGGGTGAAGTAAGTCAGCTGCTGTAAGAGACATTTTCATGTCTGTGGGAAGAAGTTTTTTTATTTACTTTATGTTTGGTGGGCATGTCCTGCTGTCAGTCTCTTGTGATTTCAAAGCAAAAAATATTTTCACAAGAGGACATAAAATATGCATGAAAGATGTGAGCATGGTCTACTGCTTTCTAAATCGTCTAGTGATAGTCCTCCAAACCACTCTTGGTGGGCTATTACATCATCCTGACCACACTTTTATTTTTCTTTCTGAGAACTCAGAAGTACTGTTACACCTGAATGTCCATCTGACTTTTCAAAACTGTTTGCAAAGGATTCATGGTTCATCAGGTTGGTGTGGGTGCTTGGAGCTCCAATACCTGCCACTGAAAATAAATACAAACAGACTTAAAAACGTGGAAGGTGGGAGAGCTGAAACAAAAATCTTGGTAGATTTCCCTAGTTATATTCTCTTTATCCAAGCATAAAGTAACTTTATGTTCTCTCATTTTGTTGATTTTTATCTTATTGTACCTGAAATAATTGCTCCTGTATTCAGAGGTCTAGAGACAGAATCATGGCCTAAGTACAAATTGAATCACAATTTGCAATTTGTATTGCAATTTCACAACACAAAGAGCATAACAATGAAACCCCTGACAAAAATCTTAATAAAGTAGCTTGGGGAAATTGGTAAACCAATCATTATAAGAATGACTGGGGGTAAAAGTGAATCTCCCTACTGTGAGAAACGTGAAGAGGTATGAAGAACTTGGACTTGAATTTTCTTCAGTGATAGTGAAAGGATCAGATGAGGCTGAACTCTTAAAGGGAAAGGAAGAAGAGGTACAAAGTAGGGTGATGGTGCTGTTGATGGGGATGCTGTTGGGAGGTGATGGCTGAGTTAGCCACTGTGTGAATATAACCAAATATTACGACTCTTAAACCACTCTAGAACTGTATTTATGTAATAGAAGTAATAGCCCTGTATGAGAAGAATGCAGAAATATCTCAATATGGCTGAACCACAGATATTGCAAACAGGAATTTTCTATAATACATTACAGATCCTCCCAAAGTATGAGTCTGTACAGACTGTAAGCATAAAACTGATCAATGGATAACGTGAGTCTCCAAATGGTTCAGCGGGTTCATTTGCTCTGGCTAAGACTTCAAGTGTTGAGAGTTGCCTAGGCTTAAGCATCCCATAAACTTACATCACGCTAACGTCTTCTATGAGATGATTTGCTACAACTTGTTTTTGCAGGGATGTAAATAGTTATGGCAGTATCAGAATATGGTAAAAGGATTATCACCTATGAAAGTTTAAATTAACAACATAAAAAGTGGTCAAGATAGAAAGCAAACAGATACAAGAGATTTGTGATAGATTACTTGATTGTGCATAACTTCAAACTGAGTGTCTTTAACATAAGGGACTATTCTTTAGTGAAAGAAATACTGAGCAACAGAATACATTGCTCATTTAATGTCCATATTATTTTTTTCTCGGATTTGTCTTTAAAAATTATGCCTTTCTATTCTAAAACAATGGTAATTTGCTCATTAACATATGAGGAATTTGGTGATAAAGTACAGCTCCTAAGAATTCATGGCTATAGTTCAAGCAAATGTAATGTCAGGGCAAGGTAAGAATATAAAAGCCAGCCTGATATTTTCCTAGTTTAGATTCTGTACTATGCAAAGAAGGAAACAGGAAAAAATCTAGAGTTTGTCTTATATCTTGCTGTCAGCTTTGAGTACCTATTGACTTTGAAGAGGCATGGCCAGTAGTTTGTCATTTCTGTGGGAAAGGTATGGTGAGTGACATCTCTATTAGGGCTGCAGACATAGTGAAGTATACAATATCTACTGTGACAAACTATCTGCTGAGAGGGAAAATCATAGGCCTGTCATGCATATCTGATCCTCTAATTACACAAATACACAGACACTGTAAAAGAAGGGACTTCTCCAACAGGAAACGATTTTAGAAGGAGCAGGCTTTCAAATCTCTGCAGGTCCATCCTTTTTAGAATATGACAGCATTGTGCATATCCTAAAGATTAATTCACATAGTGGACTGATATTCTTAGGGTTGGAATATTAGAAAGAGGAACAGGAAAAGGAAATGATGCCATATTGCATCTTGTTTTGAAGACCAGAAAAAATCTAAGGATAGAATCCTTCAAAATTGACCATGGACCTGAAGACACAATTATCCCACTGGGAATCTCAGAAGTTGGCAAATTTGACTTTCAGTTGTCTTATCTGTGGTGTTATAATACTTTTGACCCCATCTACCCGGAAAGTGATTGACACCGAAAGGAGACCTGTCATCTCTGAAATAAACCTGGCTTTATTCCTCTTGGCCAACATCAAATATGGCTGACATCACAGAACAGAAACAGAGAATTTGAATTCAAGGTGAAAAGCTGTTCTGAATTCCTGTTTTCCAGTGAAAAAAAGAATCAGACCTCTCATATATGCAGAAGAGTTATTCATCTTGTATTTCACATAAGCAAAAGATCCAGGTCATTAACTTCTGAGGGAAAACAAAACAAAACAAAACAAAACAAAACAAAACAAAACAAAACAAAAACATAGCAAGAATTATGTATTGCAGTAGTATTGCAGCAGAAATCTCTAAGAGATCCTAACTGCATTCACTCAAATACTATCATCCCCATGAGCTCAATCAGAAAGTAATGCATTTCTGGGACTGATGCTGCCCATGCCGTAGGAGAAAAAAAGTATGGACAAAATCTTACTACCATCTGTCCTGACTGATGGACGGGAAGAAGCTTGTGCTATATTTGAAAAATGCTGAAAGTTGCTGTTATAGATCTTGGGACAGACAGTCTGTTAGACTTGTGGCTGCATTCACACATTGTGAAAAATGAGATGAAGAGAAATAATCTGCAAGAGTATAAGGAGAAGAAATCATTTCTGCCTGAGCCCATGCCTGGATAGTATTCCTTAGACCTCTTCCAGACATCAGGAGTTTTAGATCGATGTCTATGTGAATACTCAAATGCTTTCCGGGATCCCTGACCCATTTTTTTGCCCATCGGTGCAATACCTTTTATCTAATTGTCATCAGCAGGAGTTCAGCCTTCAGCTTCTCCAGGAGGACAATGCTGTAGTTCTCACACAGCCCCTCTTATACATGATCTAACAAGGCTCAAATAAGTCAAAGATGACGATCCATGGCATGATGTGAGACACTCTAACGAGAGCAAAAATTCTTTCTGTCGAGAACAGGCTTGTGAGCAGTTTTTCAGTGATTGTAGTAGATCCCTGGTCTTGTTAGGACTTCTGCACACATGGTCTGAATTCTCTGAATTTGTGGGCTATCATGACTACAGTTTTGCTCAAACCACCAGGTCTGTGGCTGCAAAGGAAACGTTGTGTTGAATGGACTAAAAAAAAGCCAAGGAAAATGGGTCACACTGAGACTTGGGTTAGAAGCCTGGGCTCAGCACCGCCATTCACTGGGGCCAGTCAGTGCCAGAGACAAGAAACAAAACATAGACATTTGTTTATTTCATATCCATTTGTCTTGGCTGAATGTGAGAGACCTTGGGAACAAGGTTGCCAGCAGCAAAGGAAAGCACAGATTTTTCAGCTCTGCAGTCTATGGCAGGCAGAGAGGCAGCTCCAAAGCAGAAGAAATGTAAGGTGCTGACACTCCTATGCCTCCTGTGGGATGGATTCCTTTATTCTGTTAAAAAAAAAAAAAAAAAAAAAAAAAAAGTAGAAGAATGTTCATTGTGGGATCAGCAGACAGGATTCGAGACATTAAATACCTCCTTTTGCCTCCCAGTAACAGAGTCCTGCAGCAAGGGATCATCTCCAAATCACTGCCCCTGCAAGAGAAGTGTTCCATGCATCTCTGTGCTTGACTTTCTTTCTTCCTGCTATTTGAAGCAGTTTGCATTAAATAATTTGTTCTGCTCTTGTTGCAATAAGGTTTTATCTACACAGCTTACTATTTCTCATGCAAGATTTCCAGCTGCTCTGTGTCTCAATTCAACAAGCTAGAGACAAGCCTCATAGCTAGAAAGTAGCCTAAACATATGGACATAACGTCAATAGATCTCTGGCTTTCAGCAGCTTTGCAGTGGCTCTCCTCAGTCTGCAATTCCACTCCCAGCATCAAAATCTGTTGCTGAAATATGAGCTTTAGTGACATGTTGCCAACCATTGCAACAGGAAAACAACCTGTTTTTCTAGGCACCACATGTGAGAGTGTGTCTCAGTGTTTTTCAGTGATTTTTCAACTGAAAAAAAGTAGACAAAAGGATTATCAATATATTGAGTGTAAAACATTGCCACCTACAAAAATTTCCTTCTTTTTCTTTTTTAATCTTCAACAGAACCCGTTATAAAGAAATGAATTCATTTTCCACGTGAATCCTCAATACTAATATTGTCCCTTTATGAGACACTGATAGAAAGTAAATGTGTATGGTGATTGAAATAAGCTTTGCTAAAGCGTAGAGGATTCTATTTTTCATCTGCTCGCCAAATCTGACTTCACCTGCTTTAAGACAAACAACTCACCATCTTTAATCAAAGACTTTTTTTCAGATGTAGAGCTCTCAGCTCACAATACAGTGAATCCAGGCGGTGCCTCCCTCCACTGCATGGCCAGGAGTCTGGCACTAGCAGTGTTTTCTTTTCTGCTCAGCCTACAGCAGAATTCTTATTGACTATTTTAGCAGCTTTGACTTCAGGGACTCGCATATTATTCTTGACTCTAAGAAAAGATGGAGAGTTTATAGCAGAGGGCTCTAGGGACTTACATTCAGCACCTTTCCACATCACAAGTACTTGTTATGTGGATGCTACTGTATCGGTTTTCTTCCCTCTGCCTACATTTTCTGTCTTTAAAAGAAGAAAGATGTGGATATCATCATTAAGCTGGAGAAGAGCTATCAATTAGAGCAAGAGACTGCAGTGAGGATCTGTACAAGCACCATGCAGAAAGTTAGAACAAACACATTTCTTCCTATTTGCCATTCTGTTTCTGCGTCCAGTAACTACAGAGGCTCCTGAGGAAAACAGGTATGCAGCTGCTTCTCACTTCAAGTGAGATCATTCAGATCAATCAGCAAAGGAAATAATTAGCATTGAGAGCACCGAAGTGGACGTTATGTTTCCTTTGGAGCTGCTGTTTTCATCACATATGCTGTAGAAGATGCTTATTTACTCTCTTTAGAATAAACCCTGCACTCTGAGAGATTTTGTTGTGCAGCTGTTACAGCCCTAAGAGAGCAGGAAGGACTATCCTTTTCTCACATTGAGCTTTGAGAAGACACTGCAGGTTCAGACCATCTTTAATGCAGCCCCTCTCTTGGCAGCAGGAGGATCCATACCACTGTCTTCCTTCCAATTTCTAGGAATTATGATTTTTTTTTTTTTTTAAGATTGTTTTGCTGTTTTTGCTGTTATTAAAGAATAGTCGCATGATCAAGTGGAGTAAGTAATAATTTCAGAGGCAGAAGTAAAACATGCTACAGATCATGCATATCTTTCTCTCACTTGCATTTTCCCCTCCCCTCAAGACTTTTTTGAGTCAAAAAGCACACTGCTATTCAGTTTTCTTAGGTATCTTCTCCTCTAATCTGTGTTGCTGCTGAGACCACAACTGCAAATCAGAAATGCTGTGACATAGTCCTTTGTTTAGCTAACCTGTTACACATGAAGCCAATGAAAATGTAGGATCAAAAAGAAACTTTCCTAAGTATGGACATTTTGGCAGCTAATTGGTAGGTCTATAGAAAGAAATTGACTAGGTCATCTTGGAAGGTCTGATGCTACTTTGCTTTCTTTAAGAAATGCTTTACTATGTGCCTAAGCTTAATTCCCATGGAAACACCATCACGGAACTAGGACGCTTCTTATTTATTAGATGGTCAGGTGTAAGGTGATACTTTACTAGCTGAGATTGGCAACCTTGCTGGTAAGACTTTAAAGGACTTGAAAGATTAACTTGAATTTACCACAAATACTTTGTCTTGTAACATAAGTATCTTTTGGTCTAGACATAGAAATGGCAAAGGAAATATCTGGCTAGCACTTGTATGAAAGAATAATCTCAATACCTAAAACAAGGTTTTCCCAGTGCCTATCTGGCACTTGTAAGTCTGATTAATTTGTGAGATATTAGAGAATCAAATTACTGAGAAGATTTCCTCATTCATTGCCAAAGCAATGATCTTTTCAGAAATGTAGCTTGAATAAGAAGTAAATACATTGCAAATGTTAGTACTGATTTTTTTTTGTTTTTTTTTTTCTTTCTTTTTTTTTTTTTTTCCTTTTTCTTTAACTTTAAATACTATATTAGACAGAAGAGCTCCTTAGAAAAAAAGATGGAGGAAGTGGTCTTACCTTGTCCTTTATCTATAGCTGGTCACCGGGGAGATGTTCCTCATAGAACCATAGAATCACCAAGATTAAAAAAGACTTCTAAGATCATCCAGTCCAACCATTCACCTAACACCTCAAAATACAACACATGCTAACGGGGGTACTGAGCTTGGTGAGACAACTGTTCGGTTTGAGGTGACAGACTGACTTGGGAAAAGATTGTTGATTGAGTTCTTACCACCTTCACAGCAAGTGTTTGATTAATTGGTGTAGCAGCTCTCTAGCTGGGGAATTTAGATGGTCCTGGAGATATCCCAGGTCAAGCAGCCCCTTCTATGCCCATGTCAATTCATAGTCATTATCTGTACACAATTGCATATGATTAAAATATTTCTAAGAAACTGTTCCTGCAGACAATGAAATAGGGACATAGTGTGATCTTTTGCACATAGCCTGGAGTCATGGTACAAATAATTTAAGAAAGCTAACAGCAATGGATCAGATACCTGAAGTGGCCATGTAGGACCATGGGCACTGAACTTGGAGGTGTTCAAGAAATGTGTAGATGATGTACTGAAGGAATTGATTTAATTTGCTCAGTATAGTGCTATTCCAGTTCATAGCGAGTTGGCGATTTCACTGAAAAACCTTCATGGTTTTCTTCCTTCTCCTGGAAACAGCCAGGAGCATCTGGACAGTGTGATGAATGAGTTTGCATGGAGCTCTCAAAAAGTGAAATGAGAGATGCTTCACACTCCCAAGTGAAGAAAAGCTTATCATATCTGCTCTGGGGTGAAGAATAGGTAACATACAATCTCCTGCAAGAGATGAAATTTATATGTAATTAATGGATATCTTACCAATCACACACAAAGGGCATTAATCATTTGAGTTACTTTCCATGATCCTGGTTTTACCTACTTGCTTTGCCAATGACCCCTAGTGACTCTGTTTAGCAAATATAGTGTGTAATAAACTGGACAATACAAGTCTCTTATCAGAAAACTGCGGCCAATAGAAAGTGCTAGAACCTGTCATTAAATTAAAGCAATGGTTTGCCTCCTACCATGCACTGGACGCACTGGAACAGGTTGCCCAAGGAGGTTGTGGATGCCCAATCCCTGCAGGCATTCTAGGCCAGGCTGGATGTGGCTCTTGGCAGCTTGGTCTGGTGGCTGGTGACCCTGCACATAGCAGGAGGCTTGAAATTAGATGATTACTGTGGTCTTTTTAACCTGTCCATTCTATGATACGCAACATCCTACTTGTGTGTCAGTGAGAAGTGGTATGTAATATATCTCTGAAAATATCACGTAGTTTAAGTAGAAAGAGGAGTGTTGAGTATCAGAACTCATACATTTTCGAAAGTATTAATCTCCTTCACAATGGGCTAAATAATACTGAATACTAAATGCATCCCTTGATAGATGCTAGAGAATTGTGATAATCCTTTTGACTTGAGAAAAAGACTTCTCTGATACGGGGTAAAGCATTTCTACACTTATTTGATTTGTTGTTGTTTTTCTTTTTTTTTTTTTCCCTCATTATTTAATAATTCTTAAAAGTTTCAATATTTAATCTGTTAAATCCTTTCTCTTTGTAGGAATATTAATCAGGCATCTTCCATCTCACAGCCACCTCGTCAAGAATGTCATGAGGACAAAATAGCTCTGACAGCATTGTTCTTCTGTCATATTTGCAGCTGATGAATGGATCCAATAGTTATTAAGTGAGACTGACAGACAGAATGATCATCCAAGCCTCATTTCCTGAAGAAGCCAGGCTAAAAATTGTTCAGTAATTATCACTAATTTGCCAGGATGCATCTCCAGCATTCAGTGAGGAATATTTAATTTGATCTCTAAATTAATCATATTTTTTTCCAGCATTAAAACAATTCTTCATTGCTATCTCACACCTTCCCAGAGGCTCTTCGGACGATCCTCCTCCCTAGATCAGCCGTCTAAAGCATTTATCTTCCCAGATTCCTTGATCTAGAATTTATAAATAATATCATCTCATGTGACATGAGTATAACACATGGACAGCAAACAAAATTCAGCCAGAACCTTAGGTAGTAAAATAAACTGGTTAAATAGGCATTTTAACAACACAACAAATAAAAAAATGAATATGGAGCACAAAGCCAGTAGAAGCTGGAGGTGAAATTGCCTTTCTTTTTCCTTGAGTAAGTTGAAATGAACCATCCAAAGGTTTTGAGTCTCTTGTACCAGGTTTTACTAGACCATGAAGCAAGCTTTTCAAAAAGACACATCTCGTTTCCGGAGATGGAAAGCAGCTCTTGTATACCTACCAGGTCTGTAAAGATAAGCAGTTTTCTTAAAGTGTTTCATACAATCATTGAATCATTGAGGTTGGAAAAGACCTCCAAGATCATCTAATCCAATATCCACCTGCCACCAATGGTGCCCACTAAACCATTTTTCTTAGTACCACATCTGCATTCTTCTTGAACATCTCCAGAGTTGGTGATGTTACCACCTTCCTGGGCAGTCTGTTCCAGCACCTGACCACTTTTTTAGAGAAGTTTTTAATGCAGCTGTAGCTTCCTGCACTGCAATAAAATGCCCTTTCCTTACCAGCACCCAAGAAGAAATTTCCTACAGCCACCACACATGTAATTCTGTGCCTGTCCTTTGCTCTTCTCTTTCTGCTCCAAAGACCAGTCACCATCACTCATAGATTAACCTATCAGTTGTGAATATTCCTTTGTATATTTACACATTCAAGCATGTTTAAATTATCATTTATGAAGATAAATTCTGTTGCAGCTTAACAGCTAAGTGAAGATTTTTTTCTTTTTTTTTCCTGATAAACTATCATTTCACTGACCTATTGCACAAATAGCAGTCTCTTTCCCTGAAACTGATATGCATTTGCTATGCATGTAACACATCCGGCTGACATAAAATGAATAGAAGGGATTTGATCCCACACCACAATAAATTATCCCTCTGCGTTACACGTGTATAAAATATACAACTTCAGGAAGGACTTCCCTTAAAATGTGAAAGGCAGCAGAGCGCAATCACCCGTAGTAGTCATTAATATATGAAATCTGAGGACAGCTGTACATCTCCTGATGGGAAGTAGAGGGAAAGAGGGATGGCTGCTTTTTAATGCAGATGCAGAAGAAAACATAATTTTTCAGAGTGAAGAACTGCAGTGCATGAACTTCTCATTGCAGTAAAATAGGTTTAAACTATTTTACCGTGAGATAGGACATGGTGTTTGCATTAGTTTGTAGTTTCAAAAATTCTGACTTATGAGGATGTCATGCTGCAAAGAGATGACATCACATTATGTCTTACACATTATCTCAAGAGTACTGTAGAAGGGGTTACCTGATATTCTGTTAAATAGATCTAAAACACATTAAAAATAAAGTGTTTGTTTTCTTGGGGAAAAGGGAAGTGAATACAGAGATGTAAAAATATTTACTGGTAAGGGGAGGGACAGAGACACCCAAGAAATCTCTTCTGAAGAGACTGCTACAGGACTGCAACACTTCATCACCTTCAAACCGAAATGACTAAGTCTGCAAAGACAATATAGAAATGAATATATGTATTTATTTTTGTCTGGCATGAATTTAGTGTGGTGAAAGAGTAATGCACAAGAGAGAAACTGCTTTTTGTGTGTGTCCATTTCATTTTTTCTGTTAGTTACGAAGCTAATGTTTCCATGAGAGGATTCCCATCTATCCCAAAGCTGCACTTAATCTTGTACTCTCGACTTCTATTTCAGCCTAGCTTAAAGCAACAAAAATGCTGAACACAGAAAAGAAATACAGGTTTTCTGTGTAATTTTACCAATTCTACAGTTCTTTATTTCTAAAGACAGAGTCCAACAAGTAACCTATTATTTTCTTTAAGAGACTTGGCTTATGACGTTTTCATATAACTCAAAATTTTCAACATCTGCCTCTAATTAAGAAGCATTTTTCTACAAGGAACAATGATTACAGTGTCTGAAAGTTCTGTAACATAGATATGATTCATATGTCCCTCCTAAGAAGCTCATCTTGTGTCCTGAAATTTGAGATTTGTAAATCCTTTAGCTAAACATTTTTATCTGCTACTTGACTGTGCAGGTGCTTAAATTTGCAATGTTTTGCTGAGATTGATCTGTAAATGCATAACAGACGTGGAAGTGTTTTGCAAGTCTGGGAACTTTTCTGTCAAGTCTTTTCCAGTTTCAGGTGACATATGGAATTCTGTCTCCTGTGCAATATATTGAACAGTAAAATTGCCCCATGTGAAAAATTAACTTCCTACATTGGCTGCCTACCACTTTCTTCAAATTATGAAATAAGCAAGGACTCCCAGCTGAAATTTTTATTTTTTTTTAAAAGAAAACTGTATGCCTAAATTTTCATTTCATAGAAGCATTAGGTGATTGCGTTTTTGTCCTCTTTTTCCAGCTAATGAAAAATAACTTTTTCTATATTGTACAAGATGACAAAATTATCTTGGACAAATTTATCTAAAATTAGATGGCCTCTTCCCTAAGAATTTTGTGGTGCTTGCCAAACATTTGATGGGAGTATGATACATGAGAGTGCCATGTCCTTCCCTCACCTAAGATAATACACTGTAGTTGTATACAAACTTAGAGAAGGCACTGTTATGTCTCAAATATGAACCCGCACTACTCTAATGAAAAATAAATCCAAGAAAGTTGTTAGAATGGCTTAGTGCAGAAAAGAGTACAGCACATTGGAAATAAAGTGTAAAAACATAAAAACTGTTTACTTTAGTAAAGTACATGGAGCAAAGGGGAAAGTCACCACTGGTATGACAATGAGACCTCTACTTTGAGGACTGATTGGGCTTTGTGCTTCCTTTATTCTCCTATCTAGCACATGACAAAAAATGCAACGTGAAACTTCAAGTCAGTTCATATTTATCATAAATTTCTTTTCTTATTTGGGAGAGGACAAGTTATATGGAGAGGTTTCAGAGTTCATTTGCTCAGAACTGAATGCAATTAAATATTATAGGTGTAGTATTATATAGCATAAGCAAGGCATAACACTTACTCTGGCTATTTGTTTTGTGTTTGCTTGTTTTCTTCATTAATATTCATCTCTACCTTGTAAATGGGTGAAGTCACTCTGAACAGATTAGTGTGTTCTGGCTGTGTGTCAGTGCTGGGTATCCAAAGGTGTATATGAACTGATAGATTCAGTTGTAGAGTCTGATTCATTTCAGACTATTTCTATGAGATACACTGAAAAAGATAATACTGTGGGAAACACATGTCAAAATATTTTAATATCCCACTGGATGCTATGAGGGGATTCAATGCCACTCTATGTATCTGGGGCAATTTGGATTCTTCTCGGTCAACATGTTGTCCTATTTTTAGAACTTGAAAGGATTGATTAAAAAAAAGACAACTAGAAAGGTTTAAGTGACATAAGCAGGATGCCCTCCAGAACATTTGAATATTGCACATGTGCTGAAGAAAATAGAAACAAGGAAGGATTTAAAGAAAGAGGAGATTGATTCACTATTTTTATTCTCTAATTCTGTAATTTTGTAAGTCCAGGCCTACTTTTATTAATATGAACATTTTTAAATGTATTAGAGAAAGAAAAATAAATATGACTGGATATTGCCTTATAACATAATTAATGACATGATAATATTCAATATGTAGTGTTACAAAGGAATAAATCACTTTACTATAATATTAGTACTGGAAAGGAATGAAATTTTAGGACTGGTTACATCAGATGCAGATTCAGACAGAATTTTGCATCTGTAGCCATTGTTAACAAAGGTGCATGTATTGCAAAATATTACTGACATAGCCTCAAACTTTGAAAATCATTTTGGTGATTAATGCTGAACTGATAATTTAGTTAAAACTTAGAAATACAGTGGGAGGTATGCAATCATGAATCCACAGGTGAAGAAAGTTGGAAGGTAGAAATTGTGACTATTTAAGCAGTTGATGACATTTTAGACTCAGTGACTTCGCTGCACTTATTTAACTGTGACCATTTCAATATCGCCATGCTGTAATATGATTATGGTCATTTGCGTTTGTCTGATGTACTTGTGAGGAGTCAGAGTGTCTTCAACTCTGTTCCTTTTTGGCCCCTGTCACTTGCAGACCCACATCAAAGCCTCGAACATGGGTGTCAAAAGCTGAGGATGTGATAAAGGGTATGTGGAAAATATGCAAATCATCCCCATGAAGAAATTTCCATTTCTATACCACTAGTTTTCACTTTAATCCTTTTGCCTTGAAGATTTCATTTCCTTGGGAGAAGGAAGAAGAAGGGGATGGGTAATCGCACTCTAGTTCCATTTCTGTTGTTGCAGGGCCCTGATACTGGGATCCCATTTCTCAAGCTTTATTGACTTTGATAAAATCCTTTGACTTGCTGAACTTGCTCTCACTTTAGGTACAGCTATGGAATTATGGATTTCCTGCCAAAATAATTAATCTTTCTTCCTTTTTCCTTATGTGTGTGTGGAAACCCAATAAGTTCACTAATAAAAAGTTTTAATGCAATTTCTCCCTAAAAAAAAACTCAAAAACCAAAAAAACAAAAACACATTATTTTTTTTCCCATAAAATTTCAGGACAAATGAACAAGATAAGCTCTGGATTGCTATACAAGATACTAAAAGGCATCACAAGTTCCATCACTACACAAGTCATCCTATTGAACATCCTTGAAAGAAAGCTCAGCATTGAACCTACAAAACGGATGATTTCAATGAAATTTCCTTTTCGGTGAAACAACTAAAGGGTTGTTTAGTCCCCCAACCAGAGGGACACTTCAAGATTGCACCGTAACCTCTAAACCCCTCTTGTTACTTTATTTAGGGAAGGACTCTGAAAATGAATTCAGTTTAGCATTCAGCTGTGGACTATAAATGAGTCCACATGCAACATGCTGCAGCACAGTAGTTGTCAACTATAATATATTTGGAAATAAAGTTATGCACTGGTATAAATATATTTATTATTATTCTAAAATATTTTGAAAATCTGTTGAGATAAAATACTTTATATTTTGGATATAAATATCCTTAGACACAAGAAAACATACTGTAGGTGTACATTTTGAATAAATGGAAACTGAAGCCAAATTTTTATTGAATCATGTGGGAAATGTGAAGTAAAGCCAACAGTTTTTTATCTTGGTTAAATTCAACGACTCACGTATTTAAGGCAGCTACCACAGTTTAAGTATCTTTGTGTTAGTTGAGATGTGATTATGTCTGTAAATATATATTTAACCTGCATCCAATGAAAGATAACACAAGCTAACTTCATGCTTTCCATTGCAGCCTTGTATGAGGTGGAGGATCTCAAAGCAGCATTGACTAAGATTATACACAATGTTTGTTGCTGTACAGTAATTCTTTAACATTGTGGTAAAGTGTCTTGATAGATGACACCTCAGCTTGGAGAGCTGAAAGTGAACCTGCCTCTCCTTTCTTTCACTAAGTATCAGAGAGGGACAGCTCTCAAAACTGAGAAACAATATACTGATGGCTTCTGACCCAGAGAGAAAGTAAAAATCTAAACTATTATTACTAGGCTGATCTTGTTATCAGCAGTCTTTCTGGGTCAGTGTTCATGTTTCTTCAGATAAGTACATGCCAAACTTTAGAAGTTACTATTTCACTTCCATCTCCTTACACATGTGAAAAGAAATTAGATACTTGTCAGTGTTAATGGTAGGCATTTTCTGATTTGCACTGAAGTTATAAATAGGATCATAAAAATTAGATTCAGGAATTCCAGAGAAAGGAATGGAAATCAATGATACGGGTGCAATATGTTATGTTCTCAGTCTGAGCCTTCCTTTTTGGAAGGACCCTTTTTTCAGATGTTCGTTTGTGCCAAAGTTATTGATCAACATTCCTTTCTTAAGCTAACCTGTTTTTCACAAGGTCACAAGTAGGAAAAAAAGGATCCCTTATCCATCAGCATTAGTGAAGGAGATGAACCATGACAAATAATTATGACTATGGCAAACTATTTTAGAGGAAATGACTCCCCAGTCCTTTTCTCTTTCTAGCACACAACCATCATTTTCACTTATCTCACAGTCTACTCTTTGCACTTTTGAAGTGTGGTGATGTACTTTATTCAGGGAGACAAAGTGTATTTAACGGAGCAGAATTAACATTTCTAAGCTACATGTTTCAATGAGCAAGACACATGTGCTATAGGCTGCCTTGTTTCTCATTGCTTTTTTTTTTTTTTCCTTTTTTCTTTTTTTGCTTGTTGTTATTCTGCTTTGCTTTATTTTGCTTTTCCCCAGGACTGTCTTTCTGTGGCAGTTTGGAAGTCAGAAAAAAACAGTCACATAAGGTTGTCTTCACTCTCCAATCTGAGCTGTACCTCTAGGGAGAATAAATCACAAATAATGTTCTACCCAACAAAGTTCAATCTCTTCCTCATCACTTTTTCATCTTTCAAAACGTCTCCTGTTCATTTATTCAGTTGTTTCCCTTTTCAGCTCCTTTTGGAGACCTGTGGCTGATGATGAATTTTTATGCAAAAAAGCATTTGCAATGGGATTCTGGAGAAAATTTCATTTCACAAAGCGTATGAAAGAATGGAGAGAAGTCAGTGTTAAAAAGAGTCAAAAGCTACTGTGGAAAGTCGAGTTCTATCTTTCTTATCCATAAAGCCATAGAAAGAAAAAGGGAAGGATTAACTTGATGAAAAAGATACATTTTTGATGACTAGTTAAAAAAACAAAACAAAACAAAAAAAACCCAACATATTAAAGGACTTAATACTAGCATATTAACTCTGTTGAAAATATTTTTGGAGGTTTAAGTCTTTTCAGTAAGGTTATGACTGGACAGTAACCTACATCTGAATCAGGAGACACAGTGTTTTCATCATAGAATCATAGAATGGTTTGAGTTGGAATGGAACTTGAAGGTCATCTAGTTCAACTGCTTTCAGTAAACAGGGAGACCCACAGCTCAGAGCTCCATTGAGCCTGACCTTGAATGTCTCCAGAAACGGGACATCCACCACCTCTCTGGGCAACCTGTGCCAGCACTTCACTACCCTGATTGTAGAAATCCAGCCTAAATCTCTGTTCTAGTTTGAAACCATTTCTCCTTCTCATATCACAACAGACCCTTTCATATTGGACACAGTAAACATTACAGTGGAGATCTGAAATATTATCAGTAATGGCAGAACATTATTGTATGTTTATTTCAGATTCTGTGTATAAGAAGAAAATTGTAAGTCCTCGTCATTGCAAATGTCAAAAAACATCTTTTAATTCACTCAGTGCATACTCATTGTTTTGGCATAATAAGTGCATTCTAATAGCATTCCTTACACTATACTTGCAATATAATCATCATGCTGCCTTAAGCTTTTTAATCTCGGTTTGGATTTTCAACAGAGAAGGGTCGTACAGATGGAAAACTACCTGATCCCAGTGCAGACCTAGATAAATGTCAAGTTGTATTAAATCAGGCTCTGTTTGTGCATTTTCAGGTTCTTTATGATGGTCGATCTTCGATGGGTCTGATGCAACTAGAGATCTCTTGCTAAGAGAGATGTCTAGTCTAGAGATTGTCCCATCATAAGATTGCATGAACATCATGTTCACCTTATTTTTCATAGTATTTCAAATGCATGGGAATTTTTTGGGTATGCATAACAGTTTGTTGAGGTAGATATTAGTATGTTTTAACCTGTTATTCTACCAGGGTTTCTATTTCTCCCCTTGGTAGTGGGAAATACACATTCAGAATCTCCAGTGTACAGGAGGACGCTTTCACTTTAACACATACTGAAGATGAGTTTGATCTACCAGACCACAGTGAAGATGAGCCCAGTTTATCTCAATCAGGAGGAATCAGATAATCCTTCTGCCGACTTTGCTGCAGGATGATATTTTCTAGGGCAGAAGTGCATAAGGCAACCAAGAGGAATCAACATCTAAATCCACTAGAAAGTGATTTTCTGAAGATAGTATACTGTAGTCTTAATTTCAGAGTTATTCCTTGTTGGATAGTCATATTAAAAGGCAACACTGGGAAAATATCATAATATCCATAAATTTACATTTAATATGCATGTTAATTAGTATTGCTATTATTTTCAGTGTAGGTACATGGTTTTGTAAGTTTATGATAATAGCACATCAATTCATTTTAATATATTTTAAAGTCTCCAAGGTTGGAAGGGTTGTTTACTCCTTCCTCAATATCAAAACCTTGTCCAGTGCACCTCACGGTAGGGTTAAACGTGAACTTTTCCAGTGACAGCAAGTTGCCTCATAGCATGGCTATATTTGTGATGTTTACTGGTAACTTGAAATTCCTGGGTAACTGATGTGGTTTCCATGCCCTGTTCATCATGTCCTATGGGAAATTACATTTCATAAGTTCATTCTCTCCATGGCTTTGTCTTGGAATGGCTGGAAACAAAATAATTGGAAGGTTTGGATTACATTATCTTGTAAGAAAGTTTTTGTCTGTTCAATATATTTATCTTACTTCACAGTGAGTGGTTTGTCCTGGGGAAATAACTTGATCTTAACAAGATGTGTAGCCTTAGGCATGGAAATATCCCTACAACCCAGCACTGAGTGTTGGATCAGGCCTCTGTTAAAGATTTCTGTGAGTTTCTCAATGAACAGATTAGCAATTTGATCTGCCAAGGTGATGACTAGTATACAGAGATGAAGGGGTATGACTGAACTCGTCACAAGTAAACTGAGATTTTAGTCTGAAATCAAATAGTTTGGGATGTTTGGCATTCTAAAGTACTACATTTCTTGCCTTACATTACCCTGGTAGTAATGTCTGGCAGTTCATCTATTTCCCAGATGAGTATTAGTATATTTTGAATAAGCTGGAATGAAATGGTTCCTTCCCACCATTCTTCTGTTTATCTTATGGAGAAGCTTTCCACTTTCTGTACTTCTTTTCTCTATTTATTCTAATTTTTCCCATGTGTTATCAATGCTAACCGGGCCTCTAATGTCCTTGGACATATTTGACCAGGTTTTGTAGACTCCTGTTCTAGATTCCTGAGAGAACTTTTGCTATCAAACTGCGATTGTTTAAGTCTGTGCTGATATTATGTTCTTTATTCAAACTTTATGATGTTTCCAGCATTTCTGAGAGCTGTCTTAGCCTCATCTGTATGATTGTCAACTCTAACAGAGTAGTACAACGATGGCTGGATGTGTTTGCTGGTAGATAATTGTCAAATCTTTTACTTGTTTTAGAAATGACAAAGAAGCCAGTTTGGCTGAGAATTTCCATATATTTTCATGTTTTCTTTATTTTTTTTCCATTTTAGAATCTTATGTAGGTTATTTTCATATTTTCAGTGTTCAGGGTTTTTCTTGATGAGAAGCCAATGTTATGGATCTCATTTAATTGCATGTGACATGGCAGGCTCAGTAACATGAATTGAACTCATGCTGAAAACGGGCTTTAACCTAAAAAGTGATTACAAAGATTACTATACATCCCTTGGAAGGAATGATGTTGTAAGTCATGTTCATTCATGCCATTCCATGTAGTTTCATTCTCCATATCATCTTCTCAGTATATATATCTGGCCAGTAGTATTTTTGAGACATAAGATTGTTCAATCAAATAACCATTTTACGGAACATCTGCATCCAGTGCTCAGATATTTGCTCTAACAATTTCTTATTTTTGAAACATTAAAGATTATTAAAGCAAAGTTAAAAATGTTCAGCACCATGCTTCAAACAGTTTCAACGTTGTCTTTATTTGGTTTGTACTCACTTACAAATGTATTCAAGTGACTCTTTCTTGTGAACAGATGGCGTTGTGCTTGTGACCTGCCACAGCTTCTGTCACACTGCCTCTGTGGGCTGTGCATGGCTGTAGGTGGTTTTTCATACATACACAAGCACTTACAGACAGTGATGAGTGATTCAGACCAACTCCTAATCAGGGCTTCCAGCACCTGGTTTCCTGTGCAGACATGGAAAGAAGCAGGAATCAACCTGTTATATAGGCTTAACTTAGGTTTAGAAATATTTCTCTGGAAAAGGTGAGAAAGTATTAATGTCACTAATTGCCAAAAATCCAAAGATGCTGAAGAAGACTTATCACTGGGTAGGGATCTGCAGCCCTTTATCATACTGCTCTTGTAAGCTTGTTTGCTTCTGGGGTTCTCTGGAGCTGCTTGTCAGTGAGGTGATATCCCATTATTTCCTTCAGATGAAAGAAGGCAAAAAGATGAAGTGCTAAAACATGCCCCCGAGGAGATTTTTAGAAAAATAAAATGAAAATGGATCCTGAACTTGCAAACCAAGAGTAGTCATAAACAAGTCAGGACACAGAAGATGAAGATAAGCACCTCAGCTTGTACCTGCTGAAGACTGCACATAAGCACATCTAACTCATGCAACGTTCAGGGTGCACGAAAATGAGCCAAAAGGGAAGAATATTTGCTCTGAGAAGAGATGTGAGACCACAGAAAGGAGCCAGAACTGTCAAATTCAATTTTGCAGTCTAAAGCAGTTGAGAGGTCAGGGAACAGGGAGGTCAGTGATCAGTGAAGCTTCTGAATAAGGACTAGGTTACAGATTATTATTATTTCATATTCTTTCAAAATATTTCTGATGTTTCCTTCTCCTTGTATAGGTCATCTACAAAAGAATACTTCCACTAAATGATTTTTTGTTGTTTTTGTTTCGTTGTTTTTTGTAGTTACTATTGCAATTTTGTGGATTGTTTCTTATATTTTTATGTCGTGACTTGGCAAATTCCCTCCCTTCTCTATTAGAATTAAAATTAAGGAACTTGGTCTTACAAAAAGAACCACCAAAACTTCTCTTTTTCTGACAGTTTTTTTTTTGGTCAGTAATGTTGGGATTCTGTTTTGCAAGTACTGTCACATGGCAAGAAGTGAAGGATGATTTATAATTTATAATGATTATGTGCTACTGTTGGAAAAAGAATAGCTAGATTCCCCCAGTTCATAATGTTCCCAATCTGTGACATTTCTCGTCCCTCTGACTTTTTTTTTTTTTTCCAATGATTTCGAACAGGTTATTTTTAGTTGTATTATTATTTCTTGCTGACTGTGCTTTCAAGTTTCCCCCTTACTTTAATTAAAGTGTCCTTAGGCTTGTGCATGCATAAAGCTAACAAGTTCACCCAGTCAAGATCTCTCCTAATTACAATGCAAAGTAGGAGTTCAAGTGAGGAGAACATCAAACAGCTTTTACGTGACACATGAGAGGTTGACACTGTATTTTGACAGGCCTGCTGTAGAATACATGATGCCACTAACATACGTCTTATAAGTAATATCCCAGCTTATACATCAGCCACCAAACGAGGCGGTGTTGTAGAGAGCAAGCTGTCCATCATGCTGTACATAGTAAAAGACAGCGTTTGGTATGTTATGGATGTGTTATATCAACAGTGGTAAGATCCAGAACATGATGACTTCTCTTTTGGTATTTTATGTACAATGGTATTTACAGATGAAGAAAATCTGTAGGGCATTTCTTCAAATCTAGGTGCCTACAGTGTGGCTTCCTGATGAAGGATTAAGCAGTGAATGTTCAACACTAACAAACAGTCTGCCATCGCATGAGCTACACTGTGGTCTTCCCAGGCAGCAAAACTGTAACCTCAATTTTCTGTAGATTGGCATGCAAGAGGACCTGTACTACAAATTACTCACACTAGGAATCTAGTGTGTCCCAAAATACCTTACTTTTTGTGTCCCAAAATACCTTACTTTTCACCCCAGTTGCCATCATGAGAACTATAAGCTGTAGATTCCACACTGCAGGTTCTATAAAGTCAGATCCTGTATCCAGCACCTTCCTTGCTTTTAAGCATCAGCTCATCCACCCCAGAATGAGATGAGTCATGTCAAGAGCTTTCATTTTTCCCACTGTTCATAAGAGGAGCCAAAGTTAACCAGTCTAGATGTCTACATTGCAAGCATCTGCACGCAGCCACACAAGCCCCACCTGTGGATAAATCCCTCTGTATTTCTTATGTCCCCTCCTGCAGTCTCAGCTCTCCAAGTAAACATATAGCATGTAAGTTAAGACAAGATGAGACTGGAAGAAAGGAATGATATGATTAGTGTGCATTATCAGAGCCAAAACAAACAGACATTTTTACTTAGTGCGCTTCTCTTTTGCTGCTGTTGCTAAAATTGGAATTTTCTTTGGAAATTTATTGTTTGGTTGAAATCTGGAGATCAAGAAACAACACAATACCTGTGAAGAAAACACCAGTGAAAAGCATGAGAGATTAATTTCCTGATCTTCAGCTTTAATCATAACTCACGGTCGTCAGAACTGCCATGAGAACTGCGCAGTCAGGGCTGGCACTATGATAGCGGGATTGAGTGAGTCGAGTCCTGTGGGTGTACAGATGGCTGTACAGGAGACAAGCACGACAAACACTTTGTATTTCAGAGTTCGTGGTATCATTCAGTACTCAGCAGTGACTTCTTTGATAGCAAGATAAATACACTAACTGTAGAGGCAAAAAAAAAAAAAAGAAAAAGGAATACAAGAGAGAAAGAGCAGAAATGTATAGCAGGATATATACCAGGATAGCAGGACAGAGAAGTCATGGAGTGGGATTCACACTGTGAAATGGGCAACAGATTTATTTTATTAGTTGCTGGTCAGGCACTTTTTTGGTTAAGAGTGACACTTTTGCAAGATTCCCAAAGCATCTCAGCTGCAATTTCTGTCTTCCACTGTCAAGATGAATGCAATGTTAACAGCAAAATTATTTCATAAATTATATCACATCTTGAAAATTTAAAGCAGCCTGTCTGTGGAACATCTGAACTGCCAAAAAGCCCCCGTGCAAAATTTGGGAATGAACAGCAAAGATATTCTTCATTGTCTAAAAATTCAGGCCAAAATTAGGCAATAGCTACCACCAAACTCTGTTTTCTGCTCATCTTTGGGTGATAAAAGCAATGATTTCCTTGGAGTTGGAAACAAGTACAAAACATGCTTGAAGGCAAAACGATGTACAGAGACTAGAAACAGAGTGTCTCAATATCTTAGAGCATCTTAGGCATCCATTATTAGAGCTGCATTTACCTAAACACATTTTAGTGTGAATTGTCTTGTAAGGAGTATATGTTGACAACGTTGTAGTTGTTGTAAGAGCCACAGGGCCTTCCTGGATGGCATGCACAACATACTGTACTTAATGTTCACACTGTTCAGCGAAACAATTATTACAATCAATTTGACTTCTAATGCGACTTCTCTTGTAAATCTCTGGATCATTAACCTTAACAACGTCAATGTACTGTCAGTATCCAATTCCACCGAATTAGTGTCCGAGATAATAGGAAAAGGAATGTATTAATGCATTATTGGTTACTAATAAAGACAGCAAGCCTCTAATGTGCTACGAAGAACAGCTGAAGCATGCAAGGAAAGAAGATGCAGACAAAGTCAGGGCAGCAGACATATGTCAGGTCATCCGATTAGGTGTTAAACAGCTTAACCCCTTTACCACAGACTCAGGAAGACCAGAGATTTGGGTGTCTCCATGGCATATGACAGATGAACAATGGTTTGCATTTTATCTTGAGTACACGAGTCTTTCTTCACAAAGTATCACTCTATGTACCAGCAGTCAGAGAGCAGCATCAGGTGCAACTATATGGTCATACCAGAAATAAAGAGAAAATACTTCAAAATGAGAATAGATACAATTTTTTAGCTCTCATCCTGCTCCATAGACTAGCTTGCACTACAGAGCTGAAGTTATGCAGGGCTGATATAAATAGCCCTTTGCATCAGTGCTATCTAGTTTTCTTCCAGCTGACAGACTCAAAGTGACATCTTCTGATATTGTTTGAGACGGCCCTTTATTGAGATGATAGGTGTCACAGCCCATCACATCCACCACCGTGAAAGGAGCATTGAGTGCTCACAACACAGTAGAAAAGGTGCATGGAGGCTCCAGAGGGAGCAGCAAAGTGAGCAATGGGAATCCCACTGACATCTAAGTGTAGGGGAAGTGTCGTGTCTGAAGTTGACTCCTGCCAGCTTGTATTAGCGAAGAGAGTTGTGGTGGGTGAAAGGGGCATGACACTGGCAGGATTTATATCTTCTTTAATGCCCTATGACATCAGTCTTACCTGTAGTTCCAGAGTGGACAATACATTTCTCATCCAAGAAAACTCATATTCAGATGGTTGTTATAGCACAGAATAATGTTTCTACAGACACCTCTCAAAACACTGCAATAACATTACTGCCATCCATGAGTTCCCAAAGGCCTTTATAGTTGATAATCCAGAATCACCAACTTAACAGCAAAATAGAAATCATTTTAAATCAATCTTTCAGAGAAAAAGAGAAGGATGTGAAGAGTCGTTGACAAGTTTAACCATGCACAGCTGATTATAAACCCATGCTTATTTATTTATTACAAATTCCATTTTACTCCCATCATGAAAACCTGATGAAATGTACAGCTGAAAACTGATAATGAATTGAATTTTAACCATCTCTGTTATAAAAAGCAAGCAAACAAGCTAGCAAACAAACAAGCAAATCCCCTCTGCTGCAATAGCCCGATTCTAAGCCTGTCGGATGGTTTCCGATAATATTGATGGATTCTGAATGAGGCTTTTCTTTATGGTTAAGCCTATCATTAGCCTCATAAAACTGGATTATTTTCATCTAACTTCAGCTATCTGAACAATTAGATATCTAAACAGAGTTAAATAAAAAATCAACTTTTATAACTAATAATTTAAAATAAATCCCTGAGATTGGATTTGCAGGTAAATAACCTGGGAGAAACTATTTACTGGCAGCTGTTCTCCCTGGTAGTGGAAGGAAAAAAGATATCTAGTTTAAAGCTGCCTAAATCTTAGACTTCTGCATAAATGAATGCTGCCATGAGATGAGTTATACCCCTTCTGATCAACGTGGACATTGATTAGGTTGTGAGGGTGGCAGGAGCATGTCATAGACTGCTCTGGTGACAGGCTCCAAACATGTGTACCTAATTAAAAATATAAAAGAAAGGGAAACACAAGGTGGGAGTTACTTTTTGTTTTTCTGTGCAGCAATATGGATTATCATTTTGATTTTCTCCCCCTTTTGGAAGTTGGAGTAGAATAGAATTTACCTTATATTCATCTTTCTTTCCTTGCCTTTTTTAATTCTACAAGAACATGGAGTTTGACACTTGTATTGTTTTGCCTTGGGCTGTGTCTGCAAGAGAAAATGGAGGCAATAGCTCTACTTTCAGTAACGGGTAGCCTAGGAACTTTTTTATTCAAGGGGATCTGATGAGGCAGGAAGTTTTTATTTCTCGAGGCCATTTTCATGGCATGAATTATAAATATCATGGAAATGTGGCTATTAACACATTTGAGAATGTGTTACTGCATAAGATCCACAAGTGAGTAGGGGAGGTAGGAGGGAAGAAAAGGACTCTACTCAATTTTTAAATGACATGAAGAAACAGTGAATTTTCAATATGTTTACAGATTATTATTTTGCTTCATATATCTGTCATTTAGACAAAATAATTGTGTTTTGTCCCATAAAAAATATAGTATGTTTTAAGTGTGGATTAATTGGTCCATCAAATGTCGTAAATAATCCCTTATATCTGATAGTACTGCTTTTCAGTATAATACTTTATGAGCACTGGAAAGCATTTTCTCTGGAGATTTACCCTCTTTGCATTAAGGGGCTGCAAAAAGACCTGAAGCCATTAAAAACAACCAAATAATGCAAAACAGTAGGTTCGGATAAGCCAGTTTAAACTGGCATAAACCAACACTGCTGTTGAAAGAAGTTGTCCCATCATTTACTCCCATCCAGGACATTCAACACAGCCAACAAAAACCCAAACACTGAATTGATTAGTTTTAATCACCTCCCTTAACCCGTTTGGTGTGTGGTTGCACAATACTTGTATTGGCACATGGAAGGAGGTATCATAGGGACAGAAGGGGATGAAGGCTCACTCTTTTATTGCTATCTTAACTCATGCTGGCTTGAACATTAAACTATGACTGGAGATCCCCTATAGAGAGAGATCCACCAGTAGTGGGCACTACACTTCCAACTATATCACCCAGGTTGTGCACTAGGAAATAGATGCAGCTGAGCACTTCTTCCATGCTGTATAATGGCCAAGCTGTAAATTTGTTGTCTGTTCAGATGAGAAGTGATCTCTCCCAGTACTGAATATTTAAGGCCAAGAAGGTCTGTTCTACTGAAAGAAAACTACATTAGTCAAACACAAATTATTGGACTACATGCAGCTGTAACTGAATACATTTTTTATTGCCTGCATAATGCCAGAGGTTAGACTCAATGAGATAATCCTCTTTATAGACTTAAAGTGTATAAAACCAGATAAAACTAATCCAGATGACACTTTTGTGACTCTAGATGCCTAGAAAGATATCTGCTCTATCTGACTTGTTGTTTAGGGTCATTCTAATACATTGGCAGTTATTTCTCTGGCACTATCAGATTGTCTATCCTTGCAGCTTCCAGCCTTTATGGGTTCATAGGCAGAAGTAATGAATGAGTAATGTGAGCAGCATCTTTCTTTACTCTCCTTGCCAACTTGGACTATATCCACAGGCTTCTAACTTGTTAGGGGTTTTAATTTTCTATGGCCATGAAGAAAGTTAGAAGATCTGGGCAACGAGTTCTGTGGGTCTACAGCTCACAGGTCAGAGTTCATTTCTCTAATCCATTAGGTATCAGATCATTTTTTCTTGTGTTGGACTAAAAAGAGTCAGGGTCAGGTCCGAGCCAACTGTGTTCCTGCTGAAGAACATTACCATGAGACTCTGTAAGTTATTTACATTTCCACCCACAAAAATACATGTTTAATAAAAAAAGAGTTTTTTTTTTTTTTTTTTTTTTTTTTTCTTAAACATGGACTGAATTTGACATTTTGTGGTACCCTTGTGCCTCAGCAGAGCAGCATACCAATAACAACATTTCCTGACAGGTATTAGTTATTTTTTCTTTGCAGCTCCCAGAGGACATAAACAACTGCTATTCTTGATTTTCTTTTGGGTGGAAATCAAGGGATAAGTGTCTTGCCTCATAGTACATGTTAAGTCAGTGACAGAGCTGAGAATCAAGCACACATGAAGTTCAATAGCTGTTTGGATCTGTACTCAAAGAACCAACTAACACTAGGTTAAAATTTTAACAATACCTATAGATGTGAAAAAAAGTAACTGTCTAAGGATGGATAAAGCAAAATCTGTCTTGAAGTTTCTGCATGAAAAGCATGACCCATTTCCTAAGCACAAAAAGAAACGTGGACAATCAAAAAATACCAACTCATTGAAACAAACAGGAGGGGAGTCTTGGCTCTCAGTTACACAGATCCTGTGTCACAGCTAAAGTGTGTTCTTTTGGCCTGCAACTAAGATGGTTTTCTTACTAAGTCAGACACTGGCAGAGTTTTTATCTTCATCACTGTAATGGAGCATGTCCATTATTCGATGAGTTAATTTCAGAAAGAGGGCCAAGTTTGGAAGGATTAACTGCCAGCTAAAGAAACAAAGCTTTCATGATCTCCTGCATATCTTGCTCGAGGGGGTAGGAAGAGGGGAGGAATTGATTCAGCTTTCTATGTGTGCGCTCATTTCCAAGTGCCTTCATGAGACATGGCATGACAAAAGCTGCCAAGTGTTTAGCACAATAAATGGGACCACATTTTAAACACAATAAAAACCTAATGAAACCAGCCTCTTTTAAAGCCACCCACCTTTAATTCAATACTTTAGAGGCTTTGTAATAGAAAAGCAAAAAGAAACAATAAAAGACATGTCTTTATATAAAAAACCCGTCTCTATATATGCATAGGAACACAGAATTGAGTGGTAATAAAAGGACCAGTAGATTTAAGGGTGTCACTAAAAAGGCAGCAGCATTAGTGGAAGAGGTGAGCTTTGAAGTGAACCCTCTCTACAGTGCATCCAAAGACCCTGGGGAAAGACTGGACAGCATCTTGAAGTGAGACATATCCCTCCTTCCTGGTACTATTTGGACTGGTCCAGCCTAGCCTAGGAAAAGACCATGGGGAAAGTTATTTTCTGTGTCGGGGAAGACAATCCAGAGATGATATCTCCTTCCAGACTGCACAAATTTCTTCTCTTCCAGCAGAGCTGGGTGTATAGGCATGATAGGAGGTTAAGGAGTGGCCTTGAAAGAGGCTATTTTGTGAGTATCTCGGATCTCCAGGTGGCACATTGTTGGCTTTAGCACATCTGTGCTAATTAGTTAATGGGCATGGATCTGAGGGAGCAGTAATCCCAGTGTTTGTGTTTTTTTTCCAGATCTGACAGCCACAACTAACAGAAAGTTCTCAGAAGCTATGGTGGACCAGGCAAATTAAACTAAGTCAGTGTCTGAATTCCTCCAGGTAGGACTGCCTGAAAGGCAATTCAAGATGCCAAGATATGTTAAAAATGAAGACTGGCCGATATGTTATTGGAAAGGATTTTTCTTATTTTGTTGCTGCTTCAGACAACAAAAAATACATCTCAGTTCTCTGAAAGTAAGTGTTTTTCAGTTTAAATGTATATATATGTGCATATTTAGAAAAATATAAGATTTCTCTGGTCTTACCTTTAGCAGAAGAGGAAGGAAAGATATGCTGCTGGGAGCCATACATTTATCTTGATGTTCTACTGGTGAAAGGTTTCTCAGGGAAACTAAGAAACAGTTTTATGAGCTAAAATGACTACAAACCAATTCTAACATGATGCCCAAATCAGAAAGCCAGAAATGGCTTCTCCCATATGTCCAAAAGGGTGCAGAAAGCTGTGAGGCACCTACAGAAAGCTTTGATGAAAAACTTTGACAAGGCTTCTAAAAAACAGTGTTTAGATTTGGGGTTAGGAGGAACTTTTTTTTATGCAAAGAGTGGCGAGGAACTTGCACAGCCTGCCCAGAGAAGTTGTGGGTGCCCCATCCCTGGAAGTGCCCAAAGCCATGGATGGTACCTGGGGCAGCCTGAGCTAGTGGGGATACTCAGCCCATGGCAGGGGGTTGGAACAGGATGGGCTTTGAGGTCCTTTCCAAACCAAGTCATTCTCTGATTCTATAATTCTACAAGTATGACATAGATTTGCAAAATGTAGAAAAGGTTTCACATATTCATAGTGCAGAAATAGGGAAGTTTTTAAAGCTGTGCACCTCATTTTCAGGAGGTACAGGGAAGAAAATCAGGCCAGTGGATGTACCCAAGAAGCTCTTCTCTCAGTAATTTCCTTTGAATACTGGCTTCAAAGCTCAGAAAGTCTTACTCTATTTTGGTGTCATACAAGTTTTTCCTTGCATCATATGCAGAAAGTTTTAGTTAAATGAAATGTAAGCCCGACTCCTAACCAGAAGTTGTGATGATAAATTTATCTGCTTTTTCTTCTTTTGTGGTAACCTATTTTTACGTGGCCTCAGGGAAATAGTAAGTAGTTAGCTCTCCACAGAAGCTTGTGATACATCAAAAGCTCCCGGACTGGCATAGAACTTCAGTCACATTCCTTTTGGTTTAGTGACAATGACATTTTTTGTTGTTGTTGAGGTAACTTTAGCTTTATTCTTTTCAGAAGAACCAATTTCTTGGAAAGGACCGGATTGAATATAAATCAGTGTCCTGAAGCAGCCTGCAAATTTTCCAAACATCTTGTCTGACACTTTTAGGTCCCCGGGTGTCATCTCTAAAGAGAAAACTAGCAGTAAAGATGCCTGCAGTTTGTAAACAATGGCAAGAAGAACATCCTGACAGGAGGCTGTAATGTGGTCTTTTTTCTCTTAGTTATTTACTTGCTAAAGAGTGAGAATTTTTTCTCTGGCCTCTTCCATGACAGAAGGATCCCTCTCTCTGCGCTGCAGTAGTGTTCAACACTTGCCATTTCCACAGATATCTGCCTCCACAAAGGATGCAAAGAGAAGCCCATGGGGATGTTGCCTTGGCATGCTTGCCTACCAGTGGGGCCTAGAGAGGCACCATCCCATGAAATGCCATTTGGAAGATCCCCCACCATTCCAAAGGAACAGCAGCATTACACCCCAGCGTCTCAAATAACAAAGAAGACGTGACACTTTTGAACCTGTGGTTAGCATAAGGCATCCAGGAAAGACCTACTCACAGCAAGAAGATATAGTAGTAACAGCAACGATGATTTTACCTCCCATGAGAAGAGACTTAAGCTAGAGGTGTTTCCTAACTGTGGGAACAGTCATGCATGGTTCTGGTGTTTGTCAGGGAAATCTCAGCTCCAAATGTGCCATGTAATCATGACCATAAGTCCTGAGATGAAAGGAGGGAAATGTTGAGCCTGTCCCCTCAGCCGGAGGAAGAATGGATGCAAAGACACAACCTGATATACCAAGAACTACCCAATGTGCCTCTTTTCAAAGATCAAGATTTTCTAAGCTGCTCAGTTAATCTACTCCCCCAGCTTTCAGCCACCCTCTTTGACAAGCTTTAACCGACCAGGGAGTTTGCTTATAAACATTTCAACATAAGGCATTTCTGTTGTTATGAAATGAGTCAAATGTGAGTGGATAGAGCCAGCTGTCATGCACGTATCTCCTTACATATTTACCAGGCTGTTGCCTTGTGCAAAACCTATGTACCACCATGTATAGTATGTTGGCTGTTTTAAAAGAGGGCTTTATAAGGCAATGCTTCAGTTTTCAAGCATATATGTATATATATAGGTCACAAATACAGGAGACACAAATTAACTGCCACCTTAAAGAAGACACGTTGAGCTGATAAGATGATGTTCCTAATGTCTCCTGAATATTCCTTTTAAGTTGCAACGCTACATTTGTACGTTCTGAGGAAGAGTTGGGTTAGTGGAATCAAGCATATACATTTTTGAGGTTAGAAACCTTTGTTTTCTCATATCAATTTGATGAAATTTTTAGAAAGTTGGAGGTTCAGTGAACTTAGTAAGTGACTATACAAGGTGAAAAGCAACAGTGGCTTGATTTCAGCCAACACAGTGATAATAGCACACCTATGTGATTGTTGCTGAGAGATGGGAACACACCCAGTTTGAGCCAGTCTGAGCCTCTCTGTGGGGAAGAACTGCTCCTTTATGGCATGGCAGCCTTAAAGGCGAGGAAAGATGGAGCAGAGTCAAGATTGTTGGCCTGATTTAGGAAAGGTGTTGTTGCTCCATACCATGTGACATCATGCAGAAGGCCGTCAAACTATGGGACTTGGCTGAGCCTCTGCTCAGGGGGTTGCTGAGCATCAGTCAACAGGAGGTGGGAACTGTATTGCTTATACATATTTATGCATTTATACATATGCATACATATTGTTATATTTTTGTTCCATTTTCATTTTCTGTTTTAGTAAATATTTTACTGTCAGCCCACGAGTTCTGTTTTGTTTCCACTTTTCTCCTTCATCCTGGTTGGGCAGAGTGAGCAGAAGACTGTGGTTTAGCAGTTTGCGGGGTTAAACCACAAAAAACGGCAATTCCATCTGCTCCAAACTTAGATTTCTTTTACTGGATCTTGTTTTTATTGGTTTATACTCCTCCCATTTTGTTCTGACACTGAAAATTCAAGTTCCATTTAGGCTTATCATCATGATAATTCTATTACTGTCAAGGTGGAAGAGATAGGCCTGAACATGAGTTTGGATCTCTGGGCTCTCGCATTTCTCTCTAACCCATGAAACAGTAGAATCACAGTTGTATGGGACTGCTGAATCACGGTCTGGACCTCTGATTAATCACCTGAGGCGAGCAATGAGTCAGCCACGGGAGCACAGGTGAAGGCAATTCACCTGTGCTGCAGGAAGGGGTGGAGCCTGGCTCTCCTAGACCCATTTAAGAGCTGACTGCCAGTGGGGAAGGATCTCTCTGGAGATCCGCTCCATTGGATTTCATCTCGTGAGCCCAGGATAGGGTGAGTGACTTTCTCTCATTACTCCAATATAAATTATATTAGCCAAGCTCCTGGATGCATATACACCATCTGTATATCCCTTGATTATAAAGCTGGCGAGCCAGGCAGGCCAAATCTACTTTACATCATGTTTTTCTTGTGGAATTTCTATAAATGGGTCAAGGGGGAGAACACCATTCCCCTAGATAAAATGATCCTTGGGCAGATCCCAGGGTTTCTGGGATCTTCTTATTATCAACTAGCAACTATAATTGAGAAATGGGGTCCCCTGCATACTTTGGGGAATATTTCCCCAGTACACATAACAGAATACTTTCAGGGACTAGACAGAGATATCTTAACTGTGAAAGAAAGGCAATTAGCTGTATCCACAGTGGCATGGCCACTGTTAAATGCTTTAAATCAAGCTGAGACAAGATCAGATAACTTAGAAAGTGAAAATCAGCTACTAAAAGCTCGTATTGACAAATTAGAACAAGAACTTAATGTATTAACAGGGAAAAAACCAATTTTACAATTTCTAGGTCAGGTCTGTAGTATTTCAATAGATGATAGTCATACCTCTGAAGTAGCAGACCAGGTTCAACAGGAAAGAAGGAGTTCTAAGTCAGATGTAGAGGTATACCTGCATGGCTGCTCAGGTTATGGGATTCAGGAGCAGAAAGTGTTATGGTTAATGGGCCAGAAGTGGCAAAGCTGGCCACCGTAACGTTACACCCTGCTGTCAGGCAGAGACTATACTCTGCTGTCCAGTATACCAATGAGAACCACTCAATAGTAGATTAGCTAATGGCAGCATGGCGGATGGTCTGGCAGAATAAAACAGATATTCCCTTAAACATAGGACTATGGTCCTCTATGGAGGACCTTCAAAATTACATTCACGAGTTAGATATGAGAGAAGCAATATATGAAGACCCTGAGATAGTAGACCCAGTGCCCTGAGAATGTTGCAGACAACATGAGCCGCCCCGCTTAGGATCCAAATTACGGGCACTGATCATTAGGTAAGACTCCTGATTGGTAATGAAAATAATCTTCTGCTCCCTGCCCCTGAGAATTTAGATGCTGGCACCCATAGAATAAAATGGCCATGGAAGGTGCAGGTAGGACCCAAGTGGTGTGGCCTACTTGCACCTTGGGGGAGATTGTTGGAGGTGGGAGGCTCAGTAGTTCCTCCAGTAATAGGTACATGGCCACTGATGTTGTGGTCAACACTCCGATCTTCATTGCTAAAGGGACTCCCATCATGTCCCTATGGCAGATCAGGACACCTCCTTTGGTGCCTGATATTATTATGTAGCTGCAAACATCCTGCCAGAAAGTGTGGTAGACGCGGCCAGGACATGCCTCTGTACAAGCGGAAGGGTTCACCCAGGATAGAAACGTGGCCTGTATTTTGCCGTGGAGGGCAGACCTTCCCCTCTTGGTACCTCTGAAACATCTGTATTTCTCCCCATGAGTCTTTGAGCCTTTAGGATCACCGGAAGGAATGAAATGTCATCAAAACGTTCCAGTGTTACTGTCAGATCATGTGTAACACCCGGTGATGGTCTGCATGGGACTGATGGAACATAGGACGGACCTACACCTCACGACCGTATGCCTCCGGTAACATCATCGAGCGCTGGCCCATAGAAGGATGCCAACTTTTACCAATCATCACTCATCTTGAAATTTACCAACATGTGTCGCGATTAAATTGTATAACTGTCGTGGTGTATTGGATCTCTGTATTAGGGAAAGCTCACCCTTTTAGTCAACCTAATCATTGGTTCATGCTGTGAAGGAGTGGAGTGTGTGGGGCTGCTGAATCATGGCCTGAACCTCTGATTGATCACCTGAGGCGAGCAATGAGTCAGCCACGGGAGCACAGGTGAAGGCAATTCTCCTGTGCTGCAGGAAGAGGAGGAGCTTGGCTCCACCTTTCCTAGACCCATTTAAGAGCTGACTGCCAGTGGGGAAGAATCTCTCTGGAGATCTGCTCCATTGGAGTTCATCTTGTGAGCCCAGGATAGGGTGAGTGACTTTCTCTCATTACTCCAATATAAATTACATTAGCCAAGCTCCTGGATGTATATACACCATCTGTATATCCCTTGATTATACACTCAGTTATGAGGGAATCGCTTTCCAGTTTCTGAATGGAGGATATTTTGAAGACCCAATTTGGATTCCATCCTCAATAGTCAGTTTTCTGCCTTTTCTAACCTATATAAAGTGATAGTCCCTTCTACAGCATCCTTGAAACCTGAACAACTTTGGAAAAGCTGGAATACTCAAACATTTGTGAGGACGTTGTTAGTGACATGTTTCATACTGGAGCTCATGGTCAGGCATAGCTCAGAACCAGAAGAGGTTGGCCAAACTCTGACCTCCAGCCTGCTCCATCTGATTGGCATAGGTTATTATTAGTGATATGTTGCCACCACTTAATGATTGCAAGATAGCTTGGAATGAAGTTAAAAAAAAAAAAAAAAAAAAAAAAAAAATGCTGAGTGCAGGTTTTCTCTGTTCGTCTCTTGTCAGGCATTTGTCACATCTTAAAGAAGAACCTCCATGACTCAACACATTCCCTATCTTTACACAAGAGGCTAGGGGAAAATGAAAGTGGAGATCAAGCAACATTCCTTCACATAAAATTTCACGTGAGGGCTGAATGCGATTTGGCTGCAGAATCATGTCCTTGCCTCTGATCAGGTTCTGCAAGTTCTTCAGGTAAATTCAGGACTTCAAAGACCAGAGCTACAAGTGGAGCATCCTCCATCAGCATGGAAAAAATTCACTTGCTTCCCTCAACTGAAGTTACCAATGAACCACTGAAGCCTGCTGAAACTTTTGGAACAGCTTCCTACTTTTTTCTATGAACCAGCATTATGCTTAATGTGTAACTCAGGTAGAGTGGACCCAATTCCCTGCTGGTGTCAATCAGAGGCAGCGTTTTATATAGCATTACATTTACACTAACCTCTCTGAACATGCTCCAACAGGAGACTTGGCCCTTTACCCTCTGGAGCTTTTAAAGAATTCACATTAATGAAAACAGAGTAAGACAACAGCAACATGAAAGCATAGGTAGTCTTAACAGATTCCAAATCCTTTCTTAACCTAAACAGAGCACAAAAGGAAAGATAAATGGCATTTTGTTGCAAGCAGAGAGCAGATGATAACTGCATAGTATTCATGATCTAATGTGAGAAAGCGTTTATTTTCTTTGCCTGGGGGGGGGAAAAAAAAAAGGCAGATCCAGGTAACTAACAGCTCAGCTCAGCTGTTTTTCTCTACATTCAGTTGCCCCCACCTGACTGCATTATGACAGGACTGGCTCATATCAGGGGAACTGTTCTTTCCCTGATACAGCTTCACTGCAGGAGGGTAGGTTGAAGATGATGTTGTTTTCTTTTCTTTTCCTTTAAGGTGCCCCCTCCTGTAATACCAGCTTGAGGCTGCTTTTTTTGTGTATGTAGGATTTCTTCTCTCCACTCCATGCTCCATGTTTGGTATCTTTAACAAGATTATTTGGACCTGGATATCAGCTGGCACTGGTGAACCTTGAGTAAAAAGTTCTGAAGAAAACATAGGGTCACTGAATTGTATCTATTTTTACTTATTTATTTAAATATCTCCCTGTCCATCTGTTTCTCTAATCATTTCACACAATCTTTTCATCTATTTGAGGGGAGAATTATTAGGGGAAAACAAATAAACAAACAAAAAAAATTCTCATGTGTATTTTAAATGTTGGACTAACTGAAGTCTTTAAGAGATTGATAAGTAGGCTGCTTTAGACACCGGACTTTTCATTTAATCACTGTAATAATGTCATGACATTTCTTTCTAGTCTGCATTTTATAAGCCTTATCTCCTCCTTCCCTCTTTGATCCATAAAATCATGTATAAAATAAATATATATTTAGAAAAGCAGCTAGGAAAACAAACTGTACAAGTTCCTTTTTAGTGAGTGGTAGAACATTTTCCTTCTGCACTGCAATTACATTAGGTCAAATCCAGCTCGTCTGAAGAGTCTCTCGAAGTCAGGAATAATATAAGCCTGGCTAGTCCTTGAGCGTAATATATTGGGGAGTGAATAGAGGTCTTATCCTTATCCACTGCTGACAATGAACCTGCCCTTGAAGAGGAGTTGGTAATTAGCTTCTCTGCTGACATTCTTAGAAGAAGAAGTAGGAATTGATTGGGCTTTGTGGCCCAAATTGCCTACTTGCCAGTAAAAGAAAGATTGGTGCATTGTTTCAGCATAATGTAAGAAAGACTGGTACTGCTCCCATTCAGACAGTATGGAGAGAGATGGATCTTGTCTGGTGTAAGCTAGCAAGGGCCCATTGAAGTGAAATTCAATGGGTGATCTTGTCTGATACAAAGATTTGCTTCAACTCCTGAATTATGCATGAGGCGCACTCATTTGATCACCATTTCATGTCCTCTCAGTATCCCTCGACCAGCTGCATCAAGAGGCTGCAGAGGGAGTACAAGAGTGCATTGCTGCACCGCTGTGCATCTTTGCATGGCTCTTTCCATTCCCATTTCCAGACCAAAGGTAGCTTGCTTTCTCTATCTCTTTTCTTGTAGTGTGAGTCCCTCCCCATCAGCCCAGTAAAAGTATCCTTGAGAGCCCAGTATGAAATGAGAATTTTGTCAGTTTGGCAGTTTTTGCCAACAATACAATCACCACAAAATTTGAAGGTACAATGAACTAGTGATCAAAGGGTTTCATTTCTTACTGCATTACTTTTCTTATTGTACCTAATGAAATTCCTAAAATTTCCCCCACAAAATATCTGTAGGTAGTGTTTCTTTCCTGTCGGCTAGCAATCATTGCAAGAATGACAATATTGCTGGGAAACAGTACAAACCACAGCAGAACATGCAAAAGCTTGGCTTGCTTCAGCCTGTTTTCTGCACAGCAGGCCCTGACTTTAATATCTCATCTTAACAGAGAACAATTTCTCTGGGAAAAGCAATAATCATATAATTTGTTCGCTGTGCCTCTGTATGGTTGCAGGATCTCAATGGGAAATGAAGCAAGTCATTTGGATTTCTATTTTAATTGCATACGGCACTGAAAAAAAATAGGTTGAAGCTTTCAGATGTGTTCAACTTATTTTTGGTTGTGGACCAACTTCTGTATTCTCAGAAATGTCTCATATTAATGAGTAAACTTCTCAAATGAGTAGTTGGGGAAAGGAAAGAAAAACAGCTTTCTCCTCTGTAAATTGTTTGCAAAAACCAAATCATGCAGGTGAAAGTGGGGAGGCAACCTGGATATCACACTGGTATAATCAATAAGTCAGCAGAGAGCATCTTGCAGTGTTCCAAAGGGTCTTCCTGATCAGGCAGGTGGGATGACTCTTTACTGGATTTCCAAATCAGTGCTGATAAGGATGGTGCAAATTAGATCTTTTATCCTCTTTCTAAATCTCCAAATTCTCAATCTGAGGCACTGTAATGAATCTCAGGAGACCTTTCTTCATACTAATTTTCTCAGAGAAACACCCTCAATATAAATTCCACTTTCATCCTGACAACTCACTCCTATGTCAATGATAACAAGTTTTCATGATGTTTTGAATGCAACAGAGAGAAGAGAGAAGGCCTCTGTCCTTAGGACGCTGAAAGGGAACAAGACTGACAAATGTCTGTAGACACCATTGGGCTGCAGCACAGTGGAGCAGTTAAGTGCGAGTTAAGGCACAGAATTGCTAGTGCATGGTTTACTAAGTCAGGAACAACAAGTTTGTCGTGTTTCACAGCTCAATTTACAACATGTGATAGGGCATCACTGAATTGAGTTCTGAGCAGAAGGTTTGCAGTCGTGCTCAGAGAGCTGTGGTCAGTGGCTCAGTGTCCAAGTAGAAACCAGTGAAGAGTGGTGTTTCTCAGGGATCAGTACTGGGACCAATGTAATTTAACATCTTTGTAGTTGTCATGGACAGGGGGATCGAGGGCACCCTCAGCGAGTTTACAGATGACACCAAGCTGAGTGGTGTAGTTGACACATTAGAGATAAGGGATGCCATCCAGAGGGACTTGGACAGGCTTGAGAAGTGGGTATATGTCAATCTCATGAAATTCAACAAGGCCAAGTTCAAGGTCCTGTACCTGAATTAGAGCACACTCAAGCACAGATACAGGTTGGGCTGAGAACGACTTGAGAACAACCCTGAGGAGAAGGATTTAGGGGTGTTGGTTGATGATTCAACATAAGTCAGCAGTGTGTGCTTGCAGATTAGAAGGCCAACCCTATCTTGGGTTGCATCAAGAGAAGTGCGACCAGCAAATCAAAGGAGGTGATTCTGCCTCTCTGCTCTGCTCTTGGGAGAGTATTACCTTACCTGGAGTATTGCATCCAGTTCTTGGCGCCTCTAACACAAGAAGGAAATGGAGCTTTTGAAACAGGTCTAGAGGAAGGCCACAAAGATGATCACAGGGCTGGAGCACCTCCCTTGTGAGGACAGACTGAGAAAAGAGAAGGCTGTGAAGTGACCTGATAGTGGCATTCTGGTACCTGGAGAAGCCTACAAGAAATCTGGAGAGGAACTTTTTATAAGAGCAGGTAGCAAAAGGACAAGAGGAAGTGGTTTAAAAGTGGAAGAGGGTAGATTTAGACTGGATATTAGAAAGAAACTCTTTACTATGTGGGCATTGAGGCATTGGAACAGGTTGCCCAGAGAGGTTGTGGATGCCACCTCCCTGCAAGCATTCAAGACCAAGCTGGATGGGTCTTTGAAAAACCTGGTCTAGTGGGAGGTGTCCCTGCCTACAGTAGGGGAGTTGGAATGATGTTCTCAATGGTCTCTTCCAAACCAAACGGTTCTATAACTCTCTGATTCTATGACTCCAGCATGTACGCTAAGCCCGGATGGATCCTTTCACACTGGCCTGAAAACTGGCTGAACCTGGGGGGGGTGAATCTTGAGGCTGGCAAATTTCACTTTCAAATTTCACACTTGCAAATGGGTTCTTTGTTCCATTGGCAGAAAGAGTGGGACTGGACCAACTGCCCTCATCCTGGAGATGTGGCTCTCACTCTACCTAGCTCTGCCAGCAATGTTCCCTCTTGACCCCATGTCTGTCTCTGGCGTGTCTTTGAATCTTTCTTCTCATTGCCTGTTTTTCTTCCAGGCAGCAGCCGTGAAGCACTGACTGTCAGACCAGAGTGAGAGCCCCATGCTGAGCGCTGAAGAGCCTCATGCAGCACAGCAGCCTTGGCTTTGGACTAAGCGCTCATGAGCATCAGCGCAGGCCAGTGAAGGCATATGGTTCACATCAAATTGCTGTGTTTTATTTTCCCAAACTATTTTTATTAATGGCAGTTTCTAAACAGACTTCCTAAGCCATATTCACAATGCACTTGCTAGTGTAAACTTCAGAGTAGTCACACCTCCAATTAGTTAAAGGAAACTGCATTTCTATGCCTTACTGTCCCTGAATCTGGTGTTTGCCAAAGGGGAGATTGTACCTAGTTTAATTAGCATCAGAACTAACGCAGTGTTGTATGAACCCAGAAAATAGCCTACAAATAGAGTCACAGGATCATAGTAGTGTTAACAAAACAAGGACATAATTTAGATAATTTAGATAATACTTTATCTCTTATCCAATTTTTTTTTTTTTTTTTTTCTTTTTCCTGATTGGATTATTTCCCCAGATGGGAGCTATGCCCTGTGTGGCTTTTCTTTTTTTTTTTTTTTCCCCCTGGTTGTAATGAATGAATTTTTCCTTTGATTCTTCTCATATTTCAGAGCCACTTCTTTGCCATTGGGATTTGGCAACTGAGCTATTGCAGAGCAGGGGTCAGACTTAGTGAATGGTACTCTTCCCTTTGGACCTGACACTGTATGATTTAATGTTCCTGTATATCTAAGCCCTTCCTTTAAGTGACTCAAAGAGGGGGTTGAAAAGCAGTGGTAGTGGGTTAAATCCACTACTGATAGAGATTAATGCAGTTGACTGCAAAAAATCGATGTTTTCATACATGGATCGTGTAACTTGCGTCCCTGAAAGTACCAATGAATGAAGATATGATCTTATGCTGTTTTACATTTTTGAACTTTCTAGATTGTAGTTGGTGGAAGTCAGAGGAACATTTCTGTCTAATCCACTGAGTGGTTGCTTACTGAATGCTGATTAGTATTCTGCTTGTTTCTAGCTTCCAAGGTTGTTTTAAGGGAAGCTAAAACACTTAAAACAGCTTTTTAATGGTATTGGTTGCTGAAAACATTCACTGTAGTTGGCAGAGAGACTGAAAAAGAAAGAAGTGGCTAGCAGGTTCATAATGGAGAGGGGAAGTGCATGTATAGAAATTTATGTACTTGTTTGTGGTCTGCTCCCTACTAAATGTTTCAGAATCTTTATTCTGGATAATAAATTCCTCAGAACAAAATGGAAAAGTTGCAGTAGTCAAAGGTTATTATGTTTTTTTTTTTTTTTTTTTTTTTTAAACTCTTCTACAGTCATAAATTTTGAGGCCAAGCAGTGTCATGAGGTTCATCTGTTTCCTGCTGACTATGGCATGTGGAGAGTTACTCAGTAATTCTTACATCAAGCTCTAAACTCTGCTGTGAAACCTTGAAAAAATAACTGAAAGCAGAGAAAAATCTCCTTCATTCTGTCTAGGTATTCCAGTGGTTAATTACGTATATGTGCTGCGGGTTAAGACTGACCTTTGTAAACAGTGAAATTGTTGTTATGGGGAAATTTTTAACTGCACTTTCCCATTCATTTATTACGGAGTCTTTTGAAGAGGAATTTCATGATAATTTGGTCTTGTGTAAATTTAATACTTGGGGAAAATAAGAAGTTATTAGCACTGATTTCTTCCAGGTGTAGGATGAAAGTAGTTTTGCAACATTAACTATGCAGCTAATGTCTGGCGTTACAGAAATATGCTTCATTTACTATTAAACTGACTTTTCAGTGGCAGAGGTGAGCACAAAGGTATAACAGAACCAGACAGAATGCAAAAGAAATGCATTACGCCATCACTTGTTGGCCATGGCTGCGGCTCCACTATACCCACCTGAGGGCAGAGCCTGACACAGCCACCAGCAGAGAGACGAAGGTCAGGAGAAATGAATCCACTCCACATCTCTGGTTCAGCGACCAGCTTGGTCTACAAGGTTTGCTAATCACAAAAATGAGGGATGTGATGGTATTCAGATTTGGTCACTTCTGTTTCCATCATCCAGATAAGCAAACCCCTAATTAGTTAATAGGGAATATATTTGACTGAGACAGATTAACAGATTAGAATCCTTTGGAAATTCCTTATTTGCTTACTCTGTCCTTATGTTTTGTATTGCTCAAAAAATCAGTTCACTTCTGGAATCTACACATGCATTGTATTAATAAATGCATAGAGAAAATGAGTTTATAAATCCGTATGCTGTATCTGAATATTGAGTGAACCACTGGTTGATTGTCTGCCAAGAGTGTCTACCAGTAGATAGCTAAGGAAAAATTTTAGTACAGAAAGAAAAACACAAAACCCTCTTCAACTTACTATGTGATTTTCAGCCATTGTGACTGGTTATTTAATAGCTATCAGCGGTGTCGTCCACCTTGAAAAATACTGAATTGAAAATCTTTGAGTATGTCCAGTTTTTTGACTTGAGTCTCTGAAAACATGTGGCAATGTCTTCCATAATTAAAACTATGATTCATATTTGCTTCTTTTTGGGTTGACTTTAAATGTGCTTCCTGGATTTTCTGTTATAGTGAGACACAGCACTCAGATCATAGAATCATGGAATCATAGACTTCTTAGAGTTGGAAGAGACCATTTCCCCTTGTTCTATCACAGACCCTGCTAAAGTCTGTCCCCTTCTTTCCTGCAGCTCCCCTTTAGAACTGACAGGCCGCTCTCAGGTCATCTCACAGTCTTCTCTTTTCCATGCTGCAGATCTCTGCCTGTCCTCAAAGGAGAGGTGTTCCCATCCCTTGGATCATTTAGTAGCCTTCTGGACACGCTCCAACAGCTCCGTGTCTCTCCTGCACTGAGCACTCCCCATCTGGACACAGTGCTCCAGGTGAGGTCTCACAGCTCAGAGCAGAGGGACAGGATCACCTCCCTCACTCTGCTGGCTGCACTGCTTTGGATGCAGCCCAGAGTATGGTTGGCTTTCTGGGCTCTGAGAGCACATTCCTGGCTCTGTCCAGCTTGCCAGCCATCAATACCCCCAGGTCTTTTACAGCAGGGTTGCATTCAATCTTTTCATCCCCCAGTTTCTACTGGGAGTGAGGACTGCCTTGACTCAGGTGCAAGATCTTGCATTTGGATTTGTTGTACCTCATGAGTTTCACCTAGTAATAGTTGCTTATATAGTCACTTTCTTCATTAACTTTATAGATCTCTGTCATATTATTCCTCCAGTTGTTTCTCTTCTTAAACATTAGTTTCTTCCAGCAGAATATCATTTCATGCTTCGTAGTCTGATAATGTCACAGATTATTTCATCCTGACAATCCTTTTATACCACTTTCTGTACCTCTCAGAGTTGTATATCTTTTTGAGATGGCAAAAGCTTACGTGCATTTTGAATATGTTTTTTTTTTCTTTAATAATTTGTATTAGGCTGATATTTCCAGTGATCAATTCACAGTGGACCTTTCTTCTCTTTCCTGAGTAGTAGGAGCCAAGGTAAAAGCCCTGATCAACAAGCCTTATTTTCTCACTATGTTAATTCTATATTGTATTATCCTTGTTTTCTGTTGTCCTATTACTTCACCTTTTGGTTTAGTGAGATTCTAATGTGATGTTTTATTATCACCTCTTTACTTGATGAAGTTAAGTATAATTTATTTTCTGCTTAATTACTACTAAACTTTTTTCTTTCTTTCTTTCTTTCTTTCTTTCTTTCTTTCTTTCTTTCTTTCTTTCTTTCTTTCTTTCTTTCTTTCTTTCTTTCTTTCTTTTTCTTTCTTTCTTTCTTTCTTTCTTTCTTTCTTTCTTTCTTTCTTTCTTTCTTTCTTTCTTTCTTTCTTTCTTTCTTTCTTCTTTCTTCTTTCTTTCTTTCTTTCTTTCTTTCTTTCTTTCTTTCTTTCTTTCTTTCTTTCTTTCTTTCTTTCTTCTTTCTTTCTTTCTTTCTTTCTTTCTTTCTTTCTTTCTTTCTTTCTTTCTTTCTTTCTTTCTTTCTTTCTTTCTTTCTTTCTTTTTTCTTTCTTCTTTCTTCTCTGCCCCCCCCCCCCCCCAGGTCATTTTATAAATCTTTGATAAATTAAATGGCAGATATATTCAAGGCACATGTGGCAAACCACCTCCTATTGGGACACATACTCACTGCTAACACTGAAATGAACTTTATTTCCTTTACTTTGGCAAACAGTAAATGCATTAAAATAGATAATTAAAGAGTGGAAGGATAGAGGTTTGCTATTAATATTCTAACATAATAAAATTAAAATGGAAAAAAACATTTTTCCATGTTGAAAGTCTCTTTCAGGTTAACATCAAATTGCATTTTCAAAGGTTTTTTTTCTGTTTGTTTGTTTTGCTTTGTTTTGTTTTTCTCCAAAAGGAATTCTGCTCAAACAAAGTTTGAGCCAAGTGACTTCTCCCTTTCTTATCCTCCAATCCTTCTCCCCTATTCTGTCATTCAGCTACTCGGTTGAATCTTCCACCCCCAACCCATCAATTTGCCCAACTTTGGCTCCTTGTTGCCTTGCAAAATATATCCAAATCAGTATATCATTACAGATCTCTAAAATAGACATAAGGTTGAAACAGAAAGCTCCTTCAGGAGCACAGGAAGAAAATGAGATTATGAAAAATGGAAGCAGCGGTAGGAAACACAGGAGAACAGAAAGAAATGGAACAGGTGGAGCAGGTCCAGAGGCAAGCCATGAAGATGCTCAGAGGACTGGAGCACGTCTCCTTGTGAAAAAAAAAGGTTGAGAGTGCTGGGCTTGTTTATCTTGGAGGGGAGAAGTATCCAGGGAGACTGCATCGACTGCATTGTGGCCTTCCAATATTTAAAGGGAGGTTATAAGCAGAATGGAGACAGGCTAGTCACATGGTCTGATAGCAATAGGGCAAGGGGGAATGGTTTTAATCCAAAAGACCTGAGATTTGCATTAGCTATTATGAGGAAATTCTTTACTCAGTGGGTGGTGAGGCACTGGCACTGCTACTTAAAAGCAGTGATTGTCTCATTCCTGAAGGTGCCCCAGGCCAGTGGGCTGAGCTGGTGTGGAACCACTAGCCCTTGGCAAGAGGCTGGAATTGGATGATCTTTAAGATCCCTTCCAATCCAAGCCATTTTATGCATCTAGGATTCTGCAATAAGAAATGAGCAAATCTACTGAGAAATGCTGAAAATTCTGAACAATATTTCATGTTTTGAGCACCATAGATGAAGAATGATGGGAATCAAGTGGAGGGTATAAGAAATTTTGGAGAGCGTAGGAGTAAAGAACTGAGGTTTAGATATTGGAGTAACTGGAAAAGGTCGAGGAAACTTCATTTTCTTCCTTTATAGACCAAGAGTTGATACCATAATCCTTTTCAAACACATAAAAATACTGTGCTAGCAGGAAGAAACAAAGTAAATATTGTTCCTGTTTCGTAGGTATGGGATGAGAAAAAGTAGGCTGAAATTGCAGTAGGATTTTTGTAAATCTAATAATTCTAGGTGATTTATTGTAGTACTATACTACCTAGAGATACTGTGGAAGTGTTTGTACAGAAGTTAGGCAAACATCTGCATGAATGATGTAATGGATTTATTTCTGTTTAAGGCATGGCAGTGTACCATAGTACAATATTCTATGAAATTGTCTTTCTGTGTTGTCTCTTCTACCCTTAATTCTATGATTATAATAATGAAACATTAAACCAGTCACTTTATAAGATGGAAATGCTTTAGAGGACATCAAAAATTTCTTTGAGACGTTAGATAAAAAATGCAAAGGAGATAGCTAGCCTTGAGGACTCTATGTATAAAGCTTGTCTTCTGTGATATTTTAGAATGGGACATGGTTATGAAATAAAGGTAATGCACGTATTAATAAAAGAGACAGGAGAAATATCAGAAAATCTTGTTCGGTCCCCACCAAGGAAAAAAGTTTCCCATAAAAATACATATTCAAACTCTCTAGAGTTATGAATCAGCTACTGAAAATGACAGGATTGCTGTGAAACTACCCATTACCTTATTCTTAATTAAACCAATAGTTGAAGTAGAGGCAATGTTGGCAATTAATCATAAATATTTTTTCTTCAACTTCTAGTCAAGTGAAACAGGAGTTCCATGAGGTCAAATCTCCCACAAAACCACGTTTGTTGGGGAAATATAGCAAGACCATTTGTCAACACTGAGAATGCTCATTTTGGTTGAAATTAAATTAGCTAGGCAACCAAAAATGATGAATTTACAGATTGCTGATGTCAAGGCATATTGCCAGTTTCTTTTCCCCAGGCATTTTCTAGAGGAACAAAAAATGTTGAATTGATACCTTGCAGATCCTTTCTCTCTTTGACAATGCGTCTAACAAATACCAGGCAAAAAACCCCACCCTAATATGAAGTCAATAAAACTAAATAATCTGAGTATGTGACTTGCAATTCAACACACACACATTTGTCATTATAAATGTTTTCTTTTTTAATAGAGAGATTATATGGAATGTTTATGTATGAATAATTAAAAAATAATTATCCTCATCTAGGAAAATGAGGAACAATAAATGAGCCATAACGTCTAAGAAAACACAGAGGCTGTGGCCATTTCTTTGAATCACAGCTAAGAATATTTACTGCAGTTGTAAAAGACATACTGAATCAGTCACAACGGAAAGTCATGGCAGGTTAAAAGTATGACAGCAACTACTACTGAAAAAAAGAAGTATATTGACATCTTAAACTGTTTCTTATCTAGTATTTGATGAGTCTTTCAATAACATTTTAACATAAATAAATTGCATCACACAAACTTGTAGAAAACTGATGCTTTTCTTCTCAAAACTACTTATTTATAGAAAATTGATTACATAGGAAACAACAAAATTATAATCACCACTTTCGCCCACTGAGGAAAAATTCCCAGACTCACCTATTGTTTGACTGCATACTAAGACAACATTTCTCTATGCACTTGCATGTTAGCATGCTTTACAGGAGAATAACTTGAAGAGTATTTGCTTGCTAAAATTCATACTAATTTTAAAATTGCAAAAGAAATCATAAGCAATGGTTATAGATGTAATATCAACACGTGAAAGTGTCATAATGTAGCACAACTTCTTTTTCTGTGAAATTTTCAGACATCAGTTCACAAAAAAAATCTTTGAAATCCTTGAGATTAGTCTGCAGTACTTGGCTTGTTTTGCATTTGAACTGTATATTTTCTTGTCTCATAAATAAAAGCCTCTGAAATCTTCCTCTACAAGTATAGGTATGTATGTGACAGGGGAGACCTTATTGCTCTCTACAACTACCTGAACGGAGGTTGTGGTGAGGTGGGGACTAGCCTCTTTTCCCGCATAGCTAGCAATAGGACAAGATGGAATGGCCTCAAGTTATGCCAGGGGAGATTCAGGTTGGACATTAGGAAATACTTCTCCAAAAGAGAACTCAGGCAGTGGTATGGGCTGTCCAGGTTGGTGGCAGAGTCACCATCACTGGAGGTGTTCAAGAAACATTTATGTGTTGTACTGAGGGACACAGTTTATTGGAAAATATTGGCTATAAATGGACGGTTGGACTGGGATGATCTTGGAGATCTTTTCCAACTTTGGTAATCCTATCGTTCTAAGATGAAACTCAGTAAATAGCAAGGATGGTCATAAATTGCAGGCAATGTGAACTATGATATACAGGTTATTATAGTGTACTGTCATAAATAATCCATTCATTCTAATAATATTTCTGGATAAAGCAGGTATTTAGGTCGAAATTTCTGTGAAATCTTGGGAAGATTCAATTTTTTCAATTCAATTTTTTTTTTGTTGTCGTTTAAAATTTCTATCTTCAGTGTATATGTAATTACAAGAATATACATCAGGACTTTTTCACTGAAGGGAATAGTTTTTACTACTGTGGTTAAGAAGGCTTTTTTGAAGATTACTTTAATCAAAAAAATCAAGTTTGCAAAATGAGCAAAAGCTCCTTCTTTCAGAAGGAAATTCAGAAATTGAAAAGAGGTCCTCTCATGAAAACTCAGAGCATTATTCCTATGAACCATCACCCTTCTTCCTTTCTCATCTTATTTTAAAAAACAAACCAATCAGCCAACCAAGAGCAGCAACAACAAGAAAAAAATTGGCTGAAAAAATACAATGGTGTTACTGAAAAAGTGTGTGTGTGTGTATGAGGGTAGGATCATTTAGTGAGTTGTGTTTATAACTTTTTTTGAACATGGCTGAGCACACATGTCTCTAACAATGAAAAGCTATATCAAACCTCCATGTGGATGTATCAGTTCACTGGTTCTTCTTCAGGACTTTTCTGAGGAGTTAGGTGTGCTTTACACATGAGAATTTGAGCAAGTCTTTTTTTTCTCTGTCTCTGTATGCAGTGTGAACCACAGACTACTTATAGACAGAAAGCAGGTAAAAAAAAAACTTACTGTTTTTCACTGGAAACTAATGAATAACTGCAGCACTAACTGCATATGTCTAGTAAAGCATGAGAATTATGTGAGTTTGAAAGGAAGGTCAACACTGTGAGTACCTAGACTCTACATGGCTGTCCTTCTTTAGAGAGGTTTGTTGGAATAAGGTTGTAGACCACATGGCTTCTACAGTCAATGAACTGATAAGCAATTCAGATCACTGAGACTCTAAATCATCATCCAGAGGAACTTCTTTCCATCCTATAGATTTCAGGCCAACTTTGCCTCTATTAAGAGAAGATACCGTATAAAGGAGCTAAGGACAAAATAAGGGTACAAATATCAATAATTTTGCACGTGATTGAGTGATTTAGAAAGGTACTTCTCTAATATTAAATTAAGACTAATTCTTTTTCCTTCTAAGTACCAGTGATATCACTGAATCTTAATAGGATGATCTATAGTATTTCAATGACACTAATATTTTGCTTAGAGCATGTATTGAAAATACATGCATACTTCAAACAAGACAAAATATAATATAAAAACACCAAAATGTTAAAAAGCACAACAACAACAAAATTCCTGTTACTCAGAAAAAATCAAAGACAAACAAGAGGAAGAAAAAAAACAAAAAAATACCCAACAAATAGATTTACAGACGATATAGACTGCAGCACAGATAGGACACACATAGGAGGTATCAGTATTTTTGAAACAAGACCTAATCTGATCTTGTTCCCATGAGAAACACAAGTCTTGCACAGAGATCAGTTTTAGACTTGACAGCTATTAACCATGACTTACAGAATCAACACTACTCTCAGTTTTACATATTCAAGACTCACCATCCAACTAGTCTCTTTCCATCTTTTCATATTGATCTTGCTGGAGCTTGAAATTAATTATGGCCACAAGTGAGACAACTCTTCCTTAATCCTCAGAGCACCACAGTCCACTTCTGTGCAATCCCACAGTCCTGTTCATTATCAGATTACGGTGGAGTTTTCAACTATCCTTCTTTTGCCCTAGACATTCAGTGTGCTCAAAAGGACTATTCTCTCTTCAAGGTGTCATTCAATTATATTGAACGTTTTCTAGCTCTGATTTTAACTAATAAACAGTGCCTTGATGTTCCACATCCCTACAGTGCACTTCTATTCCTAAAACATCTCTTCTTTATATCTACTGTTCTGAAAACTCCTAGTACCATAAGAAATCATGAAGAATTCTGTGAGCAGTCTTCTCATACTTAAGAGGACATTATAAAGGAAGACCAACTTTTTTCATGGGCAGATGATAATAAGACAAAAGGAAAGGTTTTTTTAAAAAGAAGTGAGATTTACATTAGATATTAGGAAGAAATTATTTACTTAGAGGGTGGGAAGGCCCTGGCACTGCTGCCCAGAGCTGTGGGTGCCCCATCCATGGAGGTGCCCAAGGCCATGGATGGGGGTCTGAGCAGATGGGGAGCTCCCAGCCCACAGCTAGGGGCTTGAAATTAGATGATCTTTAAATCAACTCAAGCCGTTCTATGATTATATGAACATCACAGTTCAGATAATATTACAGAGTCAATAGATGTGCGTGCCCCCTTTTGACTGGGGTTGTGTAGCCTGGATAGGAACAGGACTGTTCAAAAAGTAAAATACTGCTGAATGTTCCTTTTCAAATTTTAATGCCATGCCCTCAAACTTCAGTCCTCTTATCTGCTTTTACAGATTCTCACATTGCCCCTGTCAGTTCCACTGAATAAATGATGTCATCCTTGTCTACTTGAATGTTTACTTCTTTCTGAACTGCCCTTGGCACAGAATAGTCTACCAAAAACTAATCCATCCTGAACGACGTTTTTCTTTTCCTTCCAATCTACCCTCAAGGCCCACAGCAAAAAATGGCTAAGTAGATGCTAAGAATGCAAAAACGTTTTAAAGTATTTGCCTCCTGAAACTAGATCAGTAATCTCAAAGTGAACACCTAACCTCCCTCTGCAGGCACGGGGAGACCCAGGCAACTCAAAATGTGACTGTAAAACTTAGAGGATTGCTGAACAGAGAGCTTTCACATGTGCTAAAGGCTAGTGTACATCTGAGAAAAACACCATGCCTTTTACTGTTCAGTTGTCTTACTGGAGCTTCAGGATCATACCACCCACCATTCCCTGATCAAAGCCCAGAGCCCCCAGTGGAAAGACACCAAGAAAATGAACTGCTTTCCTTTACAATGAAAGGAAGCAGGAACAACATCTACAGCTGATGCCCTGTGTTTGCACATCAGCTCACTGGCTAGACTCTTCAGCCAGGAAAGAGAAGGGACAGACTTGCACTCAGCTTCTTGGCATTCTGGAGAACATCCAAGATTTACCAAGCTTTGAAAGAAATCTACAGACAAAAATTCTTCTAACAGACAAGAAAACCGTCATCCCATAGAACCACTACAACTAGGAAGAAAAAACCTCATCTGTAATCCTAATGCAATATGAACAACCAGGTGGAGATGTGCTAAAATCTAATATTGTGTGCACAGAGGGCTTCTGAAATCAAAAGACATTATTAGATAATTAGAGTGGATTGGTGACTTGTTAGAGAACTAAAAAGTTGCACCTGATCAGAGATTTTTGAAGGCCATGTGTTGCTCCAGATTTTCTCTAGATTTATGTCATTTCTCCAGTGCAAGAGTGGATAATTTATGTTCTAGCATCACATTTCTTTAGCTTTCTAAAATGTAGCTATGTTATGTGTCTAAGTTTATCACTGCTCTTTGAAGAGCTAGGTATTTACACAAGGCTCAGTATAGCAAAGTTGTCAGTTTTGGAAAGGACTGACACAAATCAGGTAAATGAGAGCAGAGAAATTATGAAAATTGTTTGGAATCTGCTGTGTGTCCATGTTCTCTTCACCTAATACACTGTAGTCTGAACAAAGAGCTATTTAATAGCTATTATCTCTTTAACTTCTTACTTACACAAACAAACAAACAAAAACCACAACACCCACCAAGTGAAGCATTCATATAGAGTGTATTCCTTCCCCTTCACACTGTTCACCCATTTCAATGTAATTGCAGATTCATCACCATTATTTGAGGATTTAATGAGTGTTGTCAGATGTCCTTAAGGGATACACATGAGTTGGGTAAACAGGCTACTTTCTCATTTGTGCCATGCAGTCTTAAACTTTATTTAATGAAAAAAAAAATAGCCTCATTTCTTTCTTTGACTCATATGACATTGAACATCTGTGTGTGTAATACATGCAAGAAAATGTTGCTTTGTGTACACTGCTGCCTCATACCTCCAGGGTCGTTACTAACCTATCCTTCCTTGAAATATCTGCTGATTTTGCATAGAAGAAAAAAAAATGTCCTCAACAAAGACTCGGCTAATGCATTGTCTCAAGGTGGGGCAACATGGCTGGGATGCCATTCAGATCTGTAGGTCTTGATGTGACAGATATAACACAGTAGTTATCCTGCAGAGAGGCATTTCATGATTTGTCAGTGCAGCTGTTCAGAGGCTTGTCTCTTCCCTTACATTGTCACACCTCCATGGGCGAAGTTTTAGGAGGTGATTAGAGCACCAGATATATGAAAACTCTCAGAACTGCTGCATGGAACAGAAATGATCAAGAGACCAAATTCAGTAATCGAAGGTTAAGAGAGAGGAGTAAGAAAATATTGCAGAGGCCCATTTTTGAGATATACCATGGGGCCATCCTCCGTTTAAAATGGGGTATCATATTATCATTTATTACTTCAGAATTAAACAGTAAATTGTCATTTGTTGGGGGGGAGAGGGAGGACAAAGGGAGAGGAGGAACGGGGAGGGGAAAGAAAAGAAGGAAAACACCTAAAAGCCTTACCATCATTTAATTCTGATTCAAATACTACCTATCTGGCCAGCTTAGCCAGATACTGACTCAGCAAATAGCTGTAAATTCTACTTTTGTCATCCATCTACAACTGTGAACATCCCTCATTCTTCCTTCAAAAAATAAAGAAGGAAGAAAGTATTCTCATAGGTAATAAATTATTCTCCCAATTAGCATTACATTTCTTCCTATAAAAATGTTACTACCATTCTAATCTGCTTGTAGGAATGGAGGAGAAGAATTGAACGAAGTAGTTTTGGCATCAAATACAGCAAATAAATAGTTTTCTTTAAACACTTCAAACTCAGCTTGTGAGCCAGAATTGATTACTCTTGCTTTGCAGCTTATTTCACAAGCACTAGAGAGAACTATTTAAAACTACTAGTTAGAGCTGTTATTAAGGAACAGAGAGAAGGGACAAGAACTGTTGATGTGACTGGGTTTGTACAGTAAAAGTAGACAAACAGCAAGGAGTAAGAATAAAACTGGGAACTATGACATGCCGAGTAAATATGTTTCTAGCAAGGCCCTCTATTCCTAGTTGCAGCTTAGCCATCAAGTTTTACTATGGGTAAAAAAAAAAAGGAAAAAAAAAAGAAAAAAGGATAAAAGATACAAGATCAAAGATTCTCAAAGCCAATGTCAACCTAGATCCACCTTGGTGCAGAGATATTAATTTAGATAACAACAATACAGCCAGATTGCAAGAGTGAGTCCCTTAGGTGACATAATTAAATACATAATTGCAGTATTTCTGATTTCAGAGCCAGCTCTTGATGTACAGCCTGGGGTCATTTCACTAGTCTTTTTATGCAGTGTATTGTATGTGTCTGCTGTCCATTGCACTGGAATTATTTAGATCTGATAGAAAAGCAGAAGCATTTAACTAAGAGACAAAATTGTGGCTGGTAGAGCTTATTACCATAGTGATCCTCTAATATAACAGTAAAGGAAGTTAGAAGACTTCTATAGGGGTTTGAGGGAAAAGAAGGATTTATGTATTACTTATTAAGCCAATGAAATAAAAAAAGTTTTGCAGTAGAACAAGTAGAAGTTTCCTTCTCATCATGTACTCCTAGTTGCTTAGCAAAGTAAATCAATGAGGAAATAATTTAGGAAAAATGGCACCTCTTTTTAGTGAATTAATGTCAATGGAATAATAAATAAAATAAAAAATAAATAAAAATAAAGTTTCTGAAGAGCAGGTATACTTTCCCTTCAATTTCCCAACCAGGATATACTGAGAGTCCCAGTCTAGTACTGGTGAAATGTGCTATAAAGGAAGAGCAAACAGTTCTGACTCACAAGGTGAGTTTGAGATGCTTATAAAAAGGTGTAATGTGTTATATTTGATGCAAAATGAGAATGTGTGCTGACGATCTTCAGGTATAGTAAAATGAATGGGGACAGAAATATCAGTCAGAACTCAAATGTTATCTATGGCATCTTCCTTGTGTTGTTACAATTATAACCAGGTAATCGAGTACCACTAAAAACATCCAGTGCATTGGCTACTATCAACTTTTTTCTTGGGAACAATGAACAGATGTGACTTTTGGGTCAGCATCTCAGGGCTGCTATATGCTCATTCAAAGCCCATTCTAATAAGATCATTATGTTTATTGCCTTTGGAAATTATTATTTACCCCTTCTCCAGGTTCTAAAAGTTTCTGTTTGAGTAGACTACTTTGCCGCTGCTGTTTAGGAATTTTGCTGATGACATCAACCAAGGTGAGAGGTACAGCTGACACAATCAATGGAAGGAACATCACCCAAAGAGACTTGGGCGGGCTTGAAAAGTGGACAGACAAGAACTTAATGTAGTTCAACAAGGCCAAGTGCAGGATGTCCCATCTCTGGTGGCATACAAGGCCAGGTTGTATGGGATTCTGGGCCTCTGGTGGAGAGTAGGGGATTGGAGCTATATATTTTTAAAGTCCTTTCCAAACCAAGCCATTCTATCATTTTGTGAAGAGGCAAGTACTAAGTTCATCTTTGTCTCCTCAAGTGAGGGAAGAGTGTTTTCACTGTGTCTGGATTTCATATCTGAAAGTTGCCCTAAAATCAAATAGGAGTAAAATAATATAGTGGAGTGACCAAAGGAACAAGGATCATGGAACAATTTGGGAGCATGAAATTGCATAGCCAGCTATGCCACTGACACGCAGTGCCAACAATGCTGGAATGCTTCATCACCCTTAGTGTATATCTGCTGCCTATAATCTTCTTATCTGTTGTAGTTAGGACATACTCTTATCTGCGAGCTTTTCTGAATGCTCTTCACAGCAGTACCTTAGTGTTGTGGGATCACAGAATAGCAATACAATCAATCTAATTGTTTCAGAAGGTCTGTGAAATATCAGATATTTTGGATATCCTAGTTTCAAATGATCCTGAATGAATATACAGAATCACACAATCACAGAATTGTAGGGGCTGGAAGGGACCTCCAGAGATCATCGAGACCAACCCCCCTGCCAAAGCAGCTTCCCTACACCAGGTCGCACAGGTAGGCGTCCAGGCGAGACTTGAATATCTCCAGAGAAGGAGACTCCACAACCTCCCTGGGCAGCCTGTTCCAGTGCTCCGTCACCTCACCGTGAAGAAGTTCTTACGCACATTCGTGCGAAACTTCCTATGCTGCAGCTTATGTCCGTTTCCCCTCATCCTGTCTCCACGTACCACTGAAAAGAGACTGGCCTCACCACTATGGCCGCCACACCTCAGGTATTTATAAACCTGGATCAGGTCCCCTCTCAGTCGTCTTTTCTCAAGGCTGAACAGACCCAGTTCACTTAGCCTTTCTTCAGAGGGGAGATGCTCCAGGCCCTTCACCATCTTTGTGGCCCTCCGCTGGACTCTTTCCAAAAGATCCCTGTCTTTTTTGTACATTGCCTTGCTAGACTTTGAGCCTGAACAGCCACAGCATTTTCTCTAATGCTTGAAGGAAAGACTTCTAGGACATCTGGGATAAAGACAGGAACTGTGATCAAATGGAGAGAAAATATAAGGTCATAGAGATGGGACTGCAGTACAGGAATCAACTTCGTCAAATAACTGTGCCTCTCTTCCAACACAGTTTGTTTTTTCTCCTTTACCAGAGAATAACACACTGCAGTGTCAGTACATGAGAAACAACTCTATATGCCTTCCTTGACCTGGGGTGCCATTTTATGCTTTTGCAGCAGTCCTCCAGAAAGAGATCAGTACTCTGGTTGGCAGCTGGATGCTGTGCTTTTGGCATCCAGCTGGGTGCCATTCCAGAATTTCCTCCTCCCTTCTCCCAACCCTTCTGATATATTAAGTCTGGATGCATATTCCAAATCATCAGACCATATCATTTAACAATGTTTGGCAAGTTTTATTTATTATGTATTTTCCAACAAAAGCCTGTAAGGCAACAGAAAAGTAAAGCGTAAAATACATTTGACTTAATTGGCAGCAGCAGACTGCATGCGTCAGAAAGAATTAACCTCCAATAAAGCAGGATGTGCAGGAAACACAATGTACTAGTTTGATATGGTCTTTCAAAGATAGCATTTCCTGGAACAGAGGCAGAAACACAGGTTGGCTAGGCTGGAAAAGGCCGCTGGATTTATGTGCATGCAATAACTCTCTGAAAATCCCACACATGAACATCTAGAAATCAAGAAGGAATTCAGGACTCCCAGAGATTCTGTTCTGTTTTGTTTTTTTTTTTTTTTCTCCTCCAGTGTTTGGATCAAATGCAGACATGGCGAAACTTCCGTGCTTTACCTCCTGTGAGCAGCACCCCTGCCCAGTGTATGATCTGAATATTGAAGCAGTCCAACTAGACAATTACAGTATTTGGGACATATCATCAGTGAAGATATGAATAAATCCTCAACTACCGAGCTAGTATCTTCAGAAATGCACACAATGTGCGTGAGCTTGGGAACTATTTATAGAGAGCTGAAGAAAAAAGGTTTTCGTGTTATTTTTTCAAGGTAATGAAGAATGGACAGAAACAGATGGCTGCAGTGAAAAAGTACAAAGAAACCCTTGCCCTGGTTTAAAAATTCATTTTCACTTTGCTGTATGAATGATTTGGCCTCATTTTTCACGGTTAAAAGAAATAAAGAAAAAGGCTGACTTGAAGAGAATGGCCTGTCATGGAAGTTTTGATAAGGGTATTCTCTTGTAAAATTACACCTTTCCTGCCAGGATTTCACCGCCCTTTCGAAATTTTAATGAATATTTCTTCAATGCAAGCAAACACTCACTATGGTATATGGGGCTGAGGATACCATGTGAAATTCTGTAAAACAGGAGTTGATCAACTCCTATTTCTGCTGCAGAAAATAATTAAACTTCAGTTTGCCTAAGCAGGATTAGGTTTTAGAGTTATAAGTCAGGTAAACACTTGGTCTTACATAAGCAATTAATCATCCATTTAATTTTAAAGCATTTAAATTGTATTGAAGTCAGTAGGACTAAACCAAAGGTTAAATGCAAGTTCTTGTTTATATTTCCATAGTGTGTGCTGATATGACTTTCTGAATTGAGACAACAGCAATTCAGACCATAGAGAGGTTATGCCTTTTTTTCTTTTTTTTTTTCTTTTTTTTTTTTTTCAAGAAGAAAAAGCAAAGTAGTACTTGGCTGATAGGATCTGGTCCCTCAGGGTCACACTGCTCATTCTGGAGATAACATTCTGGTGAAACACCATTTGAAAACAAAGCAAAACAGAAACCTTCCCACAGTACCGCAAGCAAAGACCTAATAGCTGGATGTGAGCCAGATTCTTCGTGTTGATTTTATTTGCAGTGTTACAAAAGTCACCAACAGCCACATTTTGGAAAGTTTAGCTCTAATAGGCCCTTCAGCAGTCTGCATGAGTGCTTTTCTTTTTGTTTTAGTTTTAATATTCAGATAACACAGAATTACATGTACTACATCAAAATGGAAGCAGCCAGAAGCATGGGACAACTTGGAGGATCTGGGCCAGATTTTCTCAGTGCTTCACTTGCCACCACTAACTGGTGGGATTGCACATCTTTTTGCTCTTGGGCACTGAGCACCCTGCTTCCCCATGAAAATTAAGCTGCTGGGACTCACTGCAGGTGAAAGCTTTTGACCTTCAGATATTTGTGCTAGATTTTGAATCAGCATAAATTGCCCGTAGGAAGTCATGGGATCAACAGTGCCTAAAATGTTATAAAACCAACTTTAAAGTCAGATCTTTGTTGTCAGTTGGTAATTCTTGACAAGGATATTGGGAAACTTTCAAATGTCACACAAGTAAAGCAAGTTTTAATTCTTTAAATAAAAATCCATTTATCCACAATTTAAAAAGAAGGAATTAGGGACTACTGGCCACAAGGCATATCCTGATGGTAGCTATTTAATGAGTATAATTAGTAAGTTCTGCACCATCTTAAGTAGCAGTCATGAAGTACAAGTAAACAATCAGTCTTTCTCTGTTTTCTACTGCAAACTATATTTTGTACTCTCACTGTGGCCTAAATTTCCACATCCTCTAGCTTCTTCTTCTCCCTCACATCAGCGAACGTCCTTTTGTGTCTCTGAGCTCACTTCTTTCCCTGCAAGTATGCTGCTTTTTTTTTGTTTCCCTTTTTTTTTTCTTTTTTTTCCCCTTGTCTTCCAGAAAACCAAACAGTGCCCTTCTTCGCCATTATCATTATATTAATTGCCACATCATCATTTGCTTCCTTCAGCAATCACTTTTCATCCCTTGTCTAATTGCACTCTTGGCATGCTCTGAAAATGCTCACCCACAGATGCTCTTCATGTGCTCTCCCCCTTGCCTTTACCTTGCAGAAGCTTTCATAATTTGTTCTATTTTAATTAATTTTCTGCTTGGAATACTTGTTCTTTGAGTATGAGAAGACATTAGGAGGTATTTGTGGTCACAGCTAGTATTGTGGCAATCTAAATCAGAGAGGTGCTGTGGGGGATTTTGTTTCCTTTGAATCAATGACAAAACTTCAGTTGATTTAATTGGAGCCTCATTTACCAATAACATCTGTGGGGACATTTAGGAACTGCCAGATAAAAATATGTGTAGGAGTAGAATGGAGAAATACATTTTTGAGTATTTTCAAGGATAATCAAGGCCAATCAGACCTGTGATTTTTTTTTTTAAATTAATTAATTAATTTATTTATTCCCCTTCTTTTTGAGCAGATCACCTGGAAAAGGATGAAGAGATGGTGGGGTCCTTGCTCTGTGCTTTGCATCACTGTCTGGGGGAATCCAGAAGAGTATAAATCCCTCCAGGCAAATAGATGTCAAACAAACCACATCCATTTCCAGCACTGCAGAAGAAGTGCTGTGCTTCCTACATGCTTGATTCATGCAGGGCTTATGTCCTCCAAGATGCTCAGAACCTGAAGAATTTTTTTTAACAGTTTTCTGAAGTACAGTGGGGTTCCGAGAAGTAGTAGCTACTAGTGCTTAGCTATCATTCCAGTACATAAAAAACTATGTCCAATTCTTTTCCCAAAGACTTTCAACTTCTTTTCCCCTCTTTCTACCACAGCTCTTATAAAACTATAGTGATCTAACAACTAATGTTGCTGAACCACTTTTCCAAACATTTGATTTTAGTGTTTTCGCGGTATGATATTTCTTACAGGCAACAAACAACAGTAGTTTATATTACATCATATTACTAGAGGCACTCCAAAGCCACTTTAGGCTGAATAGTTTCCATTAGGAAAATGAAAACAGATCTTTTTCTCCTGCAAACTACTTTAATATGTTTGAAACGGATAGTTCTGATCTGAATAAGCTGAGAATGTGAACCAGTGGTCCTGCTCCATGTTACAGGGAAAGTTAATTGTCTTAATAAAATGACTTATAATGGCACTAATATTCTGTTCAAATTCTCTTACAGCTCCTGCTTTCCTGCCAGTTGTTCCTACAGGTCACAATCAAATATGCTTGATACTCCACTGCGAATTCTGTACTTTGTTTTAGCTCTGAAACCTCTGTGTTAGTGCAGTAAAGATGTGTTTCATTAATTACTCATAAAAGGCCAAACTTATTTATTTATTTATTTATTTATTTATTTATTTATTTATTTATTTATGGTGACATCTATGCTTCCCTTTGCTTTCTAGAACATGTAGGATGATATGTGCTGAATTTCTCTTTCCCGTCATTAGCCTTCTCAAAGTCCCTGGAAAATTCTCCCATTTCGTAAGAGAAGAATTGTTCTCAAGTTAAGTGCATGCTTTGTGTTATACAATAGCAAACAATGCTGTCATTGCACACAAAATGCAGGGATCTCCACCAATGAAACTTCTCTTTACACATAATAAGTTCAGCGGATAACTGTGGAATATGATGGGAAACAGAAGCATGGCAGAAGTCAGGATTTGCCTCTGCTAGCTGAGGATGAGTGGAAGTCACCTTGATCAGCTGCTTTGTCCTGGAAGACATGAACAACCTCCACTGTGAAGAGTGAATTAGGATCATTTTAGATCCTGGAGATACTATTCATCTCCTTATCCATTGTAAGAAATTCTCTGATTTCTAACTTCAGTAATATGGAGAATGACAAAAGCAGGTTTGAACAGGGTTTTGTTATTTCTGTGAGTAAAGAGTGCTCAGAAAAGAAAAAATAATAAAAAGGAAGATGATCAGCAACATTATTTCTAATACAGTCTGAGTTTTTGCTACTTTTGATTATTTCAGGTGGAGATTAATAATATGTAATATATTCTATGTAAATTTGGAAAGCACTCAACTCCAACAAAACAAACCATGAGAATTATACCTAGTTAATAAAAGCTACCTGAAAAAAGGCAATAATATACCAGAGCTTGTGATTTTCCTAAGCTTCTTTTTTTTCCCCCTGAGATTTTCAGAAATTTTTCTCAGGGTAAATTCAAATACATAATCCTGGAGTAGTTATCAAGGATGAAATAGACACAGAGAGACCCTTACAAGAGCCTGAATGTACCTTGGTAAAACCAATAGGACTGCTGAACAATGACACCTTCCAGCCAGGAAGAGACTAGAGAGGAGTGTGGCTATCTGATACAGTCCATGGTATGAGTGATCTGGTGGAAAAAAGAGATTAGAGGCGAGAATGCATGGAAAACTCACATAGTTCCTTATCCTCTCTACAACAGAAAACCAACATCCCCAACTTCCTCTCCAAACAGATGCTTTCCCTGTCTTCTCCATCATCTCTGCAAGGTGACACCATGAAAATACAGCAATGCTAACTGGCAGTAGGAGGTAAAGCTCAGAGAAGAGCCAGCGGGAGGGAAAATCAGTCCTCAAATACTGCAGCTGCAAGCACAAAAGCTGACAGTTCACAGATGCTTCCAAGGAAGTCTTACTACAGGTCTTTTACAAAAAAAAAAAATGGTTGCAGAGACTAGTGGCTTACGCATCACAGAGTCTGACACAAGCAGTGAGCAAAAATATCAGCGCTTTTACAAATTGTTGTCAAATGCTGAGCCTGTGCATGTGTTAGAGAGACAGAGAAGAGAAATAAAAAAAAAGACCCATTAAAATGAGATCTTTGGAACAGCTCTGCACCAGAATCAGAAAGCTGGATGGAACCCTGGGGGGAAATGTTGACTGAGGGTTGCCCTTGTGGTTTGGATGACACTGTTCCACCAAGGTGACCCATCCCAAGAAACTCCTGAAGGGCAGAACATGAGATGACACATTCACCTATTCTGCCTGAGCATAGCTGCCTGCTCAAGTGAGTGGGATTTCTTTTTCATGAGCAATCAGGAAAAAAAACTCCTGAGATTCCTAACCCCACAGGGATTAGCAGACAACAATCCATCTGCTGCAAGAGTGGAAATCCCACCTGTGCGACAAGTACCGCCATGCTGGTATAGACACCACTTGGACAACTGATCTTTCTCTTCATGTGGAGACATACACAGCCTCAAAGTGTGAAGAGCCATTTCGTCACTGTTGGGATCTGTGGCACTGTCCATTTTTAACTTTTAAGGGTAGTCCGGAAAAGAGAAGAGAAGAAAAGAAAAAAAAAAGAGAAAAAAGAACAGAACCAAAGCATGTTTTTCTCCATTACCATAAAGAGGGCCTGTGAATGCATGGTATTAGTATCCCAAAAACTATTAAACTCCTTAGTGATGAGAAACAGATGGAAAATAAGACAAAAGAATTCACAACTCATGTTAGACTGAATTGAATTCCTTTAATTTCACACAATGAATAACATATGAATAGGATTAACTTTTTTTTTTTACTTTTTTTTTTTAGTTAAGTGCTCTATACTGTGCTAACCTGATTTGGTAGCGAAAAGACTGAGCTTTGTTTTAGAAAAAAATGTTTAAAAACCAACATCTAAGATCATGAAGGAGCATGACATTAAAGCATGCCAGATGTATCTAAGCCTCAAAGAACATCAAGTCCATATCCATTTTTAAATGTACAAAAATGCTTCATGAATAAAAACTGTTACAAAAAGAACATTTCAAACAATGTACAAGTTTTGTTTTTTTGTCTTGCCTCTATATTCAATAAAATACAAATACATTTTTTTGCTCTAAAATATGTTTACATACAATCAAAGTAGAACATGCAAATTACACTTTAAAAAAGGCTTTTAAAAACCACTTATGAATACAAACTAAAAATTAGCCAGCACGACTTATAGAACAATCTTGTGCCCCATTCGTTTGATTTTTTTTTAATTTTTTTTTTTGAAATACAGTATATACATATTTAACACTTCATGTGCATTTATTATTTAAGAAATAGCTTAAAAAAATAAAGAAAAAGAAAAGTAAAACAAACCAACATGGGATTGAACAGCTCCCCCATGTTGTCCAATTGGCAGCTCTTTTAATGTTTTTACAGTTTTTTTCTTTTTCTTTTTTTTTTTTTTCTATTTTTTTTTTCTATGTAGTGTTTTGTACAGCCTAGGCAGGCAGCTTAAGGAGATCTCAAATACATGTCCTTTGTTAAGATGTGCTTCTAATTTTCTCAGAACTGCTGCACCCCAGTTTTTGGATGATGTGGAAGGAAGAGGCATTGCAAAGGCATGATGTTCATTTTCTCAATTCAGAAAACCATCCTGTTTGTTTTTTCCTTTTTCCTATCTCTATTTTTTCATTTTTTTTCCTTCAGGATACTATTAAAATGCACTGTTTAAGTGCAGTCCTGAATCCGGGCCTGTGAAAATAAGTGTTGGGTAAATCTTTGTGTATGGAAGGGTGAATACTTGTCATACTGTTGTAATGCTCAGAAGCCCTAGTAATGAATCAGCATCTTGTTGTACCAGATGCTACCAAAAAATGTAAGAACACAAATCAAATACTTTACATGGATGGTCTAAAGAACTGATGTCCAGTGAAAAGGCATGGGCTATGCTATATGATGACACCCGAGTAGCTGATTACTGTTGTCACTTGCTTAGTTATTTTCTTTTTCTTTTTTTTTTTTTGGCAGTTACCCAAAAACATGCAAGGTGCTTCACAGAAAATTTAATAGTGAAGGGCTCAAGAAATTGTCAGTATGAAGCTCTTGGAGACACAAGTGGTCATTTATTTCTTTCCCTCTTCTTTGTCCTTTTTCTTGGCCTTACACTGGTTGAGAAATATAGGGCCCACAGAGAGGATGCAAATTCATGGCATCATTTCACATAGCTGACAGCCGTGTGATTTTGTTTTGTGTTTTTATTTAAGCATGCTAAAATGTGTTAATCTGTGACATGATGGAGGTCTTTGAAAGGCTCTTTTGGGTCTTAACAAGCAAAAGGGCTTTCACCATAGTTTCATACAGTCCTTGGAAATGTGCAGAGAGAATTTAGAGAGTTCCTTAGTAAAACTTCCTAGTTGTAAGGGAAAAAAAATTCAGAAAGCTCATTACTGGAATATCGTTGGGTAATAAACTGCAGGAGTGGGATTTTAGCCTTAAGCCCTAAAACTAAATCCTTTATGATCTGCATGTAGTACATCGCCTTATAATATTATTCTGTCAGCAACTTGCTTATCATATTTGTAGACTACGCAACATGCAGAACACAAATAATGAGTGCCATCTAACAGTATTTCCAGCCTGCTTTCATACAAATTAACAAACTAATCTTGCTGCCGGCCAGGCCTGGCTGCACAGGGCTGTTATTTGAATGAACAATCAAGACTGTATTGTGGCACTGTGCTCTCCCAAAGCATCCTCTCTGCAAATAATAAATTTTGGGCATCTGGGCTACGATACATCTTATATGTATAGCTTGCAGCTACCAAGTCTTGTACCCTTAGCCTTCGTTATTTTTAGGACCAAAAGTACCTTTACATTTATTTTTCTGCCTTACATGAAGTGCTCAGTGAAGAGAATATGGGGTTGTTCTTTCCACAAGTGGGTGCTCTCCTTAAGTGTTTTGCCTCTAGCAGCATCTTGGATAGTAGTTTTTGTAAAGTTAAGAACATTTTCATAAAATCATGTAATCACTTAGGTTGGAAAAGAACTTTAAGACCATCTTCCTCCAGCAGTGCCCTGACGGTACTGGATCTGTAGCTGAGGACCCCACATTATTCAGTAATCCCCAATGGTGGGGTTATGCCCAGAGTCAGCCCAAATCCAGTCCTTATTGTCACCCTGTAAGGTTTGATGCGTCTTGAAACCACATGAGGCGTTCAACGACAGAATTTGGTTCTTTCAGACCTTTGCTCTACTTGCTACATGTTGAAATGTCCTTCAATGCTAACAAAGAGATCACTGACAATGAAACTAAGGATAGATGGCTTAGTTTCAGATTATAAGCTACCTATAATACCAGACACATTTTCTTTTTTAAGAGACACCATCAACTACTTTCAGGCCCAAGGGAAAGACATTAAAAAAAGTTTCTGAATCAACTAAACCTCAGTCTGATGCTTTTTAAGGCAGAAGGGAAGAGCTGGAAGAGGTGTAAGCATTTTTTCTGCAGGCCTACATCTTCAGTCAATAACACTGTGCTGATTCAAGAGAATTGAAAAGCAAAGTTGGTTGTAACAGAAGGAGCAACCGGTCAGTTTATTTCTAAGCTGCATTAATTGGAAAACAAAAAGCGCGAATGAGTATGATGAATGTTGCAAAACAAATTGGAAACAATCTTCTGTGATCCATCTTATCAGTTGTAAGGAGAAAGGATCTCAAGAATTGTTCCAGCCTCAAACAAAACAAAACAAAACAAAACAACAACAACAAAAAAAAAACAACAAAAAACCCCTTTCCCAGCCCCCCAGCCCCAGTCCAAACCCCAAATGCATTCAGTTTTAATAAGCTAAGGTGCTATCACAGAAGAAAAATCAGTCTCTAAAAATTATGAGTTATATGTTTACAGTGTCCCTTTAACACTATAGTCTTGATATGATTTTTGTAAATAAATAACAGAATAAAAAGGAATTATTATTATTATTTTTTTTTTTTGTGGGGACTTGCTTGTTGTCTTTTTTTTTTTTTTAATGTCGTGCTATTTGAAGTTTCCTTGGCAATATGCCAATTAAGGATTTCTCAAAAAAGTGAATAACAGTTGGCTTGTGAATCATTAAATAATTCCACTCCCTACTCCCTTGCTGGAATTTTCCCTCCCCCCTCCCATTTTAATATCCATCTTGCCATGACAAGTGTTGGGTGTATTGAAGGACTTTAAAAAGAAACAAATTGAAAGTACATATTTCAAATTTTAACAACTGACTGCTTTTTTTTTTTTTTTGTTAAAAAACAAACAAAAAAACAAAACAAAAAAAAACAACCCCAAAAAACAAAAACAAAAAATCAAACTATTTTTACTGCAATGGAACAGCTTCACGTTCAGTCTTTGTTTGAGTTAAACATTTTAATTGGGCTGTGGAAATGGATCTTAGGTATTTTACCCAAGTTAGATCAATGGTTAACGTACAAGTCGAATGAGAAATGTACAATTTGAACTGACCATTTAAAGAGACGATTTGTCACACACAGTTTGCATTCATGCAGACTGAGAGCTTTATAATTACATTATGTACAAAAAAAAAAATTTTTTTTTTAGTTTATTAAGGCAACCACAACTTGGAGAACATGTCCAAAGTGGCATTAATACAATTGCAGTGGTGATACCCTTTGAACATTTTTATTTTTATTTTCAGGTAAGAACACTTATTCCTTTTCTTTTTTAAGAAATAATTGCCAAGAAATAACCTATTTTCCATAGGGTTTTGTTCTCTATTTTTTAAAACAATCTACTTTATCTATTTTCTTTAAAAGTACATATCAAGGCATTGCTACCCAATGCAAATAATTTGGAGCCTGGGTTTCCCATCATTTTCCCTGGGAACTGCAGGTGGTAAAAACTGGTAGTTTTGGGCCCTGTTTTCTTACTCTATTTTTTCTGTTCTACTTTTTTTTTCTTTTCTCTTTTTTATCTTTTTTATTTTTATTTTTATTTTTTTTTGGTGATTTTGTCCATGTTTACTATAACTCTATTCCCCAGAAGTGTCTTGCTGTTCTCTACTCATATGTACCGAGCATTAAAACAACTTGGTTGATGGATGACCCCTTTTTCACATGCCATTGGAAATGCCAAGTTGCTTCGTAGAAATGTGCTATCATAACTGAATATCCATGTACACCTTATTAGAAATGCTGTGATATTCTGTTGTTCCTTGGGATAGCACTCGGAATGAGTGTGCGCGCGTGTAAGGCTCTACTTTTCTATTGCCTATATTGCAGCTAGTTGTAACTAGGCAAGTAAATGAGAAAAAAAATATATATAGTTCTAGCAGGAGTCAGGCATTTGGGGTTATGTTGCCCCAAAACCTGGTAGTATATAAAACTGAAAAAAAATTCAAACATATTATAACCAAGATCACAGTTGAGAAAATTACACTATTTTTTTTCTTGCTTTTTTTTTCTTTTTTTTCCCTTTTTTTTTCTTTTTCTTTTTTATTTATTTAATTTTTTTTTTTTTTAACAGTGATTTCTACTATGGTATGGTTATTCTTACTTTCACCTGGCCCACCAAACAGAATCTGAGTTGAGCATTCAGCCCTAGTGACAATGCTCAGCTCTCTGCAAGGATGACCTCCCGCCTCCGGGTATGGTGTGAGCACAGCAATGCTGAGATGTTGATTAGTTTTGGAAACTGCAAAGTAGACAATATCCCCAACTTAGAAATCCCCCCCCACCCCCCTTATCCCCACCTTTCCATCTCCTCACCCTTTCCCCCTCTTTCCTGGGGGACTGGGACCGAAGTGATGAAGAGGAAGATGTGATCCCCATCTCTCCATAGTAAGTTTTGGCCACCCAAGTGACAAGTCCAGTGCTGCCTTGGGGGCAAAGCAGACTGTATTCCTCCAGTCTGTCAGTCCTGACGTACCCTGCTATCAGCACTTGATGTCCAACAGGGTGTGCTGGCCTTAGGGAAGGCCTTCGCTTTCACTTCCTCTGCCTTTCCTGTGCCGCTTCACTTTCATGTCATCCTCCTCCTCTTGCGGTGATTTGCTCTTCCTTTTCCCAAGCCGGGGTGTCCGGGGCAGAGGGAGAGGGGGCGGCAGTGGCGGAGGAGGAAGAGGAGGAGGTGGTGGTGGTGTTTCTCGAGCCATGTGTATGACAGCCTCAATGGTGGCCATGATTGTGTCTTGAGTGGCTGCTTGCTCCAACAGCAATGGATTCAGTGTTGGCTTCTGACCTCTTTTGCTGGGAAGGTCAATGCATTTCTCCAGAACGGGCATTTGGTCTCTGGAATCTTCATCAAAGGAGAGAGGTTGCTTACGTGGACGGCCCCTCCGCTTCTTGACAAAGTTATTGCCTGTTTTTGATTGTCTCTGCAGCCGCTTGGCTTTCAAGATCTTGTTTACGTGATCCAGGTTCTTCTTTGTGGACAGGATCTTGGTGTAGTTACACATCTTGCGCACCTCACACTGGATTGCTTCAATTTCACGGCGCTTGAACCTTTTTTTCAGCAGTGGACTGGCTGTTGGGAGACAAGGACAGAAACAAGGACTGGATCAAACAAGTGAATGGAAATCCTGCCTTCAGTATTACGAAGACAGGGAGCTTCCAAGCCTGATAGGCTGAATATGACTACTGAAGAAGTAGAAGATGTGAAATGTGAAATGGCTCTGCATAGAAAAGCAATATGTGAAAAATGAGTAATTTAGTGCCATCCCAGAAAAATTACTGTTACCGCCCCTTCTGCTGTTCCAGATGATAATCTAAGTTTAAGTTGTGCTCACAGATCTCTCTCTTGACTTCTAAAGCAGCAAAACTTTTCTACAGCAGTGTTTTACTGTGGGTTTAATTCAGTCTCCTTCTCTAGTGGGAAGGAAAAAAAGGGCTGCTTAACACAGGTGTTACATCTGTCCACCATAACTACTGAACTTAAAATACTCTAGACATATGCTCCTGATATCTTCGCCTTGGTTTTTAATGCTTGCACATCAGATATTATTAAAAATGTTTGTTACTGAAACTACTGGGCACAGGCAAGTTCAGTGGCTTACTCCGCTTGTGTTAAATTCATTAATTCTGCCTGGATTTCTTTAGTATCATCTCTGCAGAAACTAGCTGAAACTACTCTGTCATCTAATTGACTTTAATGGCCCCTGGAGCAAGCTCACTCCTTTCTGGTTCTGATCACTTTAGATCTGAAAGAAGTCCAAGGCAGTTAAGTCTCTTGCCAAGGTCACATCATGAGTCATTGTCAGAGCTGGAAGAGAGTCCAGCATTTGTTGGCTTCTTGGCCTTTACTAAGGACATAAGATCTTGCTTGTTTTCCGTAAATTATTTCACTGTCCGTTAATGAACATGGTGTCTGTTCAGAGTTCAAGATTTCCATGTAGATTACAAGTAACTAGCTCTTCGTGAGCAAGACAGAATGTATTAATTCTATTACAATAATTGGTGCTCCCTTTCACTCCTAATACATCAATTCTGCACTACTGGAAAAGAAATGACGGAGTTCATGATTTCTTTCCAGTAAAGATTAAAACATCCCTAAATTAACTAAATTAACCTCAGCTCATGTCTACTTGCAAACCTAATTTACACCTGACTGTCAAGCAGTCATTTGGCTTTGAAAATACTTGAAATTTCTAAACCAGCCAAGATTTCAAGAAAGGTTAGTTTGAGGGTTATCACTTTCTTCATGATTAACAACATTATCTTCTAGCAGCAGTTTAAAATAAAGTTGCTTGTGTAGCAACTCTGTAGATAACCAGGAGCCATCAAGTGGCAGAATCTTCCCTTGCTCACTATGACAGATTTGGCATACGAGCCTTACTTACTGTCCTCCCCTCTTGGACAACATAAAATATTGGCTCTTATACTACCATGTTGCTTGGATTCAGCAAAGAACTTGCATAAACAAACGCAAGTTACAATGCAAGAAGTAGGAATGAGTCATAAACAAAACACAGACATATGCTCTCTTATAAATAAAGACCTGGATGGCCAACTTCCCAAAGTCTGGTTTTCATTAATTACAAAACAAAATACATTTTCCATATGTAACCCGCTCCCCACACCAAACAGAAAAATAAAACCCATTTACAGTTTGTGATTCACAGAGGACAAAAGAATAGAGGAATGCAGTCATTTTGGTACCAAAGGAAAAAGAAGAAAATAAATGTCCAAATTACTAAGGGAAATCTAACTAGTTGCACAGAATTTCTCTCAAGTAGGTCACCTCTAAAAAGTGTGGATGTAAGAACCCTAAAGGCAGCTGGCAGTGAGCTCTTTCTCAGTCATGTGATCAAAAAAGTTAGATTCTGGTCACACAAAACAGTTACTCTCAGGAGCTTCACTCATGACTGACACACAAAGTCCCAATATTTCCATTCCTAAGCATTCAGCTCCTTTGAATTCCTCCAAAATCCTGAGAAAAGTTTCAGATCAGAATATTTAATAAGTCAAACACTTTGCACACCATTTGCTTCTGCATTTTGCCTTTTATCACCATTGCCATGTTGCCATGCATCACCATTGTCATGAGCCATTTGTGAGACTTTTTGAAAACTCCCATGTTCAAGATGCATTTTTTTTTCTCAGAAAGCTAATGATGTAAATTTTGCAGATGAGAATTTTAGCAAAAATTAAAAGAAAAGAAAATTAAAAAAATTGCAAGGCCAGCAATAAAATTAGTAGATTTGGCACTAGTCTCATCTTTAATTGGAAAGACAGCAGGCCAAAGGACAGGAAACTAATTTGAAAAGGAAAATCTGCACAATTTTATGTCTTTACTGAGATCTATCAGTATCTGTTATTTCTGCAGTTCAGTATTATCAGCCCACTGAAGTCAATGACATCTACTTTCCATTTTCAAAATAGGAGTTTACTGCCATTTGACATGACATTCTCCTTATCACTGATACTGAATAATATAATACGCGCATGTATTCTCTTGGTCATACCAGCTCCAATGGGTATCCTGAGCACTCAAAAAGACCAGGACACTAAGGCTTAGAGACCTGAGTGGATCTCAATAGCGTGTAGGCAGAAACTGAATGTAGTACTCGGTGCGTCAAGTTCTCCAAACTCAGTTGATACATTAACATGTATGGGTAGATATTTACACATAGATGTAAATCTGAGAGCTGAAGATCCAGTGCCTTCCTTTATTGTCTAGATACTTCCTTACCCTCCTAAAAATTTACAGACTAACAGACCCTTTCAATTTGGACTGAAACTCACTTTCTCTCTAAACAAAGAAACAAAATTGTTCTACGCTATTTTACTGTATTACCTTTCTTTCTCCAATTTTTTTTTTCTTATAAATGCTTTGATGCTTCGTAGCCTTTATGATTTTCTCAGGAAGTTTATTAGTAACTACTAATGCTTTTGCTTTTCTCTCTAGCTAGCTGCTGACTTGCAAGAGTTGTTATGTAGTCTGTCAATAGTCAAAATGCCTGTCTTGAATAAATAATATCCCTTTAAGTCAAGCTTTTAGAGGATGTATTAGGAAAACCAATATTATATTGGCTATTGAGATTCAGGGGCATCTGATTTTAAATTAGGAGAAGGGTGACTATGTGGAAAAGTGTCTGATGGGTCTGCAGGGAGAAGATTTGATGAGGTGTGCTTATGACAAAATATCAGAGAGACCTGCCAAAATAAACTACTATTGAAGCGAGAGCCATTGGGTGTTATCAATTCATCTGGAAGCTCTTGGTCAGCAATCTTTTATATAAAATATTTTTCTATATTGCCATGTGATATACTGCTTTGCTGAAAACCAAAGATAAGTTCTAAGCTTTCCATTTTATCCAGACAGATCTTTCTCAACGTTGGATCCAAATTTGATCTGTTTTCAAGCTTTGTTGTTCCATTCTTGCACATACTTTACTATTTGCATATGGAAACCTTGCTCTGGCAGGAAGAATTTCCCCTATCGCTACCTGGTAGACTTTATCTCAAAAGAGATGAGGAGGAAGTTGGCCAGAGTAACAAATGTTTGTATACAGGCACAGGAAGATGGGATGCTTCTAAGAGATGACGCAACATGATGGCAACCTCCAGTTGATGGAGGAGACTACAGGACAGAAAGCAGTACAAGAAGGAGAGGAGTAAAGGGAGGAGACTTTGCTGCCTGGACAAAGTATTCTATTCACACCTTACCAGGCTGTAAGGCTATATGTTGCCTCTGCGAAGGCCTGAAGCTAGTTGGCACAGTCCTGACCAAAGTGAACAGAGTCTGGAAATAGCTGATGCAATGCAGTCTTAGGTTGGGGCTAAATGAATCTTTCCTTGTATTGTGACTGTTCACACTTGAGGACATCGATCTGCTTGCTGTAATCAGGATATTTCCTCCAGACATAGCTACAAGCAGTGACAGCTTGAGTTCCACATAGCAAAGAGGTACTGGAAAAGACACTTTCCCCACCACAGAACCTGCCTGGAGGCTTGCAACAACAGAGAGAAGGAGGGCATAACTGGAAAATCCAGTACTGTGGAAAAAAGCAATCAGAGCTTAACAGAAGGCAGAGTTCAGGCATCAGAAAAAGGCTGTCAGAAAGACTCTTCTCTTCGTCCATATGAAGGACCTGTTATGGGGGATCCTTATTTCTGAAACATCATTAGAGAGCAATGGGATGAGGAAGCAGTTTGGCTTCCCGAAACACAGACAATTCAGACAAGCACCTCTATTTCTAATCTGCTTTCTGGAAGCTGCTGTCTGAAACTTGCCCCATGCTATCAGAGACATGCACATTTCAGTTCTCTTTCCAAACGCTCTGTCTCAAGTGCTGGTTATGAAAACAAACTGGAAAATTATGCACTACTGCTGCACATAGCTGCTGCTTATTTCTACCCAATAAAGCTTTTGTATTTCTCCATCCCTTCCTTTCTTACCATAAAAAAAAACCAACACAAATAAACAAAAACAAAAACAAAAACAAACAAACAAAACCACACCTTGCCAAGCTACATCAAAGAAGAAAGAATTGGTGTTAGTTTTAAAAAACACAGCTTTACACATTTAAAATAAGGCACACAGAGGTCCTGTATTTGCCAGTGGGAGAAGACGCACTGTACCTTTGTCTCACAGATAAATTAAAGTGATTGCAGGCCAAGCTGGGAAGTTGAACAGGGTTGATAATACACACAGCTTTCGAAGCAGTAAGAGAAGTCTCTACCAAAAACATACGTTCAAAGGTTAACTTACAGGGGTCTGAAGAACCCATTCCAGCACAATGGTACAGAACACAGAAGTGAGGCAAGATGTTTAAGATGCTTTAGAAGTTCTTCACTGTTCCTCTAACTTTATTCAGAATGGCTTTGGTGTGTTTGTGACACTAGGGATCAATCTTACTGCCTGTCATTCTCCATCCTTTCAGATTTGCCTGAGGCTGCTTGCAAGAACACAGCACGGAGAAGACTGCTCAACAGCTGGGCTCAGTTTGTCCACTTGGTTTGAATGAAGGGATTTTCAAGGAGCTCCCCATTAGTTACAGGAAACCCAAAGCACTGTCCTATTTTCCCATTAACACAGCTTCTTTGTTTTCTTTAAATTTCAACATCTGGGCTACAGATAAACCAACAATTTAATTAGTCTTCTGAAAATCGAGAGAATGAACTATTTCAAGTCTAGCACACACTTTCACCTTGAAAGTGATCATAAAATGTTTGTGTGCTTTCATTCTCTGTTGCATTAAAAATCTGTCCTTAGTTTATACGTAGGAAAGTATTAAAGGCTAAACAAAGACTCCTGATTTTCTTATGTAGAAATTTATCCTTTTAGAAGCCACTTTAGGACATGTCCTTTGTTTTCATTCTTTATTCAGAAAATCAGAGAAAAACAAAAGGAAAGCACTGAAACAGCAATTTCAAATGAATAATTAAGTATGTTATCATTCCATAACTGAGGGATACAAATATATTTTTTGTTCATGTGGATTCAGATGTTTGACGAGACTAAGAAATTCTTAATGGCTGCATGTAGGATACGGTATGGTGGGTTCTCCATTCACTGGAACCTATGACATAATTGAAGATCAACTTCTCTATCTGTGCTCAAGAAAAATCATGATGATGATGGAATGACTTGGCTTGATTTCTGACAGTATTAAGCTGTATTACCTTCCAGTGTGATTCCAAACAGAAGCACAAAGTATAAGTTGATTGAAAAACACATTACTCTGGCTTATTTATTCCTATGTGCTTTAAATCGCTGTTCATTGCTCTAAACAACTTCACATTTTCAAGACAGAATATTATGCTAAAATCACTGAAGTATGCTGAAAGAAATCTCAGCTACTTCTTAGTTATTCACTAGATATTCGTGCTACATGGATGGGAACATTCAAATAAATGAACAACAGGGCTGAGAAAGAAACCCAAGAGCCTTACTTCAGAGTCCCCTGCTAGATCATAAGTGCTCTTGTTACTTGTATCCTCATTATTGCACAAGTACTGTTATGTGAATAAAATAGATTTGATATGCCAAGATATGATCATGGTAAGAAAGTGTTAAGAAAAATTACAGCCTGATTATCACATCGGATATGCAGATTTGCAACAACTACTTAAATCAGGGAAAGCAGAAAAAAACACATATTTTTCAATGCAGTGCCAGTAGAAAGAGGGTGGAGGAGATGTAGAAGGGGTGGAGAGAAACCACTTTACCTGCTTCAGATGTTGCTGATGATGAAGGTAGGAGAGATAATACTGGAGTCGGCATTGTAACACTCTCTACAGTTGCTGGTTTCCTTCTAGTCATCACGTTACAGGCAGAACTTTCCATTTTACTATGAAGTGAAGTCTGGTCTGCTTTTAAGTGGGGGCCTACAATTCCTGGGAAAGAAAGCAAAATTTGGATGAACATTTAGGAAGTAATCTGAGTGTGGAATATCTGGAATTGTGCATTCGGTGACAGTCCTTGCCAATCCAGTATATTTTCACATTTCCCTGTAAGTGCCTGATTTCAAGATCTAATGTAGGTTTGATACTGACAAGGATCAACGTTTTTAATAATTTCTAATACTTTTGCCTGAAGGGTTATAATCAGTGATCTCTATAACAATGGTAAACCAACATGGTAATTCTATATTGTTACATATTACTTTGCAAAGATATACCCCCACCTTTACATGTTTTAAAACAGACATGTTTCGTATCTCTTTTAATCGGGATCATCTATTTGTCATTCTCTGTATAGTTTGTTCTCTGCACATGGTTACGTACTTCTGTAGTGACTTGACTGAATGTGTACTTCTCCTGAGTAAAGAGCAGGCATCAATAATGGCACGTCATTCCCTCTCTAAAGCACGTCAGACTTTTACACATTTTTTAGCAATCCTCTTCCTTATAAAATTATACTTTACAACTCATCAAAGAGGTAGGAGTTTAAAAAAAAAGAAAAAGAACTCTTTGTCATACTTTTGTTTGCCAACCAATTCTGATGGCATATGTAGATTACAGCATGGAATGAATTAACTTAGAAATATACAGAGGGCTAGAGAGAAAATAAAAGCTATGCAAACAAGGGCTGTTAAATTTCTCCCTTAGCAATCTTCCTCACACTTTCTTATGACTTGAATTCTTATTACCTTATTTTTTTTTTTTTCATGTAAATTTAATTCATTAAATTTAAACTACCGTTTTTAAAATTTTACATATCACATCTTCCTGTCTATACATCTGAGTGTATGCCCGCCCATTTATATATTATATCTGTATGAGTGGATATGTAAATAAACATTTATGAGTACATGAATTTACTAAGCGAGAATTCAGCTAAAATAGCTCAGTGTTTTTTACAGAAAAAATTGGGAGGTTTTTGTTGATTTTTGTAAACTCCTAACAGTGGCTGTTTTATAAAAATCCAGTATTTCTGCTTTCATGAGACTGAAGCAAAGATGAGGATCTTTTGTTGTGTCTTTACTAATTTACGAAGACCTTTCTCAGTGTCTGCAATAGTGGACTTCAACATATGCAGGACAGCCACTCATTTTTCAAATGTAGCTCTTCTTAAGTAATTTCTTTTTTTCAAATCTTAACTTGTGCATGAGCCTCAGAGAAAATATAGATTCTGGGAATTAAATTACATGAAGATTCATAAAATCACGGAAGAGCTGATGCTGGGAGAGACTTCTGGAGCTCATCTAATCCAATTCCCTTCTCAAGCACAGTCAGCCAGTTACCAGGACCACATCCAATTAGATTTTAAATATCTTCAAGGATAGAGGCTTCAAAATCTCTTTGAGTAAAGAGAAAAGCACCATCACACTGATCAGGGATAATTTCTCTTCATAAATCTCTGGATTTTTCTGTGTCCAGTCTACTAAAATATTCCCTAACCTGATCCTCTTATAGCACAAATATGTTTTCTTTCCTCAGAGGGCTCATCACCTTTGGGTCTCTAAAGACTAGACTTATCAGGAACGTTCAAGGTGAAGAAGACATTGAATACTTTGTTTTATTCCATGCCACAAGTGTCTCTGTTCCATTCAGCACTGTGCCAACGTTTTCCCTAGTCTTTTTTTTTTTTTTTTTTTTCCCTGCTCCTGTACCTGTAGGAGCATTCTGTGTTGTCCATCTGCCCTCACTAGATTCAATTCCAGATAGGCTTTGGCTTTCATGAGCCCACCTCTGTATGCTTAGATATTTTCTCTATATTTCTCCAACAGTTCCTGCTTTCTCCTCTTTTTTGCTTGCTTTCCAAGTCTGACATTAGTTAGAAGCTCTTTGCTCATGCATGCAAGTCTCCTGCTACCTTTGCTTGAATTGATGCTCACTGTTGTGGAACATTTTTGAATTCAGAGAAGGTAATTGAAAATCAACAAGTTCTCCTCAAATTCACTTTTCTCCAGGGCTGTGACCCATGATCCAGTAAGATTTTTCAAAGCTGGCTGCAGTCCTTTTTTTTCCTTTGATGCTTTTATTCCTTTTACTCAGGTGAAACTCTTCTCTTAGTGTTTCTCTAACCTCAGAGGATCTTATGGTCATAAAAAAATGAATCCACCAGCTGCACAATGAGTAGTTAATACACAAAAACTATCCAGCCTTCTTCAAGCCCTTTCATCTCACTTGCAGGATTGAGGAGAAAATCACCTGCATCCTCATGGCCTTGATCACAGCCCTTGGAGGCACTTAGCCAGGATAGATAAACTCCCGAATTCCAAAAATCTAGCAATATTATTAGTCCAAGGACTGCTGAAGCTTTGGATGCCTCTCCACAATGTCACTGATCTAAGTTCCAGGCTATTGGAAAATCACTTGACAGCAGGTCAGATCAGAAGACTGGGCCCTTCATCTTCTGCGGGGGTTAGCACCCATTGCTCTCCCTGACCACAGCTGGTTAGCATCTGGAAGTTCCTCAAAGAGTTCCTTAAAGATCTTCAAAGAAGTTCTCAGAAGATCAAGATGATCTCCAGGCAGTTTGCTGCCTCTGTTGGCAGTACTCAGCCATTCCAGATATAAACATTCTCTTGCATTCACAGTTGGAGCTGCTATGACAGTTTCTACCTTTGTCCTTGCATGCAAAATGAGAAATAGTCAGGAAACCTACAAGACCCCACAAATTGTGGAAAAGATCTCCATCAGACTCAGGCAGAGGACTAAACTGGTGAGAGGAGTCTGAAAGATTAGGGGCTACAGAATGAATGAGTCTGGAAGAGGAGTCTAGATTAAAAACCTGCAACTTAATAAAGTAGAATGAGTCCGAAAGCAGAAATATTCAGAGCTGAGACAGAATTGCAGTCAGAGGTCGTGGCTTGGAAGAGATATACTGAGGAGCCTTTGCATATTAGACTGTACATTCTCCCAGAGCCTCAAATTGAGCACTAAGCATCTCAAATTGTATCCATTCAACTTCAATCCCTCTCTGCTCAGCTTCTCTATTACAAATGAGAACAATAATATACCCCTCATCTCAAGAGCAGTGCTGCAAAAATAAAATTATCAACATTCATGAAACATTCATCTATTCATAGCAAGGCTTAGAAATGTGGAATAAATGAGACACGGGGTCACTCACTGAATACGAAGAGGAAAATCAAACTACCAAATAGCTGTTCATTTGGTGAGTGCTATACATTGAATAAAGCACTGTTCCACAGAAAGACTGAAATATTTGGCCAGACAATTATGCTTATGTGATCCCAGGACTATGGAACCGTGCGTATGAAAAGCTAAGGCTTCACCATCCCATAGTGCTTGAGTTTGAGGCTTAACATTACTTTTTCACGAATGTAGATTGTGCACAAGAAAGGTGCTTATGTGTGGGTGTATGTATCAATATACATTCATATATATGCACGTGCATATAACAACCTCATAAATTCAGCATCTGGTTCTAATTAAACTGAACAGCCTATATAAAGAGCTGTATGAAAACATGCAGCTGTAACCTGTTAACCTCTATTGATAAAAAAAGGTCTCTGTGAAGCTGTGCTTCAACATATCAAGGGACAGTCATTCATTTTTCAAAGGTAATCCCTCACAAACCACTTATCCTCTCAAATCTCTACCTGCACACAGTGTTTGCATTAGGGACCTTGATTTATGGATTCCCACTCCTTGGATGGAGAGGCCGACTTCCTGTTGCCGTGGTTACTTGGATCTTGGTTCAAGGTTAAACTACTCCCAAATCAAAATCAGTGGCAGGCACAGCATCTAACAGCCAGGTTATTGACTACCTTAGGATGCTTAAAGGTCAAAGACCAAAGTGCTGCTTACTGCTTTTGGAGTGAGTCAATATTTTCAATATTTTTATTCTGTTTCTTTTGAAGAAGTAGTTGCTGCTCAATTACCACCTACTTGGGTTTAGCAAGGTCATACAAATCATTGAGAAAAAAATCCTCCCCCTGCACAAGAGATACAAATGTAATGAATTACTTCAAAGTCTACATGGCCCAATTACAGCTCATCACTGGTGAATCATGGATTTGGCCATCTGTCTTTTGTTTTATACAGTTGGTTTCTTGAGCCTGTATCACTCGCTTTACTGAATTTTGCCTCTGAATTGAGAAACAGGAATAATTTATGGATTTGAAACACACAATAAGGAAGAATCATTGGGTTTCCGTCGCAGATACCAAAATGATAACTGAGAATTGGAGGCACAGCTGGACAGCTATGGAGTTGTAACAATTTTCTCACAAGGCTATGATTCATACTACTGTACTAGGATGTTTACCCTTCAATCAAACTGACCCACTGAAGTGGGATCAGCACCCTTCATTGGATTATTTCTAGTCATTTAGTCTCTGTTTAGGAAATCTGAAATAAGAGATCACCCTAGTTCAGCACATATTTGAATAAAGTAAAAATAAATAGTTCATAACACAGTGAAAGGGAGCTTATTAAAATTCGTGCTCTATCCATGACTCAAGTGTTATTTCATCTTTTTTTTCTGCTCCAGACAGAGCAATATGATGTGTACAGGTGACCTGTTTCAGATCTTTTTTTACCACTTTCTAGTTGATCTTTGTTTATTTCCTCCAATTTAGAGACTACTTCACTCGTGTCTTAAGTTATCTGAGTCCTGCTGATATCACAGAGAACAGTCATGCACATGTTCACTTGAACAATGGGCAGCAGAGCAGGGAGAAAATCAATCATTACTTGTTAAATGAGAAAGAGCAAAGGCAAAAGGTAGCTTCAAAAACAGAGGTAGATGTACACAAAGGAGATTATCAAGAACCTAACACAATAATGGCATGATTATAAATAAATAATCATGATGATCATTAATAAAAGGGTGAACCACGAGTAGCACTCTTCTAGTTCAAGACAGACTGACAGAAAGCTGTGCATGAGGAAAGACAATACTGACGTAAAATGGGCCCTTCACTTAAAGATTTATGGGTCCCCTGGTACTGGCTAAGCAACTTATGAGCTCTGGCTGATAATTAATACATTAATTTTAAAGGCCTAGTCATTATTATTGTTGTTATTAAGTACTTACATTGCAAGTAATGTGGTCTAGATCCACAGTGCTAGGTTCTGTACAAACGGATTAATTAACTCGCCTTGTTTTACTGTTATACTGTGTTCACTCTATTTATCGCATTCATTTGTTTTTTCTCATCTTGTATCTATACGGAAAAGTGGCTGGACAACGTCCACCTTTTCTTCTTTTATTTGTGTGCAGAAGCTAGTACAGCATGTAGCCAGGCTGGAACTCTAAGTGCCAGTTCAAAAATGATCAATATCATTTTGCCATTGGAAAAAGAGAGAAAAAGGTGATAAAATTGATTACGCGAAGTTTCTGTTGGGAAAGATTTGTCTTTAGTAAGTGCCTTGAGTTGGATCTCACATTCCCCACAGATTTTGGAAATCCATGGCTGTACTTAACATGTTTATGCATCCCACTGTTGTTATCAGAAAACTCTTAAAATTTTTCTTTCACTCTCTGCACAATGTAGCTACATAGAGCAGTTGCACAGGGATGCACATTTAAACATTAAATTAGTATTTGCATTTAAGACAGTATTTGCATTTTGATAGCTCTATGTTTTGAATAAAAAAAAAAACAAACAAACAGAAAAAGCCTTGTATCTGGGTGTATCTTTTTAAAGGCTAATTTTAAATAAATCAGTCAAAAGTTTGGCATTGCGTCACATTCCAGAAGGGAGAACTGAATTACTATGTGATAAATGTAGTTAAGGAAAGTAATTATTCTTCTTAAAGTAATATTATTACCTTTCTAGCTTATGGAATTCATTTCCCTGGATTCTATTTGACGTGTATTATCATTTTAAAATAACTGTACTTTCAACGTACAGTGCTGCTTTATGGCTTCTGGTCCTTTTATCTTCCTTCTTTTTCCACTACTGCATTAGAAACCTCAAATTTCACCTCTCCCATGAAGGATTTTCTGTTCTACAGGATATATCCCCCTGCATAAAACCAAGTTCCTGTAGAATAATAAAAAAAAATTACTCTCACTGCCAACAGGAAAAATTTAAGACATGGAGACTGCTTTATTTCATTCCAGCTACTTTCTTACTTTTTTTTACTTTTTTTTACCTTTTTTTTTTTTTTTTTTTTTTTTTTTAATATCAGGTATCTTTAGAGAAAGAGAGAGAGAGAATAAGAAAGCCATCATTAGATAGATCTTCTGATCTTTATCTGCAGTAGCACAGTCAGAAGAGCTAATGCTATGATGATAGCTTTGAAATCTCTTAGGAATTGGATAAAGAGAAGTGATAGTGATGAACTCCCAGCTAATAAACAGAGAGTGCTTATTTCTGCAGAATGATCAATTTCCAGATGTCCTGAGGCTTGTCTGATACAGTTGATTTACTCATTCTCCCTCACTTCACTAATAAAGCTCAAGTCCAACATCAGATTAGAGAAGAGCCAGATTTCTTAAAGGGGCAAGAGGAGGGCTGGCATCATGGAACGTAAATGCTGGGAGACATACTAATCTCTTCAGCCTTCTCCCATAGCCACCAAGCTGTCTTAAACAGCTGCTTTCTGCTGGAATCATACACTTTATCCGCTTTGGGTTAGTACAGTAATACAGACAATTAATTTGTTATCTTGTTAGTGGAAATTTAATGCAATGATCTAAAAGAACTCTTACATATTGTGATAAACTTTTGTGCCTCCAGGGTGCTTCTTTTCCATAGGACTCATTTCACATCCCATCCATTATGTAAATGAGATGTGGAAATAGTTTAGTTCCCCTAATGTATCTGTACACTGATGGATTGCACAAAGTCAGCCCTACTGAAACTAATGAGGTTAAGTGCATCTTGCCATTCCTTTCTACTTGGGTGAATCTGCGCCTGAGTTCAAGAAATTCAAGTCCTCTTCACTGTCCTGAAGATAATTGTGTTTCCTGACAGGAAGTATAGTGGCAATAGTTGCATACCTGAGGCCTCAGAAGGCATTCCTTGCAAGCAGAGCAAATGCTATTGCTATAGACAGATGTGGGGTTGTCTGTAGAGGATTCAACTCATTTTTCCTCTTAGGGAGGTGGGTACCAGGACTGTACTGAGCTATGTAATGGCATATAATGTTGAATACCACCTAGTTTTTGTTATTCTCCATGCAAGAACTAAATTCAAGGAGGAAAGAATAAGGAAACATTATTTTGCTCATCATCCAGATGAATCTCCTGCCCCTCTTGCCCTTCCAGCTAAGAGGATGATCAGCTGTAATTTGATTTAAAATGACAGTCTTCTAACTGTTTCCAACTTGTATTTTATATTATTAGGCTTTCTAGGAGATGGAATCTTAAGCCTAGCATTTTGGTTTTGTTTTGGTGTTGCTTTTCCCATGGAATCCTCCATCTCATTCCTTCCACCCTCCTCTGCATATTGCCAACATGAACACAGAGGAGACATGAAACAGGAGACTGAGGAATAACAGATGTGCATCTTTGGCCATGGGAATCGAAATGATGTGTGCAGAGAAGTTCAGTCCTTCAAGGACTGAAAGAAGAAAACTGATTTAATAGAGCTGATGGAAACAGTTCAGATGCTAGAACAGTACAGGGTTCTCAGTCCCCTCCAGCTCCCTTACCTTCAGGCAGGGTGGAACTGGGGTTTGAAAATACCATGGAAGAAACCACCAAAATTTGTCATGCCAGGAACTGATGAACACAAGGATTTCCAGCAGAACTTGGATCAAAGTAGAAGACTGTGTGAGCTTTTGTCGGGTGACAGCAATCAATAAATTTAATGAGAGAAAAACCCAAGGGTTCAAAAGGCTAATTCAGAGTCAAAGGCTCCAATATCCCAGGCCTTGTGAACACGGATTTAAGCTACAGGGACTTGTTAATAGGTTCAAATTCAAGGGTTTGTCCTGCCTAGAGCCTGGAACATTCATTGAGCAAAAAGATACAGTTTACAGTTGCTGGAGACAGACAGAATAAAGAGAGACAGACAGAAACTGATGGTGCTGAAAAAACTAAATTTGCCGTGAAATATTTCAACGAATGAATCATTTAATACACAGTGATGAAGAACTAATTTCTCTTGCAGAGGGGGAAGGACAAACATTAAAAGCTTTGAAAGATGAGAAACGAAAATAAGTATTCGAGGGAGCATAGGAGGATAGGCTGGAAGAGTGAGCTAAAGGGCTCTTTTTTAAGGCATTAAAAGCCATTAGGTATTCTGAAGGGCAGAAATAATAATATAAAAAAAAACATATATGTAGCTGCGAGCAAGAACCAGCTTAGAGATGAGTAGTCACGCTGAAATGAACTGTCAGAGTGGATGACGATATGCTCACTTGAGAGGAAGGAAACAGGAGCTAGGATTTCTTTCTCAAGAACACAGCTGAGGAAAGACAGATGGGGGAATTTCAGTCTGTAAGTAATGAGAAAAGTCAAGGGTGGTGTTTGGAGTTGTTGTTTTTCTTAACAACAGGGATGATCATTTTTAAATGTGGCAGATAGAGCTGATATCCCCTAGGCAAATGGAGTTGGGAGCAGTTTGTATTTATCACAGATTAAATGGGACGGTGACAGCTTTGGTAGGAGAGTGCTGGCATGAAACATGGGCAGAAAAGTCAAGTTGCTGGTGGGGAGGATGAATGAGGAACCAGGATGGGGCTGATGTAATGATGGAGTCATTTTTCAGGCACAAGTGGTGTAGAAAAGGTTGTGAAAGATAAGAGAAATAAGGAAAACTATTAGCAAAAATCTTGCTGAACAAGTTTGACTAAGATACCTCCACCGAGAAAACAGAGCACAATATTCCACCAGAAATTATATAGCTTAGGTTCTCTCTGCATGTGCATCCTGTAAAAGTGCATCAGTATAATTAAAAAAAAACTTAACTGATGTTTTTTCTTTTGTAACTAAAATGTCATATTTGCACTACAATGATTTCAGTAGATAGGTGGAGACGTTTGTGTTAGAAAGGTAAGCTATACCAGAGATGTTACTGGAACCCACTGCACAGAAGGATACCAAAGAACCAGGTAGGCATCTCCACCATCTGGCTTAGTCCTGAAATATCTGACCTTCTCTTCAGAGGGGTTCACACCTTTCTAGTCTCTGCAGCCACAATCAAAGGCAGCTGTGTCACAGTGGTAGGCACTTGGAAACAGGTGGGATTAAAAATTAGCTGAAATCCTTTCCCTGAATTCAGTCACAGAGCTGATAAGAACATCCAAGACTGCTGACTTTCTAGTTAGAATCCTCCCTGCTGAGCAGCCTGGGCATTTCATTTCTTTTCTTTATGTATGACAAGCTATGCTCCAGTTCATACAATGAGAAATACTCCGAGTACGACATAGACTGGAAATAAAATCTCAGCTCTTAATGGAACTCCCAGTATGCCCTACAATCTAGGAGACCATAATGGAGGAGTTTTTATTTTTAGAAGATCTTGTGCTGACTATGTTTTAATATCTGAGTCCATTTATCCCACATTAATGCTGATTTATCATTAAAATGAGTGCTTGCTTTATCAGCACCAGAAATGAAAAATAATACACACTGGGAGTGCATATATAGTTCCTCTCGCTCTCTACATTTCAGATCAACAAATACAGGGCATTTATTCTCAAAACCACAGTAATTGACTGGAATATGAAAACTGAAATCTATTTAAATAGATGTATAGGTAATATCATAAGTGTTATTACCAATTAACCTTAGCAACAAAATTTAAATAATTAGTTAGCACTGTAGTATGTTGTACTTTGATTGTTACTCTATTCTAATGGCATTCTGAAAATGATCTCTCTTGTAACCTATCAAAAACTTCAGTGATAACTGTTGCTCTGATACAAACCCTAGCATAAAGCATTTGTGTCTTTTTTTTTTTTCCAATTAAAATTCTGATAGGAAATACTTCACTGAGAGTGATTTTCATTAAAATTCTTGCTGCAGAATGCTTCCTTTAGCAGTGTAAGAAGGATGGCAAAGAGACCATGTGTAATAAGGGCAGAGAATGCCTTCATGGAGCACATAGGAAGGGATCTGACTGATGAAGAAGAGGTTAAAGAGGTGAAGAGTGCAAAGTGGAATGAAACAGGGAATAAAGGGCATACTGGGAAAACCCTAAATGCTCTTAACCACTGACATTTGGAGTTATGTTATCAACTTGAATGCTGCATATCAATGTCAATATCAATCCAAATTTCCAGAGTGTTTTTCTGTATAACTTTAGGGCAAGCTCATCTTTAGTTTTCTTGTTTAGTAATACCTAAAAAGATGTCCTACGTCCTTCTCCAATGAACTTCTGTCCACATAACCACATATACTTATAATACATTACTACGCAGACCAAATACAGTAAGGTATATCAGAGAGGGAATATAAGGATCCAGAAAGCTCTGGCATAGCATCATGACAGAGAAAAGATGTAAGCAGAAATTTCCTTTAATTAAAATTGCTTTGCTGTGGTAATTTTATTAACAGAATGGATATATTTAACAGTGGCAGAATTTGCTGAAATTCTGACTCTGACTGAGATTTTAATCAGATCATCAAACTACAGAAAAAAAGAACAATGAACTTTTGGAATCTGCCAAGAGTAGTATCTCCAACCTTTGTGCTTGAAATTAAGCTTATAGTGTTCATATCTCTGTAAGGATTTACCTAATTATAGGTTCTAGATTCAGACAATTGTTTATAGCATATGACCATGCAAGTTCTTCAGGAAAACAAGGATCCCTGGAGGAAGAAATCTAAAGAGATTTTCTTTCAAATTTTGAGCAATTTTGAGAAAAGCTTTTCTCCTACTGGGACAGCTGCCAGTAAAACATCTCAACCCCATTCAAAATGGTGAGTTTTGTCTACAAGACCAAATCTGCAGATTTTTACCTGTACCCTCCTTAAGATGTTATAAGAATAGAAGGGGTTCATTTCATCTAACTTTAGGTGGCAACAGCTCAGTTTCTACATGAGAACTATGCACCTAGTTCTACATGAGAACTATGCACCTTGTATTACAGGCAACAGGGATCAGATTAATAGTCAAAAAAGTGGAGTGGGTGATTCAACAGAAAAAGCAGGGGTTTTCTTTATTCCAAATTACTTTATTTATTTATTTCCAAATTTCTTTATTTACAAATTACTCTGCAGGATACACTGGCAAAACTTTCACCAACTGTAAAATAGAGGCATCTAACTCACATAGCTATCTTCCGCTGGTGAGAGAATCCATTCCTCCAGAAGCTCGATGGTCAAATGTCAAACTGCCAGGTTTAAATTCCTCATGCTCAAATAGAGAGGCTAAAATATGGATAGTACATCCCTGGGTCAGGAGTGTAAGCTCTATATAGGCACCTGGTTGCATTTGAAATGCCCCGAGGTATTTGAAACCTCCAAGGGTGGCTGGCAGATATGATAAAGGACTTCATGCAAGACCTCTGCCCTTCTGCAAGAGCAGCTGGAGGCCAGGCAGAATATCCTAGGCTTCTCAAATGACAGCTGACAACTACATGTTAGCAAATGAATCGAACCTTGAGCCTTCATCTTCACTTGTCCTAAAGTCTCTTGTGGGTAGGGAAATATCTCATCATTGTAAATATCCCCTTGTCACCAATGAAGGAACAACACAAACATGCCCTGTCAGCTCTTCCCTGAATGGGAAGAAAATGATTGCAGTAAAAGGCACCAAAGTATATAAAGTATATATTAAAAAACATGGAAACTTCCCATACTTCTTTAGGATGAATTTGTTACCCAGGAAGGAAAAAAGAAACCTTTTTCTGTTCTACGACAAAGGCTTTTTGCTTAATATGGCAAAGAGGGGAGTACAGTTTTTTTTCCCCTTATCCTAGCAAAATGAGCATTAAAAATATGTCTAAAATCCTTGAAATTCAAAACTGAATGGACTTACAGGACATAACTCTGTAATTGCTATCACAAACAGAAGGAAACAATGAAATAAACATAGCCTATCCAGCAGATAGAAGCACAAGTCATCCCAAATATACAATTCATTTCATCTGCGTCTTTGAGATAACTCAAAGCAAAGAGGGCAAAATGTCTCAGACTGATTAGACAACTAACTAAGCTCAACATTTCCTCTCTCTTGTTTATCTATTCCTCATTGTTCATTTAGTGATGGAAAAAGGCTCTGGAATTCAAGATGGCTTATGCACATATATCACTTAAATACATTTCAGCCTTTCAAAAATGCCTCTAAAGGGAACTTAAGTTATGATTAGGTCTTACACTAAGCTTTTCCACAGGAATTTCTCTTCTCCCCACAAACATGAAATCTATCCTATCTAGAAATGTGAGTCCTCAGAGGTGGGGAAAAAAAAAATCTGCAAAATGCCAAAGTCTCATCAGTAAAATATCATCATTGATGAAGATTAACTGTTTCAATAAAGAGAAAAAAAAAAAAGAGAGCAAGTATTGGGTATTTCTGGGGATTGCTCTGCTATTCCTGTTTAGCTGTGTGGCTGTTTCTCATTTCAAGAGTTACAAAAAAAGCGTTCTGTTTTTTTAAATAATTTGGAACCACTTGGCATGTGACTTCTGAAGTGTTTAGCACCGTCTTACAAAAACGTCATGAAAATTTATCAGCCTAGGCCCAAATCTACTTGCCTGCCTTGTATCATCAGTCATCACACTAATGAAAATACTAATGACATTTCAATTGCGTTTCAAGAGAAATGAGCTGCTTCAGCTGAGTAGAAATTAGAAAAAAAATTAAATTTTCGCATGAAAAGTATATCACTCTCCCTTGTTATTATTATTAATTAGATGAAGCACTTGGCTTCCTTGACATCTGGAGTCCCACTGTAAGAGTTACAGTACATATAAAAAGTGAGAAATAGGCCGCACTGCTAAACAAAGAGGAAAGAATCAGAAAACAGAATGGGAAATATAAACCCTCAAAATATTTGAGAATCACACTGAAGTTCAAGGTAGGATATTTTAGAGTGATGATAAGAGAGAGATGTAGACGTTCACAAAGTAAAAACTCATCCTACTTGGACCAGAAGCCATTTATTTGGGTGATGTTAATTGCCCCTGGAGGTGCTCGGATTGGCTTGTGCAGACATACAGCCAGGCAAATTCATGCAAAATACCTCTTCACCATGACACAGCAGCTCAGTGAGAGATAAGACTTCCCTCTCTTGGGAAGTCAACCCAGTTTCCTACCACAGCCATCACCTCAGATCTATGGGTACAAGCAGCGCACATTCTTTGAGGCATGAGGGCTGGAGAAACAAGGTGTCTCACATCCCTCTGTTGAAGAATGGGATTGAGAAATCAGCTGGGTGGGACTCCAGCAACCAGCTAAAATCAACACATAACAGTAAAAGAAAGGGAGGGTTTGCCCTGTGTTGGGTCTTGTATTGAGTGCACGTGGGCCGTGGTTCTACAAAGCAGAAGCTGCTGCAAGAGGCTGGGGCTGCTGTGAGACAGATGAGGGGGACTTGCTCCCAAACGTGGACGCTGTCATGTTGTTTGGGAAAGATCCAGCACTAAGCTAGCTGCCAGAATTTGTGGGTGAGCAGACTTGACAGCCCAGGGAATGCTTGCCAGGTCTGATCTTAAACCATATCTACTGGCAAGCACTTTACATTTTGGAAACTTTAGGATCTTTTGAGTAAAATTTTAAGAGGAGATGTAATGTCATTCCTACAACAAAACGGAACAAAATAAAATCAAACCCTGGAAAACCACAGCTCTTCTCATGTTCCAATCTGCTCTGCCATGAAACCAGAACAAATAGGCTGTGGCACAGTTTTAAGAGTCGATTATAAAACACCCCATCAGAATATAAACAACCCACATCGACAAAGTAATCTCTGTGGATCTCAGTGGGCCTGACCTGCTGCTGCCCTCTTCCTTGTATAGTCATGAATACAAATGCAAGGTGAATGCTGGCTGCCTTATGATCTGGTGACATTTTACACCCATGTTACTGATGTCAACAACTGCATAAGGCAGCAGAGAATCAAACTCAGGATAACTACTTGCAAAAAACAGAAGAGCAAACTACAGGCACGTTTCCAAGGAGTTTAGGTATTTCAGAGATGAAGCTTACATGGCTAAGTCAATCCCTTCTGCACTTCCACATTTACTTAGGAAAAGCCTTGTACTTAACATTGTATTATAATTCATTGCTGGAACACATGCTGCCCTATCTCAACAGGAGAGCTGTTCTCCATTCCAGCCATCTCTCTTTGTGAGTGTTAAATCCGTGTACAGAAATATATCCCTGACAAAACTGTTCAGAAAACTTCAGAGACCAAAGCCTGCAACTTTCGTCTCCAGTGTGCAGTGGAAGTAAATTATGACTCCTGGCTCATTCTGTTCAAATGGTCCTTTTTCTTTTAAGCAAACAAACGAATAAACACTAAATGTCCTATTCCCAGCTGGTATTAGTGCAATGTTATGTTTGAGACTTTAAAAATGTAAAAGTCAAACCATTCATACTGATGGGTCCCATAGCAAATGTAACATTGTCCCAGGGGTACATACGTAGTGTGGTACTGCTGCACATGGTATTAACTTTTATGCCTCAGTCTATATGTGCAGCGTGGCTCATTTATGGTTGCTCTGGGAACCACTATGTTTACATAAATTTTAATTTCCTGTCTTTTGTTTGTTCTCTTTATCATCTTTCTAAAACAAAATTTTCCTTGCGAATTTTAGTGTTCAACCCATTATCTGCAGATGGAGGCAGAGGAGAAATGACATCCTCTGATTTTTCCACATGGCCCTGTCAAAATGCCTTCATGTAGATTTGGACCCATCAGACACTGCAGATGTACAGAAGTAGCACTTTTTTTTCGACTAACGTGGGCTTCTTCTTATGGGTTGTGCCGACTTTGGTCCATTGTCTTCCTGGGACCTGGCCAAAACCTTCCTGCTGAGTTTTCATGGACCGAATTTACCATATCACAACTCATTTTCTGGTTTTTGTTTTCCCCTGAAATGCAAGTAGTTTGTGAACTGAATGAAACTAGTGCTTGGTTTCAGATAGCCACACTTGAGTTACATGCCCCTAGATTTTGGTGCTGAAGTCCTTTGCTATCTGCTCTGTTAACTGAAAGAAGACGTTTACAACTGCTTGAAATCTATCTTTTTTTCGAGCTTGCAAAACTATTGCCTCAATCAGCAAAGTTCTGACTGTACCTTGTTATGAAACATTACTATAAAGGAGTGGAACCTTAGAGATGCCAGTTGCACCAAAAAACAACACAACCGTCCAGCTACAGATTAATGCAGTGATCTTCATGAGCAGTTAATTAAAATTCAGTGTTGACAGGACCAAGCCTTGTTACTGTTTTTTAGGGAAACAAAGAATAACAGATAAAGCCAAATTATAATAGGTCGGTGCAGCAAACCCAAGAAAAATATGGCAGTTCTCGGTGGCTGTGATAGGAATCCTTCCTCTTCTTGAATAATAAAGGCTTTTGCTAATTTTAACCAGAGCCGAATCTGAAAAACCTGCAGTCGTGTGTGACTCAGAGAGCCCCAAGGGAATGGGAGGTGGGGGGAGATATGTGTGTGTGTATGTCTGCGCGTATAATCTAACAGTGCCCAGAGCTTTTGCGATCCTGGACCACTTCAATCGCACAGGCCAGATTCATTAAAAACCCTGGCTACATTCCAGCAGTTAAAATTGAAGCAGCATATTTATTGCATTTTGCTCAAATAAATCTGAAAACGTGTGAATCATATCCCTTGGAGAGATGTCGAGAAGAAGTAAACAATCTCGGGCTCACACTTGGAAGCCAGCTATGATGAAGAACAAAGATGCAGGAGGGTCGTCATCGTGGAGAGCTGCAGGATGATTGTTGATTTAGAGGTTTTGGGAAGCTGAGGGCTCCGCCACCATTTTGTCCATTGCTTCTATTCTGGCCTCTGATCCTTGGTTTAGTTTTCTCTATTTTATTTACACCCATGAACACACACCCACGCATATATTTTAAACAGCCTCTTTGCTTATGCAACTCCACTCTGCGGTTCTCTGTGGTTTTCCAGATGCTGTTCATGACGCTGGCATCTCACCCCAATTGCAGCTGCGTTCAGCTGGGATTCAATTACAGCCTGTCTTGCACAGGCAGATTGGTTTTTCAAAGATAACATATTTTGGGGAGGGATTTTATTTTTTATTCCCACTCCAAAAGCAATTTTTATTCTGAAAGGAGAAGCATGACTTGCAGCTTGATCTTACCAGGTGCTGAACACCTCCAGACAGGTCCTCAGCACCCTTGATACTGCTTTTACTTCAGCACATTTTAGCACACAGCACCCTGAAGGGTTAGATTCTGCAAGATTAAAATGCTGGCAGGGCAGGATCCTGCTGCTCTCCAGGGAAAACTTTCTATCACAAACGGTACACTGATAACTGGTTTTCCCATATCTGGTTTTGCCAACTGTAATCAGCTTATAATTAGCAAACCTAATTACTGATTTTTTTGGACATTGGGAAGTGAAGGAAGAGAAGTATTGCTAATACAAGAGATGTCTCATTATTTATACAAGGCATTCTATGCACCTCGGTCCATCCTCTTCCCTGAGACGGGTGTATCTCCCCCTGAAATGATGCTGTGCAGGGAGAAGCCCTGTTTCTTTGCTGGCTGAGATGCAGGGTAGGTGAAGGTGTAGGGAAGATCCCCAGCAGCTTTCTGTAGCCCCACTATGAGCAAGGTGAGAGGGAAAACATGTGTTTGCAGGCTACAATGGACTTGGTGGAATTGTTGGGATTAAGAGAAAAGTCTGTGGAGAAGTGGGGGAATATCAGATCTTAGCTTTCAGTCCTTGTTTTCCCTTAACTACACTTTCTTATTCAGTCATCAGCATCACTAATGACCCAAATTATTAAAGGTATTGCTTCCATCCAGCTTTTGTTGGGGCTCAAAGAGACTAAACACAATACTGGGACTCAGGGTGCAGATTCCACTTCTTCTAAAGCATCTTGAGAAATCAGACAGAATGAAATCAGACATCACCCACTTCTGATATTAGGAAACAAAATAAGCAGCCTGACTTTTGGGGATACCAATAGCTGTGATATCTGCTGAAATCCTCAAGAGCAACTAGTGGGGGACTTTGGCATCACAGTGGATAAAAAATGGAATCTAATACCATACATTTACTCCAGCAACTATTGGTCTTCCCTCAGCTTCCCCTATTTGTAATAGGAGCAGAACAGTTCTTAGCTACAGGGCTGGCAAAAATATATAGTAATAGAAAGGTAAAAATAAAATAAAATAAAATAAAATAAATTGCTTGTTGCAAAGATACAGTGCTTGTTAAATGAAAGCACACTGAGAGTGTTTGCTCTTTTTGCATCAGATAGGAAGACAATAATAGCCTTATTTATTACTTGTGTACAGCTCTAGCTTTTCTCAGTCCTTCTATATGTGATTCATCTGCATGCCATCAAATCTGACTGCCCTTTTCAGAGACTTGCTGAAGTCAGTTAGTTGAAGGAGAAGCAGCACAAAGAAAGAAAGTAGATCTGGGAAATAAAACAATGTGACTTTGACAGAGGAAATTCTTCAAATTAATAAAATCCAAGCCGGTAAGGCAGACAGAGCAGCAGGGAGAGAGATGCAGGCATGGTACAGCAAGAGACAACCTTGATATTCATACTTCTTGTGCCGCCAAAGGGCTGACAGAGCACTGCTTTTTCACAGGTATCTCTCTGCCTGTTTGACATATTTAGGCACAGTGGGAAAGCTTGCAGTAGCTATGAGAAACCATGATGCTCTAAGGATGGAAGAGATACAAGATGGCTTTTTCTTGAGTTATAGACAGGAGGCATGCAACATACTCACAGGTATCTTTTTTGTATTATACCAATTATACTGTATGGTCATTTGAAATAGAATCATAATTATTTATGTTAGAAAAGACCTCTAAGATTATCAAGTCCAATCATTAACCTAGCACTGCTAAATCTTCCACTAAACAAAGATAAATACAAATAGTTTAATTCCCCAAATAATTTTTCCTTTTCCAATTAGCGAATGTGAAGATACAAGGTGTAATTAAGGTCCATTCTGTTAGTCACAGGGGAGCATTCCCACTATAGCGGTGGGATGCTATCATATGAGTTTGTAGCATGAGATTGAGGGAATAAATGAGAGATCTCATCCACAGAGGAAGATCTGTAAACCTTCAGTCTTAAGCATACCTGGTATACATATATTCTAGGTAGTGGAAATCACAGAATCATAGAATCATAGATGAAATGGACCTCAGAAGGTCATCAAATCCAACTCTCCTGCAGTGCACCGGGACATCCACAGCTAGATCAGATTGCTCAGAGCCTGGCCTTGAATGTCTCCAGGGCATCAACCACATATCTGGGCAACCTGTGCCAGTGTCTCATCACTCTCACTGTAAAAGACTTGTATTCAACCTAAATCTGATTTCTTTTAGTTTGAAATAACAGACAGTAAAAATTATTTTAATGACTTGATCCTCAGCTATCCTAAATAAAGATGTAGTGCAGAAGGAAAAGGAAGACAATTACCCTTCCTGTACCAAGTACCTGGCACCTAGGTGCTCTATTGACATCAAAGAGTATGTACCTGCCACTCTGTTGCCTGTATCTACATATTTCTTCTTCAGCTTTGCTGATTAAATACTAGGGTACCTAAAGTGTCTGAGTGTTGCATGGTTTTCAACATTAAAATATTCACCTAGTCAGTTTTGTTTTGGAAGAATAATATTAACAAACAAACAAACAAAAACAAAAAAAAAAAAACAAAAAAAAAAAAAAGAAAGAAAGAAAAGAAAACCACCCCAAAAACCAAACCACAGGAAACAAGTTTATGTTTGTGTTAATGGGGAAGAATTTAAGATAGGTACAGAAACCTTGTCTAAATACTGGCCCATCTGACTTCTGGAATGTGTTTGATAAATACATTTTTTCACGATGTCATGGTCCATTGTCCACTAAAGCCACAACTAGATTTCTATGGACCACAGTGTGGTGTGCTTTGGATTAGACCTTAGATGAATAAAATAAAATAAACATCTGCATTGTCAGCTTGATGCATGTATATTTAGTGGAAAGGTTTTCATTAAATGGAGGGAGAGTTGTGAAGCTAAATCTCCAGGCATGACATCAAATATTTGGCCACAGATACATATTTATTAAGGCTAAGCAGGACTTCAATTACTGCAGTTTAAAAATAAAAGTAAGGGTCTCAAAACGAAGTACCAGATCTCTGTTATTTTTTATCTCCCTCATCACATATATTTTCCCTTAAGGAAAAACAAAATTTCACAGACCACTTGTGTGGTATGTTAGTTGCTGTCTGTAAATAGAAGCAGGCATGTTGCAGGCCTCTGAAAAATGCAGTTTGTAACTGTAAGGCCAACTGACCCTCAGCTGTAGTGGCACTTTGTGGACCTCACATGCAAACAATCATCTATTGATTCTCCAGGCGTCCAGCTTCAAACACACTTTTGTTTTCAAGAGGCTTCCAGTTGCAGGCAAGAAACCGTTGCTGCTAAATCTCCCTGCCCTGAGGCTGCTCTGTATTTCTGCTGCTTGCTTGAAATGTTATCCAAATAACAACGGCTTGCAAAGCAGAATTGTTGAATGTTAGTTTTTCACTGTTTTGGCATAGAGGTATTGAACTCATAGTCATACAAATGAGCTTTTACTGCTTTCCTCTTTGCACATCTACCAGATGGAATATTGAGGAATGTGAAAAGAGGAATATATGGCACCAGGAAGAGGGATGGAGCAGATTAACCACTACTGCCATGCTTCAAAGGGCAAATTTCAATGAATCAAAGGCCATCGAAGAAAGCTGCTTAAGCCTTCTGTGTTCCCTGTAAGCACATTACTGTACGTAAGTCACAAACAAATCTGCTTTATGGACTACAGGATGACAGGGAGGGGCACAACAGAATGAGAATTGAAAAAAAATAAGGAAACATCCTCAAACCATATCTCAGATCTTCATTAGGACAACAGCACTTAGCACTACCATTGCCCCGTTCAAAACTCTTTACAGTGGTTACAAATACTCAAATAGCTTTGGTAGATCAGCATGTGCCACACCTCAGGAGGGTGGAGTATAGCCAACCCCATCACACCAACAGTTCTGGATGGGCTGTGAGTGCGGTATGTTGGCTTAGAGGATGTAACCAGCTGAGGCAGCAACTCATCAAATCTCAACAAAAAGAATGTATGTTTTTGCTGATATGCTTATGTAGGTTAATATCAAGTAACTGAAAGAGCATTTTAAGGTGTTTGGCCAGAATTTGTGACTCAAGACTTGCAGATGTGTAAGGATGGCGTTTCCATTGATGCCTTCTCCATGGACTGAATTCCTAACATCAGTCTCTCTCATTGTAAAGGAGTGCATTCTTAACCTGACCCTATTACTGGTGGAGAACAGTAAAGTGCTGGTGCAACACTGTGGATATCCCAAACATTGTCTTGGTGCCGACTCTGGGGAAGACACACAAATTCACGTCACAGTCCTCACTCCTCATCAGGGTATTGTCAAGGTAATTATGGAGCTTCATTTTAATAAGCATGTGATGAATTAAAACACGAAGGAAAAAAAAAAAAAAAGAATTTGGATTTGGGTAGGAAAGTTAATAGGTGAGAACTGAAGGAAAGCACTTAATGTAGGAAACATAAATTACTGCTTAGGGACTTAAAATTCTTAACTATTAAATACATCCCAGTAGACACACTGAATGTTTTTGGTAGAACATGGCTGCTCCTGCTTCCTTTCAGAAAAGGCAGCAGAAAACTCACAAGAACTGAGAATAAGTCAGTCTAAAGCTAGGGTTGCTGTAGTTACATACATAGAAATGATCACAAGAGCATTTGCCCATTTGTTTGGATCAGAATTACTGTATTAATAGCAACTGGACAAAGACTGCAAAGGAAGTTCTGGCAGTAATCCAAGCATGCATCTATCCCATAGAAAGACAGAAGCTGCATAAACTATTACTGCTAGTTACTTCTGCTTTAAAATCTTGCAATTCTGTTGCATTGTGTTTTCCATAAAAGCAGAATTTGAGTGATGAATGAATATCAAATGTATTTGAAAACAAAAGGAGATTCTTGTAATGGTGATAAAAGAAAATACTGCATCTTGAAAATAATACAAGAAATAATATATTGAATCTATTGGAAACTACACATTTGTAAATATTAAAAAAAAAAAGTTATTACCCAAATTGCTTGTGTCTGATACATGATGTCAGAACATCTGGCATCAATGTCTTCAGGTAACAAGATGGGTTTTCCTCCTCCTCCCTTATTTTCAGGGTATAATTCAAGAGAATGATGAAGCTTCAGTGAAATGCTTTACTGGGTGTTGTGGAAGATATGATCTCTCCCTGCAGTAACCCTAAAGGTTGATTTTCATGAGGCTCCAACAGTTCCTACACCACACCATAGGAGGAGAGCAGGATGATAAAGCCTGCAGTATAAACCTTCTCTCCTATGTGCCCAGTGGGTTCTGGATATTATCATGTTGGTAAAGGCCAGGAGGAACCTTCTGCTTTTCTGTAGTTATTTACAGAGGGAGAGGGGTAAGAGTTTTACCCTTTCTGCACTCAACTAGAGATAGATATATTGGAGACAAATACACACAGACTTTCTTTGTATAAGGAGATATAATTGATTGATTATCCCCTATCTCAGATTTTGTTCTCTGAGATACAGTCACACTCTGTGTGACTTGGTCTGTTCTCAGCACCAAGGTGAGCAATTACAGAGGCTTTCAGTTTGTTTTCCACATTGCACTGATTTTCACATCCCCTGGCTCTTTGGCTTTATAGGAAACGAGGGTGGCCAGCCTTACAGCCTTACACTGTTGGGGGAAAAAAAACCAAAAACCAACCAAACAAAAAAAACAGCTTCTCATTTACCAAAAATATACTTTCACCTAGGAACAACTTTCTTGCTCCATATCATTGACTCCTGCAACCACTGACTACTTCTTTTGAGGGGATATTTTGCCAATCTCTGACTCTGGATCCTCAAGATGCACCTTTGATGAGCAGATGTCAATGCAATTGATTATTGTACTAATCCTATAGCAGTTTTTTGTTTGTTCATTTTTGTTTTTTTTTTTCTAAATCTCATCTCTTCAGCTAAACTGACAAAAAATGTATAGTTTGTTTATTCTTAAAGACCAAATTTCAGAGGGGAAGAATGATGAAATTACTACAAAAAAGAACTTGGACTATGGAAACTCAAATGAAAAAGTGTGTGTAAATAGTATGTATGCAATTAAGCTTAAAAGCCTTCATAACCTGAAAAACTACCATGAAAGTTAAGCGACACTTTATTTCCTCGAACTCTATAGGCCATTGTAGGTGGGAAGAAAGTTCAAGTCATATCAAAGCATTAGTATCTGTATTTCCAACTCAAAGTACATTTTTCCTCCGTGGATATTTGTTCTTTCCTTAAAAACTTCCTTATAACAAAGCAGACATTTAAAGTTGAGCACTTTTTCTTCAGTATTCCTTCCGTAATCTTTTATTTCTTTCCTCAACTCTGTTTCCCAAGTTCCCAAACAAGATGGCATCAGTTCAGAAATAGGAGGACTGAGTCCTTGCTACTTTTGGAGAGCAAAATGTCTTAGCACAGAAATTGGAGAGGAAAGAAGACAAAAAGCCACAGCTGAATGTCCAGGGATCCTGTGGTTATGACTTCTCTGTCTACTAAAAACACTGTTCCTCATTTTCTGGTATGTTCCTTGAAAGCATATCTGCCTGCGTTGGTGGGTCTCAACAGTCCAAGTTTAGGTCAGATATATTAGAAATGGAAAAGCCATAGCAGCTCAGCTTCCAGCTGTCCCAGAATACAGCAATCCATTTAGCCAGAAATGACAGAGCTTTCCCAACCTCCCTGGGGGATGTTATTCCAAAATATGATAGGTTTTCCTTGTATAAGCCTCTTCTGATCTCCTGATGTTAGATTAATTTAGATTCTTAATTTAGATTCTCTCTCTTTTTTTTTTTTTTTTTTACTAAAGGGGTATAAACCGCATCATCTGATGGAGGACAGTACTGCAGGTGCTCAATTTGAAAGAATAGATTTTCTCAAGCTGCCAAGCACCTGTAGAAAATGACTTTCAAAAGGTCCACAACTGGGTGAGCAAGTTACTAGCACTTTTTAAAGGTTATCTGACGCCATTTATAGAAATAAATGGACATACACACGTGCACATCTATATATGCAAGCAGAATTTCTGCTAAAATGCTTGTCTGCAATGTTTCTGAAGCTTCATCTCCACCCTTCTTCCACAGAATTGTCATTGTTTACATGGCGGATGATGAGTCCCTGAAGTAGGACTGAACATGACACTTTACTGTGAATAAATAGGTTATGTAGCCTCTTTTATGCTCCTTAATATTGCACAGTAAGATACAGCTATGGAAATAGCTCTATTCAGCTATGATAAGCACCCTTCCAGGCTGTACGTACATGGTGACCTAGATTATCTAACTATTGGCTGTGTATGAGAATAATAGCTTTAATTATAAAGGCACACATCTATCTCCTCATGCTGTGTGGCTGTTGCTTCAGTGAAAGTAGGGATATTCCTGCAACTGGGAAGATGCTGGAGGAAGTGGAACTGGCAGTATCAGAACCAGTGAGCTGGCTCTGGTACTATCCCATTCAGAATGACAGCCTTCAAGGAAGGTCTGTAACAAAAGCAGTTTAGCTACACTGCCATGTTGCCCACATTACCACTGCAGTTTGTCCTTCTTTGCAGGCACTGGTCCTCTTATTCCCTTGTCCTGGCTCCAACACACATTACTTACTGACCTCTTTTCAATCTCTGCAGCTTTCTTTATCAGTGCAAGCTCTGCTGGCTGGAATTGGCCCCAATTCCCCCTCCTGTCCTTGACAAAAACTGGCAGTAGCTCAACTGTTTTTTATCTGACCTTGATCCAATGTTCTTATTCCAGAAATTTGCCCCTTACTATTCACCTATAAAGTGGTTAATTTATTTTGGAGGCATAGTAATAATTAAAAACAAACAAACAAACAAAGCGTCTCGGCTACTGCTCCCAAGCAAGTGTTATCTTCTTCTGATAGAGACAGTAAAAGACGAAATACTTTGGGTATAAATATTTAACCAGTAGGGTTTAAAATGAAGACATCGGGACTACTATATGCTGAGAGGGGGATTAGAGAGAACACATGTACAGCATCCTGATATGTCTTGTAGGACTGTGGGCCAGAACCTATAATTCACTCAGTGCAGCATGGCAAATGGACCTGCATTCTGACCTGGTCAGGAAGTATTTGCCATAGGCGATGTAATCAGGTTGGAGGTGACCAAACTGTGCTATGGCCTGCCTGACAGAGCCCAGAGGAAATCATATGGGGTGAGTATAGTTTCTTCCCTGGGAAACTCACTGGGGAAAAAAGCATGAAGACACTCCTGAAGGCTTTGGTGAGATCTGGCTCTGAACCTCCCTGCTGTGGCTCAGGCACAGTTTTCTTATCAGTCTTTTTTCCCATCTTCCTTTTTTTTTTGCACGTTTATGAAGGTATGTGGCATTTGGGAAATGAACAAATAAATCTGTGTGAGCTACATGGGACAGACAGCAGGGAAACAATGTCCTTGGCCTTTGCACAGCAGAGAGGAAAATAGGCTGTATGGAACAGTTTAGACACTTCTGTGCTTTTATGTTCTCTGTACATCAGGAAGGTGAAGTGAGAAAATGGGAGTAGGTGGAAAGAGATGGGAAAGGGGGGGGGGGGGAATAGGGGGAGAGTGCAAATGGTGCCTCACTCCAAACATGGAAGATTTGAGCTCTAGAAGTTGTGTAATACCACAGTTTATTCCTGCCATGTAGTAAACACATATACAACTCCATCAAGCTGACAATAACATGACACAGCCTGTGGCTGTAATATTATTGCAATTTATATACATCAGAAATAGAATGCTACAGTGGCTACAGACAGACATATGATAGGTGTGCATGTGAAGACAGAGTAGTGGATAAATGGGAGACAGAGCAACAAATAACATCCTCTAATTTCTAACTGGAAGTGAAAACCTTTGGTGGTGGCTTTGCCCTCTCTTTGAGCTCTGCACCCAAAGTCTGTCCTGAAGACATTAGGTTTCTCATTTCCCACCAGCAATAGAGGAGAAATATCCAATGATGGGTGCTGAGGAAGTTGTCAGTGTTATTCTCTGGGAACTATAAAAAGTTGAACTGTTTTTTTCTTTGCTTTCTGTTCATTTCTGCAGACCAGAGATCTACAAAGAAGCAGGCAAGCGCTAGAAGAAAGTCTGAGGCTGCTATAGAGAGCCAGGTCTCTCAGGATTGCCCAGGGATTCCAAAGCAGACCAAGAAACAGGGTGTGGCTCTCAAAAAAGTTCACAGCATTTCCATATCCTGAACCACGCTGGTCTTAATATCAACCTTCACGCTCATCAGAATTACCCTCAGAACCCTGGGAACGGCTTAAACCCAACCATACGCAGCTCTCTGTGTGATCTCTCCACAAACAAGTGTTAATATTATGCTAAGAGGCCATTTGTTCTGCAGACTTGTCATTCCTGTGGATGAACCAAACTCAAAGCTGTTAATTTTACAGATGCTGCTAAACCAGGACCTGAATTAGAGAATCTCTACATTCTTGCACAGCAGCATGCTTTTGCCCAGTCTTTCCAAATATCCTGTCTCTTTTTAATGGAATAGCAGGGGGTTCAGACCCAAACTTGAGTCAAGGGCCTCAGCGGGACTCCAGACTATTTTATGTATCAAGAGCTTAAATGATACAATATGGACTTTTTTCCTCTCACATAATTTCTTTCCAGCTTACATCCTCTGGTCTGAGTGGCACACATACTTTCTCAAACACTTTTGCTCTCATTTGACAATTTACTTACATGTGTTTAGAATATACTAATAGCTTTTGGGATAGAAAATGTAATCAAAACAGACCATAACCCATAGTAGCAAAAATCAAGTGTCTTTAGCTTAAATATTTGTTTCCCCAGAAAAGTTGGGAAAAAATGGTTTTCCAGTCACAGATGGAGAGCTGCCACTTACAACAACACAGGGAAAGAGTCATAACATATCTAATATATTATCCCCAGACCAGCACGTTATGGCTAATTAGTCAGAACATAAACAGCTGAAGTTAAAATGCCAGAGACAAGCTTTGACTGCTTAGCTGTGAGTTCAAACCACATTGCCATGTTTCTAAGACCTTTGAAGCAGTAAGGATTGAAGCAACACAAACATTTTGTTGCCCTGTAGAGGAGGGGTGGGAGAAGAAAATGACCTGTGATTACGACTTCGCAGTAGTCAGAATTTTAAACAATCTTGATTTCAGTAGAGTTCTGTTGATTAAAGGAGCAATGAATACATAAAAAGTGCAAGCCACCAGTTCATTAAACAGAAGTTGGCTTTACCCAAACCCTGGTTTCAAAGGTAAGATGCTCTCGCACAGCTTAACAGCAAGCAGAGGCTTCTTTTTATTGAGAGACTAACAAGGTTTTATGACAGCACTAAACAGATACAACTGTGTTCTTATCTTAGAGAAAAAAGGGTGCCTGCAGAAATAACACATTACTGGGCAGCTACTGTGTTTCCACAGAGCAGTAAACTCAAAGTTCAGATCAGTGCCATGCTGATAATGAGCAGATAGCAGTCATATAAGAGCACAGATAATCAGTAGAGCAGGTAGATAGATAACGCTAAAGTTTTATGGCCCTCTTCATTCAAATATAAGGAAACTGTAGTGATTATAGAGAATCACATTAACGGCTAAAGGCAAGAATGGAAAGTCTCTGGCTGCTCTGTGGGCTTTGCTGCTGTTCAGGAGCAGAGCAAATCTCTCTGTCCCTGTCCTTCTGTTTCCTTTGGCAGTGGAGTGCTCCAAAGATTATAGTGTAGTGATGCTGAACTCCTCTTCAGGGTAGAGAGTTACCCAAGGAGAAACCCCGAGGAAGAGCTAGAGAAGCCACCATGCTGAGGAGCAGGAAGTAGTGCATCCAGTGCGGCTGCTTCCTCTTAGTTATTTGGCTGTAGAGAAAAGCATCTCAGAAGCATTCCCCCCTCCCACTCCATTCATATCAGCTGCAACAAAATGGAGAGCACCTACTTCTGCTAAGTTCCAGGGCATGCAATGAGTTTTCTTCCTCCACGTTCTACTAGCTCTTAGAGTCAGGCAGAGGTAGCCATCCTGTTAGTACTGTTCATTTAGCATGCAGGCAGGATGATTCTGCCCTTGAAGCATTTTTGTTGCCTCCTTCCCAGAGAACAGAGTGGGTCTGCTCATAGTGAATGTGGGTATCTACAGGAGAAAGTGTTTTATCCCTCTGAAAGTGTCAGAGTTCTGGAACAGGTTCCCAGAGGGATTGTGGAGTCTCCTTCTCTGGAGATATTCAAGGCCCACCTTGATGCTTTCTCATGGAACCTGATGTAGGGAACTTACGTTACAATGGAGTGAACTCACTGATGGCCACAGAGGTCTCTTCCAACCCTTATGAGTCTACGAAGCACTGACCTCTGGATAACTCCTTTAATGGCAACAGAAACTGGGCATTAAATGCATAACTTAAAAGGCAACTCAGCCCAACCTAAAGTAGGTGCTTTGAGACAAGAGATCCAGCTTCAAATTCCACTGAACTAAGCCCCGCTGATGCCTTCATCATTGCCCTCTCTCATCTTGCATTCTGCTGGTTGAGTCAGTGGCTCTGGGTTCAAATCTGCTAACGCTGCCTCAGCTGCCCATCACTCTCATGTGATCCTCACCAGAAACATGCAGCGCAAATGAATGAGCCAGAATCCTACATCCTCTCACCTGCAACATAGCCCTGTTAAGTGGTGTGTACATCACGCTCCCTTCTCTCATCCATGCCAGATGCAAATTTACAGCGCTCTGGGAGGACAACACTAACTCTGTTGCTCACTTCCTCTTCCCTGTGCCTGTTGCAAAGTGTCGTATTTGCCTCATGCCCCCTGTACACAGCAGAGAGGACAGCAAAGTTCGGGATATGCTGCTGCTATCTACAAGAATGTGTTTTTGCTTTAAAAACATCTGGCAGAGACTGAAGATCGGATCCTCATCTCCACTGCTGTAGCATGAAACAGGAGTAACTTCCTTGCAGCCAGAGGGATGAGATGGAAACAAGCTGAGGACATAAGGGCTGCCTGTTTGATTGATTTATTGCATCAAAATTTATGCCCTCAAAGGTTTTTTATTATTATTTATTTTTAATTTTTAATTTTTTATTTTTTCCTTTTCACTTTATTTTCAATTTTACCTGCTTGAAAGGTAGTTGCTCTATACTAAAATAATCGTAATCATCATAAAAGGAATCAAGCTGCTTCTCTCCTAAATGAGTTCATTTTCTAGGATAGTAGGAGAATTGAAGCAGGGCAGAAAAAAGCTGGAGGCTGCGAACATAGAGGGTAAAGCCACCCACACATTGTAATAACAGCCAATATTTTAAATCTGGCAGTACCTTTGGAAACATTTACGGTTTTAAAACATAATTATAAAGATACAGTGGTGGCAGGGTGGTGGGAAGAAAGACACATACATACACTGAAAAGAAGAAAAATGAGTGAAACAACTGTTTAATTTCTTACTGTCATTAATACCAGAGTATCAAATAAAATATCCCAGATGAATAAAATGGTTCAGTTGAGACAAAAACAAAATTCCACTGGACTGGCCCTGTTTTTTGCAAATAGCAATATGTGTATGCAAAGGAATTCCTTGTCCCTGAAAATGTTTACAGCCCAGAAATAATTGAAATCAGAAACCAGCCTTTTCCACAAAAAAGGGGCCTTTTTTCTTTTTTTAATTTGTATTTTTTTCTTTTTGTTTTCCTTCTATTTTTCCTTCTCTCTCTCTTTCTCTTCTTCTTAAAGTAAGGCTCCCTGTAACGTTAACCCATTCCTGCTCAGACCAAGACAAAGAGCAGAGTTCCCTTAGAGGTGTGCCAAATTCTCTTCCCCAACAAATTCAACAATAACAAGCTTCTCTGCCTAAGTCAATTGGAGAGAAAAAGGGGACGGCAATTTTTATTATTATTATTATTATTATTATTATTTTTTAAGCACAGAAGTCTCAGCATCACAGAATCACAGATTCTTTTCATAGATATTAAAAAAAAATAATACTACAGGTCTTAGTGAATCCTTGAAACCAAAAAGGGCCTCTGAAAGAGAGGAAAGTACCAGCATTCCCAATCTACAGTTGTTACAAACACTTCTATACAGACCATAATTAGAAGCAATTGAAAGGTATATGGAACACAATTCCATTAGAAGGAAAAAACATTCTGGTGACTCATATTTTGATTGGTTTTCAACAATAGAAGGACTGTACAGTCCAAAATCCCCTCATTTTCCCATCCCTTTCTTTTTTTCTGCTTGGTTTGGTTTTCTCTGTTGAGTGAAAAAGTACTTTTGTTCCCTGACTTATGTTAGACCTACATCAGGACATGGCTGTATGTGTTCAAAAGTAATTAAACTGCTGGCCTCTGGTGTATCTACAGTGGACAGAAGATCTACCCAGTTTACTCTTACTATGGTCCACCCTTCTATTTTAAACACACAGAAATGGAAAGCCTAAATCATACATTTTTGAGTTGCATAGATATACACTACTTATATGCTGAAATAAGGCAATGTACTTTTCATTCAAAAAAAATCCTTAATAGGAAGAATGGTACTTCTAACCAGCAGCAAACTGTAGGAGATTTTGTGCAGAATCAATTACCACATTTACTACATTGTTTTGAAACATTTCTAAGAAAAAGATCACCTGTTTTCAGCTTTTTAGAGGCATGCTACAGAAAACACAATAATATATATTATGTACACTGAGTATTCCAGTTTGCACAGCTGGGAGTGGGGGAGCCTGTTCCAGTAATCTTCTGTGTATCTTCCCCAGGTACTTGAAACTGAATAGCAAAGATGGACAACTGAGGATGTTTTATTCTTGTTCTGCATCAAAAACACCTAATGCAACTAAAAGGGTAGCATCAGCTATGCTTACTTGAGTTCCATAGAAGAAAGTAGAATCATAAAATCATAGAATTGCTCAGGTTGGAAAAGACTTTAAAGATCATCAAGTAATGGAAGGAGGCAGATGATTAAAGCAATGGATGCTTCCTATCACATTGCTTCTCTGACATTCAGGAATCACCTGATCACAGGCTTTTACTGTAGATAGACTTTAATTGTCCAGAAAATGAAGTTTCTCAAATCATTGACTGCTCTGGAGAAATACAGCAGCATCTGTGCCCAGAAGAGGGCCATGAGATGTTAGCAGTGACATATTTAATGTCACAAAGAAGTATTCAAACAAGACTGTGCTAGTGGACAGTCATTTATGGGCTAAGATGTTCAAGTGAAAGACTACATCTTCCATGGTAGAAGACAACTTTTCTAATACGATGGATCCTTATGTTGTTTGAAGTACCAGGAACTGTCATACATGTTACATGTGTTGCTCATTTCATTGGTGACATGAGAAAAAGATACTGTTTTGCAGACTGTCTTCATGAGGATTTTTACTGTGTCTTAGAAAATATCTGTATTTGGTCACTATTCTTCAGATCTCAATAAGAAGTATTTTTTCATATTTTCAGTACCTTTGCATTGCACTCTCCATAATTTACATACAACATCTATTTTCACCCATGAAGACTGCAATGATACTTTGTGATCCCTTTCACAGTATTTTTTGAACACTAGTTTGAATGATAATAGTAATTTTATGAAAACAGTTTGGAATTGTGGAGGAGAAAAAAGCCACTGGCACATCTTCCTTCCTAGTTTATGTGTGGATATTCCTTGCTATGCCTACAACTGGAGCCAGCAATTATCATTCACCCCCCAACCTCAGCCACTTCATTTGCAAACTACTCATACATGGTCTTCATGGGCAGGAATAAAGCATGAGTGATAACTCAGGGAGCAATCTGGGACTGTTCATGGCTCTGGGGCCAGACCCAGTGCCAAGAAGATAGTTGGGCTCTCGTCACAGGTCTCTGACAGTCTGCATACATACACAGATCCAAAGAAGACCCAATGACTACAAAATATCCAAGATGTCAGAATTACCGCAGCATTTCAGTAGTATTTTAATTAGTCAATTACTTAGTGATTACAAAACAACAAGAGCAGGAAAGGGATAGCATGTAAGCACAAACTAGACTGTGATTTCTTCCAATTTAGTTTGGTTTCAGGGCATTTGAGATTTTCCAATAAGATCAGGTCATGCATGTCTTTGTCCATGAAGACAGAGTGTCAGTACAGTAGTGAAACAGCAGCCCGTTTTAACATCAGTGTGGCCTGTGTCAAAAGACTGTACTAAAAACTGCTTATGATGAGGTGAAAATGCAGTGAAAAAATGCAGAACTACAGGTCAGTGGATTTTTTTTCCACTTGTCTTGAACAGTATTCAGTGTATATTGGCTGTCTACCTTTAAATTACTACATTCAACTAAATGGAGACGATACATATCCACATATGTATTTTTAGCATCATTAAACATCATGTAGCAATTTCAGTCTGTTAAATAGGCCTGGGATCTGCAAAGATGGTTGCATCTAGATTGCTGCCCACTTTTGAAAGTAAAATGGTGCTAATGATACCCAAAACAGCAGTGGAGAATGTGTGCTATTTTATGACACTGCCACTGATAGACAGGAATGACCTTCAGATGTAATGACTTTATATTTAAGCACCTACATTTCCCCAGATGCTTGCTCCAAATAACAACGGGCATTAAGATGGGGTCAGAATGGGCTGAATTGAAAAAGTAATGTATTTAGCATGCAGTTTTGAGGCAGATGTGTGACATTTCAGCCATATCTGATAATGCTCATTGATACCCAGCTAAGGTCTCTGCGTAGTTTCCTAGATCGACAAAAATCCCTATGTAATGTCCCTTTAGGTAGCATTTGCTGCTGAACAGCCTCTTACTGCCTCCAAAATGTGGTGCTAATTAACGTGAACCAAGCTACAATATGTGCTAAAGATTCCAGCTTTGTTACTTATTTAATGAGCTTTGTGGGATTTGAACATGAGGCTCAAAGTAGCAGGGGAAACCTCATAATTAGTTTCAATTAGAAGAAGTTCCTACGCATTATAACTATTTGATAAACTGCAGAGGGAAAAAGAACTACTGAACAGATACAAATCACTAGCTTTGTTTCATTTGTTATTATACTTATTTTCTTCTTAATTAGTGCTGATTGGCTTACGATCCTAATTAATGCAAAGGAATTTGGAATGGTATACAATGGTATGGCTTAGAAGATGCCAGAGTATACAACTGCTAAATTATTGCTAATTGTTATTTACGCGAGGACAGGAAGACTAAGTAATGTGCTGCCTAATTAGTATTAAAGATATGGTTTCCATTTCCAAATTAAATGAAGGCAAATGGTATAAAATCATTATGGTTACCAAAAAACCTCTCATCCTTCTCTCTTGAAGTCAATAGTTGCATTGCCAACATTTTTTTTTATTTTTTTATTTTTTAATAAACAACCAAAGGCCATCCAAAAATTAAAGACCTTCAAGAAAATGCACATTCTTAAACCAAAGTGGACACTGTTGAAGCTTTTTCAGTTGCCACCTAAAAGGATTTGCTTTGTCCATTATGGTGATTTATTACAAGTAACAAGCAATGTGCCAATCTTAATTACCTAAGACTGAAATGATCTTAGTGGTTAGTTATTGCAGGTGTGCCCAGCCTACAGAATTACTCTTCTCCAGTGTCTGCAAAGGGTGGGCATTTTCAGTTATTCCTTTTAGAGCTGTGTGGAAAAGTGTCCGACCTTGAAATATGGGACCTCTCAGACAAAAGTTCTGCATTTTCTCCTGGCTCTGTCACTGGCTCACTGGCTGTCCTTTGTGATCACTCCAGCTCAGCTTCATCTTCCTCGTGGACGAAGCAAGAGCAATACACCCATTTGCACTAAGTACTTGTCAATATAGCCAATTTACATACTCATTTCAGAGGGTCTCTGCAAGAATCACTGAATTCCTCAAATACATAAAATTCTGTGTGTCATTGCAGTTATACCCTTTTAGTTTTTAATCACTCAACATTAGAAAAAATATTAAAAACATTAAGGTTGATGGAAACTTTATATGAGAAAGAGCAAGTGCAAGGCATTGAAAAGATGCTCCAAGTCCTTTTTCTTATTTCTATATATCAGTCTGGACAGATTTCAAAAAACACACAGTACAGTGGCTGTTGCATGATTTTTGTTTTCAGTGTGATTTCAGAAAAAAAAAAAAAAAAAAGATATTTTATACTCTTAATGCTTTTTTTTGTTTGCTTTTTTTCCATGCTTTCCTGTACCTCGGTGCCAAGGGAATGGCCAGGATGACCTGCTAAGTCTTTTCAATCTCTAATTCCCATGATTTGATGAAAAAGTGTATTCTACACACTTCTCCACACCATACACAAACATTATTCTTGGCCACTAGGGATGTCATTCATTTTGTGGGTTTACTAACAGCTACTTGTCTCTATATAAACATACATGCATATATTTGGTACACAGAATCAACTTGTCAAATAATTTTTTTGAAATTATCTTAATAAAAAGAAGGCAAAACATCTTTGAGACAGAGAGACTGTAGATGTTGGATTTTTTCAGACCAATATGAGTATACACATACACACCCATGTAATAAACATATAGACATGTATAACAGGACACTGCCCATGCTTGCATGAGTTCCAGTTTGTTTCAGGGATCAGAAAGTTTGTATTTCATTGCCAATAAGGGACCTTTCATTACCAAATCATTGCAGACAACTCAGCAAAACCCTTGGCCTTCATTCTCACTTATGTGAGGTCTTCTTTGAAATGATAGAAGAGGTTTAAAGGCACATTCAGCCCTATTAGGGTTTTATTCTGCCAACTCTAATAAAAAGTGACTTGCAGGAAATGAGAACTCAGCCTACAGCCCTTATTGAAGCTGCTTAATGCTTGGTTGGATTTGTGCTGAGGTTGTTTGCTGCAGCCTGAATGCCTTTAAAAGTTTCCATTTCCATCTTGAGTGGTGTTGTGAGTCTTCTATTGTCACCATGTCTGTACCCATGGTGCTTGCACATACACAGTTCCTTTCTTCCTTCCATGTACTTGGCTCTGTTCTCCCTGCCCACTCAATTGTCTCCCTCTCACACCCACAGCATCTGCTGCATGCCATTCCAGAACAGGGCATGTTGCACTGTCAGGTGACACCAGTAGTACACATGTCACTAGATATACATAGTTGAGGGTCTGTTTAGAAAGACAACAGTATGCTACTCACTGTATATTTCATAGAATCATAGAATCATAGAATCACCAAGGTTGGAAAAGACCTAAAAGATCATCCAGTCCAACCATTCACCTATTACCAATAGCTCCCGCTAAACCATGTCCCTCAACACAACATCCAGTCTTTCCTTGAACACCCCCAGGGTCGGCGACTCCACCACCTCCCTGGGCAGTCCATTCCAGTGCCTGACCACCCTTTCTGAAAAGTAATACTTCCTAATGTCCAGCTTGAATCTCCCCTGCCATAGCTTGAAACCATTCCCTCTGGTCCTATCACTAATAAAACAAGAGAAGAGGCCGACCTCCAGCTCACTACAACCTCCCTTCAGGAAGTTATAGAGAGCAGTGAGGTCCCCCCTGAGCTTCCTCCAGGCTGAACATTCCCAGCTCCTTCAGCCTCTCCTCACATGGCCTGTGTTCCAGACCCCTCATCAGCTTTGTTGCCCTCCTTTGAACATGTTCCAGGGCCTCAATGTCTTTCTTGCAGTGAGGGGCCCAAAATTGGACACAGCATTTGAGGTGCGGCCTCACCAGAGCTGAGTACAGGGGAACAATCATCTCTCTGCTCCTGCTGGCAACACTGTTTCTGATGCAAGCCAGGATGCCATTGGCCTTCTTGGCCAGCTGGGCACACTGTCAGCTCATGTTCAGCCGAGCATCAATCAATACCCCCAGGTCCATTTCCTCTACGCAGTCCTCCAGCCACACCGCCCCAAGCCTGTAGCGTCGCCTGGGGTTGTTGTGGCCTAAGTGCAGGACCCGGCATTTGGTCTTGCTAAACCTCATCCTGTTGGCTTCAGCCCAGCTCTCCAGCCTGTCCAGATCCCTCTGTATGGCCTCGCTACACCCAGGCAGATCCACACTTCCAGCCAATTTGGTGTCATCTGCGAATTTACTGAGGGTGCACTCGATGCCCTCATCCAGGTCATCAATAAAGATATTGAAGAGGACAGGCCCCAGCACTGACCCCTAGGGAACACCACTCGTGACCGGTCGCCAGCTGGACTTAACTCCATTCACCACCACTCTCTGAGCCCAGCCCTCCAGCCAGCTCCTTACTCAGCCAAGAGTGTGTTACCTTGGTCATCGTCTTCTATTTCAAGGATGTGGAAGAATCTCTACCGTATTGTAGAAGTACATCATGTTGCAGTCTGCTGGCTCTCAGGCTTTAACTGTCTTTTGTACGTTCTCTTTAAATCACCTCTCTGCTTGCATATTCATATCACTTACTCTCATTCATCTCTGGGTCTCCTTAGGAAAAACAGTTCCTGTTTTGCCCCTTGCAGTGGCCACAAAACCTACCTTAGTTTTGTTGTTGTGTCAGGGATTCCTAGCCAGGAAGAAGCCTCTACCGTGCTGCAAGAATTTTCCAGCTTTCACCTCCCACCCTGCCCTGTGCTTCAGCAAATTTCTATATGTGCATCAGAGCTCCAAAGACTTCCAAAAAAGGCACAAAGACATCCAAAAAATTTCTGTGCTGACTTTCTACCTAAACTCCAGCCCACCATGATAGCAATGGGGAAAGACAGCGCTGGGTATGCCAGATGAAACTGAGCAGCTGCTTTATTCTCAATGGATTTTGTGATATTAGTATTATTTTTAAATTAAGTGGTTTAAAATATTATCTTGCTGTGAGTAAAATTAGTGGGGGGGTTGTATTATTAATCTCTGCTAGAGCAAGAAAAGATCTACATATTTACCCAGAATCTGATACTAGCACTTATCACAGGAGCATCACAGAGATGTCAGGATCCTGCCCTTGTTATTTTTGGCTCATTCAATTGTCTGACATCCAGTTGTATAGTAGAAAAAAACACTCTGTGGTCTTCACTTATTGGCCAGTGGAAGAAAAAAGCCTCAGGAACAAAGTGTATTAAAGGAGACATTAAACTTTAGAGGACATTTCCTGAGCATTATAAGAAATTTAGATAAGGTCACATTCAAGAACTTCTTGAATATACATCTTTCGGATCATTTTTGCCTCCCAAATGACACACTGACAACATTAATCAAAATCAGTGGCTGTGAACTAAAATCAGAGTCTGCCTCAAACTTATGAATTTTCAATTCATAGAGCACTACATGTGGATAGCTCACTGGATTTGATGCCTTAAGCTAAAAATCAACTCCAAATTCCCCTTCCCAGGCTGCTGCAGTTATCATGAAGATTTTACTATCCAATGGCTGCAAAGCAGCCTCTGGAAAATGAGAATATTGCCATTCCTATTGCTAGTGGACATGATTTTGTTACAAGGATAGCATGAAACAGGCACTAATTCTTTGAACTCTTTTCTCAGACCTTGAAGGCTGAGGAAGGCTGGCTGTAGAGTACAGTGGATGCTTGATCTGTTATGCATTTACTGTACTTGAAAAAAATAAAAAAATAAAAAAAGATTTATTTATTTTCAATATATCACATCCAGTGCTTTTCTTCCTATCAATTAGCTCATTTATCTTTCTTATAAACACACAGGAGAGCCTTTGGACAGACCTCTTTGGAATTTGTCCTGAACAGACTTGCTAACAGATTGAATGGCTACTTACATTTTATCAAAAAAAGTGATTTTTAAAAGAAGTACCATGAAAGAACAATTTACCTCTTAATTTTTGAGGGATTTGTTAAAGATTCATTTCACTGTGAAACTGGGTAAATGGATCAGCACAGTTTATTATCCTGGTAAATAAAGGGAAGGTCTGAACTCAGACCTCTACACCTGTCAAGTCCTTTGTTTCCCACACTACTAGCTTTGAGAGAGGCCTGTCAGCCTTGCCAAAGCATAGGGGCAAAAGAAAAGGCCATGCAAGAAGAAGCAACTTTGAAGATGTACTGGAGGAAGCAGTAAATCCATCACAGCCTAGCAATTTCAGATCTTTCCAGACTATTCTCTCCCATTCAATCCAAGCAGCTAAGAGGTTCATTTAAATAGTAAGAGGTTCATTTAGACAGGAACCAAGAAGCATTCCTTTGATAGAGTAATTGTGCGGCTGGTCTGATTGTGCTTCGCAGCAGGTCTTCACAGATGATCATAAGATTCTTTTCTGTCTGCAAATAAACACCATAAAGGCTGTCCCAGCAGTGAATGTTCAACTTCATGCCTTCTCAGAAATGATATCATACTTTACTGCACATACTCATATGAACATAAAGACAACAAAAACTAAATACTGACATAAACACCAAGTTCTAGATCATTGGCAATCATAGGGATCTGAGGCAGCTGTGACTGAGTCTGTATAGACACATTAATACCTTTCCAGCTCTCAGGAAACAAAGTAAAACACATAGTGGAAAGGCACAAGATAAGAACTAGCTGACAGCAAACTATCTGATGGTAAAACAATGTCTGCATAACCAATTTCTAGGCAAAAAAAACAACATATCTGTTGAAGATAGTAGCTGTGAGAAAACATAAGCCACTCCTTGAGCAAGTACTGTCTGAGTCATTGCATACGTTTAGTAAGATATTTAAGAGAAAAGTTCCTGTATATCCGATAGTGAAAAGAAAGCAACAAAATAATATATGCCTATACATACAGAGGTGATGTATTTAAGAGTCACAGAAAAAAAAAATATATATATATATATATATAACGCAGAAAGGCCTCAGGATCTACAGTGAAGAAGTAGTACACCAGAACAAAGTCTCATTTTATTACCACAGTTATTGATCCAATGTGCTTTTTTAGAGCAGCACATGACCATTTCTTCATCTTTTGCCGGTAACTAAATCTCCCTCCTCCCTCTTACCCTTACTGTTTTACTGTTATTGGCTTTAAATTAAGTCAGCAAAACGATGGCATTTTTTTGCAGCCTAACTGGTTAAATGTTGAAGCGTAAAATGAATGGTGTCAAATCATATCCTGAAAGCTGATTAAAAGTAATCCTGCAGATGCTAAATATGGATTACCAAAGCAATTACTGAAAATTCATAACCTGCTAAAAAGACATCCTAATGGAGTTCTGCAGCACACTGTAGTTAAAGGCTGTTTACTTTTTCAAACAATTTGCAGTCTTAATGTGTGGAAGTGTGCTCTTATATAAGCTTCATCTATTTCTGAACACAAAATTGTTTGTGGCTGTTGAGAGCTCGCTCCCAGTATCTGATAGCACTACAAACAATGTTTTGGCTATCACTATCTGCTATTGGACTAATGCTGACTCATATTATGTTATTATTATATCTCTTTTACAGTTTAAAAAGGTTTGAAATCTATTTCATTGCTAATTTAAGGTCATTTCATAATATACATTACTCTAGGGCAAAGAGGCTGATTGCATTAAGGCTTGTATGTTCAACCTTGCCTGCTACATGGACTTTATTTACCACCACTAAACCCTATCACGAGTGATAATCTAATGACCAAAAATCTGTCAGTTTTAAAGTGGAGCCTTTAAATAATGTACATGATCATAGAAATGCTGTCCATGATCTTATTTGATATAGATTTAACATTAATTTCAGTGACAGTTAAATCTGTGTTGAGCTTTGGGAAATTCATATATTGGCAACTTGATATAACTGTAATTCTCCACAGATATTAGTGGTTAAAGTTCTCTTTCCCGTGACTGAACTCAGATGGAAACAGAACATCATCTCCTAGCTTCAGAAGTGTAAAAAAAAAAAACAACAAATGGGGAATCACTAGGTTATTCTATGAATTTTTCTAACATTTCTGACATTGCAGCACTATTGACAGCATCAAAGATCTATGGATGCAAATACAGCATGCTTTTGTTGTCTTCCTGAAATTCATTTTATCTGGTCTTAGGAATTAGGTAATTCTTCCTCATAATAACGGGACTTCATTGTGCTTTGTTTAAGTGGATAAAGTACTTTTTTTGTTTTCAATACACGAGGTGTTATTTTTGTAGAATCTTTTCGTATCATCTTCACTTACTATAGAGAAACGGTAATAATAAATAAGATAAATCCATGAGTGAAGAGATCTGTGCATTAGTTCACGTTATAGCCCATTTCTATGTAAGAACATTAGAGAACGGAAGCAAAGGGATCGAACAGTTTAATCTAAAGTTTGGTTAAGGTTAACACGTAGTACCCTTCCTCCCAGTGACTTGAAGGCAAATGGCATACATTTGCAAGTTTTGAAATAAGATACCTTGCTTATTTTTCCATTTCCTGATAAGGGAAACGTTATTCTACATATGAGGGAAACTGATTACGAAGGTACAAATACTTTGCCCTTATCTAGCATCACTTCATGGATGTCTTATTGAAACATGATCCCTCTACATAAGCCTGATAATATCAAAGCAAACAAGAAAGAAATATGTTTCAGCTGATAAAACCATCCTTTCTCTAACAACAAATGAATTTCGTGAATCATATACTTACAAAAAAAAAAAAAAAAAAAAGAAAAAAAAGAAAAAAAAGAAAAAAGAAAGCAAAAAAAAGAGAGCTAGCCTAAGGTATTTCTTAGAGAGAACATTTGCTGTGTTCTCTGCTGCCCAGTGGATACAATCACACGTTCCTGGTGGATTATGTTGGTGTTGGTCCCAGTCCTATCAGAAACTATGATGACAAATAAGCTCTTTGCTTCCCTCCACTATGCAGTTTCCCAAGGACTTTGGCTACTAATAAGATCTTCCAATGCACTCCTTAGAGAGAAACAGATACCAAATTGCCCTCCTTAAGGTCTGTGATTTTCTCTACAGTCTTCCAAAGATACTAATCAATTTGAGACCTGAGGAGTTATTGTTGCTTCCTGCTCTTTTCAGTCTATGTTCAGTCTCTGCTAAACAGAAGATGCAAAATAATGAAGTTAAAAAGTAAACTTAGATTTTTTTCCAGCCTAGTGATGTATTTCCCTGAAAGAGTTATCTTTTGTGCGTGTTTTGTGAGGGAAGAAGAAAAGCTTTTAATTACATCTCAGTCGTATTACCCCCATCTCTGCAAAATGGCCCTTGACATTTTTTTTTTAAACCTAGTCACCTCCTGTTGTCCCAGAAATAGCATGTGGACGACAGGAACAGAGCGTGCTGCCTTTCCTTGCTGGTAAAATGACCTATGTCATTAATAACAAAGCCCTCAAAGCTTTCTTTTAGAAGGATCCTATACAAATACAGATCAGTAGCTTCAATTTGATTCTCACCAGCCCATCTGTAAAAACAATATCATTCATATGTCTGCTGTCAACACTGTTCCTCTCTTTTATCCAAATAATTTTGAGTTAGATCTTTCTCCTATTTTTAAAGTCAGATGTTTTGTAGATTCAGATTAGCTGAAAAAGCTACTTTTCAAGCAGCTCTCTGCTTTATAGTACTTCTGTCCTATCTTTTATGCACTAAGGAGCAGGTATCACAGAGAAGTGCAATTATTTTTTCTTTTCTTTTACAAAAAAAACATATGAAGTGACTTTGAAAGGATCCTTTGCTAACACTGTAAACTAAATAGTGCACAGATTTTAATATAGAAAAGATGTACTTCTGGATGGCAAGAGCACTCTTTATCATTCTTGAGATAATGATGGAACACTATAAGGTGTTTAAAGAGAAGACATAGAGAGAAAGATGGAAGTTTTGATCTTCAGATAACCATAACACGAATTATATAAACCCAAGTAAATGATGACTTAAAGTAGACACGATAACAATCTGCAGGTGTTTGATGCAGAAGAACATAAAGGAGGAAGAGATTATACTCAGTGTCATCCAAAGGGTAAAAGTAGCTGCAAACCTAGATAGACAAGATAAATTAAAAGGTTTTCTTCACTTCTAATGACTGTGATTCTATTACACTAAAATAGACAAAAAGCTACAGAGAAATACTGAACTCATTTCTAAGCTAGACTTTCTCTGACAGATTAAATAGTACAGTAGATTGTAATTTCTTCTTTTGTAGTCAGATGTTAATTAGATTCCTCACAGCTGTCTGTATATCCATCTGAGCTGGCTGCTGAGCACATTAACAATGTGAACTGATTCAAGAATAGGGTGAAACTTCCTTATGAAGGGTAATGACACATTTGAAGCACAGACTGGTCCTACCAGAATACAAAACCCACAAGAACAGAGAAGCTCTGCTACATAGTTTGTACTGCATCTACATGACTTTGCTGCTGAAAGCAGGCTTCAAAAATCCTGTGTGCCTGAGAGCATCAACCAACACAGCTATCAAACATTAAAAATTAGAGAAATGAAAAGTTAATACATATTTTTTTCCACATTTTCTAACTAGTCATAGGAAAAAGTCATACCACTTGACATTTCTAAGCCTTCCTCATGTATCTGTAAAACAAGGACATGCTATTCCCCTTGTTAGTTTGCTATTGCTAAAATCTCACAATGTCCTTGGCTGAAAATTATTAAATTGCAGACTACAGTGCTATTATATCAATGTCAGTTTCCCCTTTCTTTTTCCCTCTAGGTCTTTTGTCACTTTCCTGGACCTTTAGCCATGTAATGAACTGAAGATAGAGTTCCCTGTTTGATTACCTCCTTCAAGAGTTGTCTTCAAAATGCCTCTATCAGAGAGAATTTTGATTTTATTATATTAAGAATTAAAGTTCAGATTAGAAATGAAACAATTGGTTAAATTCTCCTCAGAGAGATGAGTAAAATATGAAGAATTCCACTTGTTCCTTTTTTTTTTTTTTAGGTGAAATTATCTAAAATTGCTGCTCAGACATGTAATCCTCCTGTTCAAAATAGGACCAAGATTTGGACATAAAAATTTCCATTGAAATGGATGAGTCACCCTGCCTAAATATCCTACTTGACTTTGAAAATTCCACTTCTTATCTTAAAACCTGCAACAGTATTTACATAACAATCTGAAACAACTCCATGCGTATAACTCTGAACTTAGAATTTACAGTTTTAAATGACATGCATTAAAGATTTGGGGGTGGTCTTTTAAAACTTCTAATCTGTGATCACAAATCATGAAAGGTAAGATGAGCTGGTATCACCTTCAAATCTGCTAAAAGGATACCCAGTTGCCATCATTTCCACCTGCAGTTTATTCTAACATCAATTTCTTTTGGAGGTACAGTATAAGAACATTTTTTGAAGGGTCAGTACTACAGCAATGACATTACTTTCTGCAAATCTGATGTTTTGTCCTTTTAAAATAATGCAATTAGACCACAAGTCTGAAAAATGATCCTGCACTGGAAGGAGAACAGAATATATGATCTAATAAGTCCTGTGATTCTTACTTGTGATCTAATTGCCAGCCAAATATAAATTCTTCTTTAAAATAAAATCTAATTTTTTTTTCATTAGATCAAAAAATTGCTTGAAATGTGTCTCTTCAAGAGGAACAAAAATTTATTTTTTCACTTTGCTGATGCAGCCTCAGCTCGAACACTGTACTTGAGAAACCACATAAAGCATTCCTGTTCAAAGGTTCAGTCATTGTCAGAGAGATGAATTATAAAACAACTTTATACTGTGCAATCTGCAGATTTTATTGACAAAGGTGTCATGAGCATAAGAACTGGAAGTCTCTGTGCTTGTCATGGGATAAATAAGGGGATCTTCAGAGCTCTTAGTTTTATTCAATTTGTTTAGATACAAGTTGACTGTGAGCATTGATTCGATGCGAGACCAGTTATGGATTTTTAGGTAGGTACATACACAGTGGGGAGTAATAGATGCCTCCAAAGTGAGTACAAGGCTGCAATTCACTTGGGAGGATGTAGAGATCATGTAAGTCCAGCTATAAGCATGCAGCATCAACATTCTGTCATCTGACAGAAATGTTTTCTCCTCCCACTGCAGCAACAAAACATTGCCTGGTCTCTTCTCCCATGGGTGTATATTGTGACAGATCATATTTGTGCATTGGAAGATTAGCCTTTAGTATTAGTCCCTCGTTCTTTAAAGCTTAGCTTCCCATCATTATCCTCCAGAAACACTGAAAGTCTCAGGTGCTGAGTAACTGAATCACAAAATACCAGCTGATTTTCTGTATAAGACACACCGGACTAAGAGACTAATACATTTTGCTCTTCACTATCAAATTTCTGGCATAACACAGTGTCTTCCACTCCATCCTTAATATACCATCTATCCACTCTACCACATCCTTGGAGAGATGGTCTTTACCTTCATGTAACATACTAGTTTGCTGAAGAAATGCTACAAAACATACAGAGTTGATAAAAATGTCTAAATGCAGAAACATAATCCTAAACTTTCAGACTACATTATCATGATTAAAACTAGTTCAGAAAATCCTTCTAGGCCTCAAGCAGTAACAGCCTTGAGGGTCATCTCATTGGAAGTCCAAAGTTAGTGTGGGCTTCACTATGGATGTGGAAGTCAACAGGTAGTCAGCAGGAATGCATGGTTAGGATGGAGGTTGAATGATAAGATCAAATCTGATAAGGTTATTGAGAGCTCTTTGCCCTAAAAACAATGTTTTAATACCAGTGGAAGCTCCCCTTGAACTTCTCTGACTGCTGGGTTTATAATGTATTTCTGCTGGGTACCTCTGAGAATACTGCTATAGAGAAATGGATGGGGCTCAGTGCAGAAGATGAGAGAGGAGGTTGGGGAGAGTGGGATTTGTCTCATATTCCAGCCATCTAAAAGTTATAGATGTAATCTTAACTAGCCATCTATTTGTCTCCCTCTAAAAGGAAAGAAAACTGTCATGTTGGTTGCAATCTTTGCTCATATCTCCAAGAAGATTTAAACTGCAAACCAACTCATTTTGGGCTGAAAAACCATTACATTGCAATTTTAAGTGAGTATCAATCTGAATGGGATTTGGTCTGAAATCTCTGGAATGTAAGATTGCTTCCCTAGACTTTTCATCCATGTAGGCTTCACATATTATATCTGTTACCAGGATTTGACATTTCATAACCTATGAAAGTTAGTTCAAACTTGTCCTTTGTTGCTTTCCATGACGTTGAAGTAATTAAAATCAAAGAATGCTCTGAAGCATTTTGCTCATAATGGTACTTAAAAACATAAAAGTCCTCCTTCATCTTTGTTGAAACTCTTTGGATTTTCACTGGTACAAATTATTACTTGCTCATCACCAGTGGAGTTTTTGGCTTAATAACAACATTGAAAAGAGAACTGTGTATTTAGGAGCATATTTTTCCTTAGGAATTTTTTCTTCAGCCAGATCCCCAGCTAATTCTGTTTATTTTTCAACTCCACAACTAGTGAGAAACCTGAAATATTTTGGTCTTTCAAACATTCTTCCCCACATGCAACAAGGTCTCTATCTTACAGATAAGTCTAGTCTTCTATTTTATTATTTGTTCAAATAGAGCTGTTCCAACCTAAGAACTCAAATATTGTCTTTTTCACCACAAGTCAAAGCTGGAAGGGAAAAGACAACAGTTTCTTAATGGGGTGAACCACCTCATTAAAAAGCTAAAATAGAAAATGAATTAAAACTTGTATGATCTGCTAAATATAGCCTCACTGGCTATTTTTAAGTATTCTGAAAATTTTCCAACATTATCCAGTTTCAAAATAACTGATCATTTAAACAAAGCCACAAGAATGTTATCAGCTGATTGGTAAATAATGGTGTACTAGAAGATCTGGCTCCTATTGCTAGATATAATCCTGGTTTGGGAAAGCCACTTAGTATCTCTGAATCTTGCCAGTGTTTCACAGAAGGATATTGAAAAACTCAAGGCTGGACCAGTGCCTACTTTCCAGCATCAGCAGCACTGAGTCACTGATGTTGGAAATGCTGAAGGTCTACCCATGACAGATGAAAGTACAGAACAACAATAAATCATAATACACAGATGTTCTGATTTTAAGGATAGGGATTGAATTTCATTCAGTATCTTTTTATCATGCTAAGTGATTTGTGTGTGAATGCATTCAGGGACCCAATCATGATCAGTATTCCTTAAGAAATGGAGCATCTACACTGCGCTAATCACAGCCATACCTTCATTATCATCATATATTTCTTCAGTATTCCTCCCACTTTTCTTTCTCACATTTGAGCATTTCAGTCTGTAGCTGAATCCCAGCAATTCTCTTCACGTTTGAAAACCTCACATATCCTGTATAACACTTGCCATTCACTGTCTAAATTGTGGCTGCTGTCTCTAATTTATCAGGCCTTGGTGGATTAGAAGCCCTTTTTTCCATTGTCTCTCTTTATATTTCTCAAATTAAATGCTTGGACACTATTTCTCATGGCATTTTTGCATGTTGATGAAGTTTTCTCTAATTGTCCACAGTCTTCCTTTAAACTTCCCTTTTTCTTAGAAGCAACAGTTTCTTTCAGATCACTCATCTTCCTACCTACCTGCCCAATATATCACTGCTCCAGCACCTGCCTTTAAACTCTGCCTATCTTTTGTTTTATACTTAGATGACAGAAGTTTTGATCTCTGACCAGCCCTCCTTATTATGGGCCAAGGCTGATAATAAAAACTCAGTGTAGGAGTGCAAATATTTGTTCTCACACATCTTTCCTGTCTCTCTGCAACACTCCTCTCCCTGTTCTCACAAATCACAGCTGGGCTGGTAGCAGACACCTCTGTGCAGTATTACAGCTCTTGTAAGATATAATACATCACTAGAAAGTTTCATTCTTTCATTCTTTCCTATCTTCTCTTTGCCATAAGGAACTGAAAGAGTATTTGTAGAAGGAAAGGAATAGGAGGACAAAATTAATAAACTCCTTCACTTATGAAAATACCCTGCAATTTTTAATAGCCATTAAAAGTCCAAAGGATTTAATTTCTTAGCATATAACTCCAAGGATTTGTTCTACCTGCAGTAAATGGCCAAGTACTCAATAGATCTACATTAGCTTGGTAATGATCCTGTTGGAATTTTAAACTATGGCTAGACAGATCTGAGGCATACGGCTTAAGCCACTAAGCCACTGCCTGTTGTCTCTTTTTTTTTTTTTTTTTTTTTCATTTACTTGGGAGCTTTTTGAAGTCCTGAATTCATCCTTGAGGATAATGCAAGCTTTTCCTGGCAGTGAATGAGCTGTCACAACTTACCTAAGTAATGCAATATTTAAGGGGAGGTAAGAAGAATTACTTTAAATACCTGAATTAACCCAACTAATGTTTGACCTGGCACATAATATTTCAGAATCATTTTTGCATGTGTGGTTTACTTATTTACATGTTGCTGTCTGTTTTCTTTGGAAAGTTTCAGATATCAAACAAGAGCCTATCCTCAGCCCAAGGTTAATACAGCAAACAAGGATATTCCTAGTCCTGTCTAGAAGTTTACCCTCTGCCATACTCTTCTTGTGACAAAAATATCATCATATGTTATTGAAAAAATTAAGAAGGTGTTGAAACTCTTAAGCTTGAGAAATGACAATATTCAGATTCTTTACAGAAACAGTTGTGGTACTTGAAATAATAATTGATTGAAAACAGTTGCAATAAGCTTGTGTAATAGACAGAAAAAGTGGATCTAGCTTCTGCTGAAGTGTTTGACAGCATATATAAAATATAATTGCCCTAAAAGTGAAATAAATAAAATATAACACTGCTTTTCAGCTCTGAAACCCAAGTTATTCTTCCTGGGCAGTGATATGATCTTTCTTGAAAGCAAATAGCGCTGGGGTCTAGCCTACTGCCTGTCCTGCCTTCTCATGAAGCTTCACATCAGGCTTCCTAGGGTGGAGGAGCATCTTTGAGCCCCTTCTTCCATGAGCAGAGATGTTAAAGAACATGCCAGCAGCAGTGAGATGTGCTGTCAGTCAGGGATCTGAGTCTCTTACTCATCCTCACAAATTCTCCCAGCTCTCCAGCATACAGAACGTCTCCAGATCAACTTCACAGCTAGCTGCTGGAGTTGGTCAGTGGCTCCCAAGCACTCATTTTTCTGAGTTCATCTCAGCAGCAATTCTTTTGGTGGAGATGCGCAGTTAATCACATCTAGGATTAGAGAAAGCCTGAGCTGGGGAGAGATAGATATCTCTCCAGTCATTCCTACAAATGACATGCCCCTGGCTTTTCCCAGGGAAAGTATGGCATCGCTGTCTGTCCCACAGACTGCAAAGTCTCCCTCTAGCAAAACTGTTGTAATCAGCGCTGTTCAGCAAATCATGGCAGCTACCAACATGCTCATGCAGATGTTGTTTGCAGACTACTGGAAATTATGCCAGCCAGACACTTGGCACCATGATCCAATCTAGAAGATGAGGAGCTTTCTAGGCTCATACATAATATTCATTATTTTTGTATTTAATAAGAAAATTGACGCGACACATCAGGAAGACTGGTCAGTCAGCTAGCATGGAAAATATTAGTGTAGAAAAAATGAATAGCCTGGCAGTTAAAAGTCTGTAACACCCACACACTCCCTGGAAACAACTTAGAAATAGGGTTATTCATTCAAATTTATCCCATGGTCTCTGGGCCCCATTGTGGTGGTTAAAAGTGGCTGAAACACTCTGCACAGCATGTTGCTGGATATGTGCACACTGTGGCGAAAGGTGGCAATTTCTAATGCAGGCTTCTCCCAGCTAATAAAATCCAGCAAGCAGAGCTCAGAAACTCCACAGAAATACTCTGATACAGGGCATTTGCCTGAGTATGAACTACTCAGAGACTGTTTTCACAGAACCACATAATTGTAGAGGGAGGAACCTCTGGAGATCATCAAATCCATCCCCCTGATAATGCAATTTACCTAGAGCAGAAAAGCATCCAGGTGTGTTCTGAATATCACCAGACAATACTCCATAAACCTCTCCATAACAGGCTCTGACAGAGCTTCGTTACCCTCAAAGTAAAAAAGGTTTCCTTATGTTCAGATGGATCTTCCCATCCACTTGACTCTTGCCTACTAGATATTTATCAAGATTGCTGAGGGTGTTCTCTATTTCATCATCCAGGTCACTGATGATGTTAAAACAAGATAAGATGCAGTACTGACCCCTGGGGAAAACCTCTAGTCACATTCCTACAACCAGACTCTGTACTGCTGATTACAACTCTCTCAGCTCTTCCAGTCAGCCAGTTGTCAATCCACCTCACTGTCCATTTGTGCACTCCACACTTCCTAAACTTACCCACAAGGATGTTATGGGAGACAGTGTTAAAAGCCTTGCTGAACTCTAGGTACATATAACATCCACTGGTCTAACCTCATCTACCCAGCTGGTTATGACATCATTGAAGGCTGCCAGATTGGACAAACATGATTTCCTTTCAGTGAATCCACACTGATTACTACTGAAAACCTTTCCTTTCTTAATGATGGTTTCAAAAGGCATCTGTAGCATGAGAGGTTTAAGAAAACACATTATAGTGGATTCTGGAAATCACTGTTTACAAATTCTGTTTCCTGTGTGCATTCATCAGTCTCCCATCTCTCATCTTATAGTTGCTTGATAAAAACAAACAAACAAAAACCTCACTAACAGGAGCTGTTGTCCCGCTGTTTGGAACATTTACCCAAGTCCCATTTTCAGGCAAACACTCTCAAATTCATCATTCATTCTCTTATACTGTTTTATACACTGCTTGTATCTTTTCACTGTGTGTACACCAGAAAATAAATGAGCCAGCACCTATTTTCTGGCTTTGAAAGCAAGCAGACATCATGACTTCTTTTGCTAGTGTAAGATTTCCTACACAAAACCAGGATAGCCTTATGTGTGTGTTGCTAGCTGTAAACAGTATCTGGCTCATGATGTCCAATGAGTTACATTCAGGTGTTACAGTCTACCTTGTACAGGCCAAGATGTCCTGGCAGAGGATATCAACAGCTAATGAAAATCATCTCCTATCCACATTCAGTGCACTGGTACAGATGTTGCCTCTCAGTCTGCAGCTTAATTCATTGATTCAACACCATTAAGATCAGCAGGTACATAGGAGATTTACACTCATGTTTGCAAGGAAAAAGTCTCCCCTGACTCTTATCTTATGAGGTGATGGATCAAGTGTGACTATAGGAGGAGTCCAGAAGACTGGTTTCAACTGGCTGCCTAGCATTTCAATGGCCAAAGTTAGGCAAAAATCCCATGCTAGGGGATTAATGGCTTCCTCCATTTTTAAATCTGAATGGTATTAAAACTAACCTCGATTTTGCAAGGGAAAGAAGAAATCTTACTAAGAACATATGCAGTTCAGCTCTTTCCTGTTAAGTTGCCATATGGCAGAGGAGTGATGAGAAGAAGAAAAATATTGACAGTGATGATATATCTCATTACAGAGCATACGGACCAAATTTTCCTCTCAGTTACACCAGTAAAAATCTGGAGTGAACAGCCCTGACTCGATAGGAAAATCAGATCAGTCAGTGGATATACAAAGCCAGTTATGAGAATGAAACAAAAGCAAACTTGAGAAACATTATGGTATAGTAAAAAAAGGCATGCGGTAGAATCCCAGAAGACAGGAAGTCATTGGACCCAACATGCTTACTCTTTCTTTGAAAAAAATCATACAGTTTATAATAACCAAAAGTGGTCAGGATTTTGTTTTATGCCTGAAATTGGCAAACTGTATGAAAGCTGCCCAAAAAGATCTGTTCTGGCTTCCAAACATTTATACAGCCCTTTGTTAGAATACCAAAGATGGCATCACATCAATAGAAAGGAAGTGTTGCAGAAGAGAGCAGTACAAGGATACTAGAGGGAGTCCAAGTTTAACACAAGATCTACAATGTTTTACACAGCAATAACTTTCATTTATTCCTTGCTGAATGTTTAGATGATCAAAACTATAAATGATATATGACAGATAAAACCAGCAAGTGCTTCACAGAGTGAGAATATGGGAGGTGGAGCATTCCTATTTCCACATTACTAGGAAATAGTCAGCTTAGCAGCAAAAGCTGCAATGATAGCATTGTTTGACAACCACGTTATAAAGACACAAAAGCAAACACAGCAGAGAGGACTTCTGGAAATATAATTGGAAATGTGATGCTTACTTGAAGCTTACAAACAACCAGCAAAATTATTTTATTTTCAGTAATCTTTTTTACCCATTTTAAGATATGTAGAAGTATACTGAGTTTTCTTTGACCTATATCACAAGATTGTGTCACACATAGAGAGCAGAAATAAAAAACAATTAAAAAAAAAATCTCAAATAGACTTAAAATTAACAATTTCACACAAAAAAGAGTTAAATTGCAACTTAATAAATAAACTTTTTGTTTTTTAATTTATTTATTTTTTCTTGGAGGCCTATTAAGACTGAGGTTTTGCAAAAGATTTCAAAGACAAATTATAGCCAACTCAGTGTCCACAGTTTCTTTGGAAGAAGCATGGAACATTTGGCCAGAAGAAAGAGTGCCAACTATCCAGTGCAAAGCCTATACTTTAATTTGCAAAAGCAAAAAGCTGTGATTTATACCTCTGAAAGGAAGAAATAAAAAAAAAATATGAAAACTCATAATAAAAAAAGAATCTAACAGTACATTCTGTGTAAGTTTATTATTTTGCCAACAGTTTGTGGGTTGGATGATGAGGTACGTTCCTGAAGATTAGACATCACCATTTTTTAAAAATAAACAAAACAGCAGGAAAAATCAAAATTCCCCTAAAGCAGAGGCAGTCCTTGAAAAAGTTCAGAGCTGTTGTGGCTTTCTCTTGGCTCCATTTTTTTTTTTTTTTTTTTTAAGGAGAATTAATCAACCAACAGTGTTCATCAGCTTTGGCTCACACATAGCATTTTTGCTTCCAGTTGAAGACAATTAGAAGCAGTGTCAACTGATCATTAATTAGGTTGTGTAAAGTTCTGTGGATACACATTGTTTTTGTGACATCAAAAAATTTGCATGAAAAATGGTGCTGTTACATGCAGATATCTTCTGTTGTTTTTTTTTTTTTTCTTTTAAACTCAACAGATTTAGTAGTTCAGGCAAACTAAAGTATTTTTGAAAAGAAATGCACGCTAAAAGAATGCCTTTAGGGTCAAAATCAACTTGCAAATGAAAATCAAGCAGTGTAAATGAGAAGTTATCAGTCCATTCTTTTGTGCCTGATGGTATACTTTGTAGTACAGATAAGGGAAAAGAGTATTGATCTACATAAGTATGAAGAATGAAAATATTTAAGAAGATAAAGATTTGATCCTTTATATTTATTGTGACAATGTTGCATCGCTTTATTTTCCAGTATTATTTCTTCAGCCCACTTAAGACATCAGAAACCTTTCAATGAATATCTCTGGTAGATGACCCACAGACATATTCATGATAGATCCCCAGGAAATCACTCAAAATTTGGCTAGATATTACGGTTAAAATTTGATATATATATATATTTTTTTTCAGAGAAGGCTCTTTTTCATTGTCATGACTTCTCCCAGACACCAAAGGCCTATTCTAACACTGCAAATTAAAAGTCAAAATAAATACATCATAAATACATTGTGCAATAAATACACTGTGCAATAAAAGAGCCCTGCCAAAGGTAAAAAAAAAAAAAAAAAAAAAAAGAGTGCAAGAAAGCCCAAAGAATGAAAAATGTCATTCTGCAGACTGAAAAATAACACTTATTACTGAAAAAAAGTACTCGTATGTTGCACATTGTTAGTTCTTCTAGGTTTCTTGGTAGTTGATCTGGAAAAACTATTTATTTAAACTCACTTTTAAAATATCTTCTATAATCCTAGCTACAACAAGAGAGATTTCAGAAACAAGAAACTACATTCAGGGTAATTCCAGGTACCTGTTGTAATGGTAATCACACTTTCCCAGTCTCTATAATTTGTGAGGGTTTTCAGAGCTCTACTGCCCATTTGCCCATCTCCTCCTTAGAGGTAGTTGCACACTAATAAGAACACATCTTTTTACATAAAATTAATCTCCCCTGGAAATATTCAGGCAGTATGAAGGTACTTTTCCCTCGGTCCTACCTGATATAGGTCAGATACATCCTTTCTGTAGTCTTTCTTAGCCCTGCCCACAATTCTATCTACTAGATCCTCATGTTTTATGATTCACTGCTATTACTCTTAAGCTGGTTTCTATGAGGGCTTTCATCTTTAATGTTTTTACTCCTAATACATTAGTCTTATTTCAACTTTCACTCCCTGTGGCGGGATTTATCTGAAATATTATAAAGTTAAAAAATAATCAAAAAAACCTTCTGAAGTGTAGTTGGTAAGAGTGTTTACTTCTGCACCAGGAGAGAAAAGGAAGGAATATAAAAACACCAGAGTGAACCTGCTAATCAGGGAGAAGGAGAAGGATTTACATAGACTCAGTGTGATAATATCTTCTTCTACATGCCTTCTTTTCCATGTTCCTCAGATGGGATACAGGCTGAGATGGATATAACGTAGCAATTACTGTGTCCTTATGAAATACGGTAATTGAATAAATCACAGAAGTGTACTACATCAGGTTGACACGTGCTTACAGAAATACATGTGACTGATCAGTTTTCATGGCAACAGGAATTTTCTTATTTGCGTGTTATTTCACAAACAGTATTTTTTAAAACATCTTGTTTCTCCTTATTTTTTTTCCCATGTAGTCAATTTTCTATTATTTCGTAAGATCTCTTAAACTAAGATTATGCCCCACTGGCAAATTTTCTTATAAGAGTGTTATAGTCATCAAGAGAACAATGTCATTTGGATGAATTAGGACTCCCTTATGAACCCTCATAAGAGCTGGAAAATGTACAATGTTCTTACTGAAAGGTAACCCAGCTTGTGATTTTTTCTTTTAAAGTAAAATATTAGGGTTGCTTTAGAGATTTGGAGACTTCTAATCATGGGAAAGAGAGCACCATTGCTTTGCTAGGCTATCAATATATATCTGTGGGGCAGCAATAACTCCTCTGGTGAGTTTCACGTTCCCATTCAAATATTTTTGCTTGTTTAAAATAAGGCAAGTATTAAAAAATGATACTATGCTGCATATTAAAAATAAAGTCTCTTGACAGTTGAGTTAAAATAAGCACTGCTACTAGTTTGAAGTAAATACTAGGGAGATCATATCCTAAAAATGACTTCTATTGCCTCTGGGCATGATCACTGAGGGGGAGAAATGGCACCTGCTCTTCTTTAGTCACTTACTACTGCTGGAGAAAAAGTCTCTGGAGAGACAATGCTTTCTGCAGAGAAAAGGTCAGGACTGCTCTATTTCTGTCTTTGGTAACTCTGTATAACTTTGTGGTTGACACTGCAGTAAGAATTACTGACACTTGTGCACAATGATGCATTAAAATCTGTTGTAATTAGCTGCTTCTCGCTTTGATGCTGACCTTCTGGCATTAGACCTTCCTGCACCTTTGTTTATCTGCCCGTAAAATGAGGATAAAGATATTGACCTCTCTTGTAAAACCAGTCTGAGATTTACTGCTGAGAAGAACCATGTACAAGTTAGGTAAAGTATTTAACACCCAGTAACTTACATGAAGTGAACACAAATTCCTCTGTCTTGTCAGTTCTCATTGAGGGAGGAGAACTTGTGAGATTCACTTCTGCCTGAACTTGACTCAAAAAGCCTAGTTGATATGAGATACTGCTGACAACCAGAGGGTTTACACTGGTAAAATTTTACTTGGCTTTCAGAGCACATCCTATTCTCCAGTTACCAATTTCCCTTGGGAGAAACAGTAAATCCTACCTTTGATGAGGGTATGATGAGGGGATGATAATAACAAAAGTTATTATGTTTTCTAATTACAGCAATGGCTTGGAAAAATTATTGTTCTTCTGTCCAAGGGTTGTTAGTTTGGTCCAGTTTAGCTAACTAAAGATTACAAAGACAATGCAGTGAGGGCCAGATGGCAAGGCAAAATCTCTCCTGCACAGTGTCAGGAGCAACATCAGCTGACAGTACTACGCTATACTGTCACATATAAAAAAACTGCTCCTGGTCCAGTAGACCTGATGACAAGATCCCATGACCCACACACATGGCCATACAGCCTCCTCCCCCTGAGACCTCACTTTCTTATGGCTAGTTGGGTATCAGTATCCCTTGAGTGTTTAGAGATATCACCCAGTTTTATCTTATTTAGCGGGAAATGTTTCCCCTTTCTCCTGACTTAGGCCTGTAACATTCACCTCTTTCACCTGCAAATGCACACAAAGTGCTTAGTGAGTAGTAAGATTATAGCATTCTTCATTAAGAATTTAAATATAGAGAAAATTAAATCTGACTTGAAATCTAATGAGGTATTTTGTAATTTGATGAAACGGTGTGACCTATCAAGGGACTTAGTCCAAAGAGTTTTGTGTGCTAATCTGATGCTAGGCACACAGAAGGACTTCAGGAATACCAGCTTCTCTTGGGAATCTTGCCCACCACTGAAACTGCATGGCTATAATTAACATCAATCATGCTAGCAAAATGGAAGACCAAAAGATATTTGAGGGACCACAGTGCTCAGGATGAGCACCAGTGCTAGCCAGAACTGTCAGTGGGGAGTAATTAGGTCTTCTGCAGATCCTAGTAGGACTCTCACATCTCCAACTACCTTCTGGCACATCTCTCTTTAATACTGACACAAACTGTGGAGTCCAGAAATACATGGGTCAACACTGGGAAACAGGATTAAAAATAATAATAATAATAATAATAAAAAAAAAGGAGCTGCATTCTTGGAGTGAAAAGCAATGTCTCTGCCATGAACATTTTAACAACTGTAAATATATCAATACTGTCCAACATTTTAAATAGGCTTCTTTGTAATTCACAATGTTTCAGAGAATGCATCTGCACTGCTCTCTACCCAGGTATGATGTGAAAGTGAAGCAGAAGTGCCAGATAGTCATAATAATACACTTCATTTATAGATCTCATTTCATTTCCATCATTTCAAAGCCTTGCCACTCATTTCATTTCCATCATTTCAAAGCCTTGCCAGTATTAATTAATTAAAATCTTGCAACAGCCCTTTGAGTTAGGCAAGGTCTATTATACCATTATATATGTAGGTAAACGTGGAGACCCTGGAGGTTAGATTGAGAGTGCTTGCTTTAGGCACTCAATTTATATGTTGCAACATCTGTAGAAGAGTAGGTGCTTGGCTCCAGCAGAATGATTCAGATCACTTAATGCATGTGCCTACGCAAACTGAATAAGCAATGCAGAGACAGATGCCTCTGAAGCAGCAAAGTTCACACGTTTCTCCACTGACAGAACGGTGAGCTGTGGTGCCTCCATGGGATGATTTAGTGTGGTTGCACACGGATACCCAGGTATAGGCACTAGGAAATATTATTCTTGGGACTGTGGCCAGGTAAGCGCTCTCTTGTCTACATGGGATTCCAAATGTAAATTCCCCTTTGAAGGGCAAGCACCTGTGTTGAGGGATAAGTGGGATGAGGAAGCACAGGATATTGGTGGTTTAAAAAATAATACAGAAAACAAGAAGTAGGCTGTCCAGCCCAAACAATATGACCCCAGTATTCCCACTTCCTGGGACAATAGCAGGCTATAGGTGAGACTGGGGAAGCAGTGCTGACTCCTCCTCCTGAAGTTTTATTTCTCAACAACCAGAAACATAAGATGCAAATGCTAGACTGTGTCATCCCAGTGGAAGGGGGAGCTTTTTGATCATCAGCTTTTTAGAGCTCTGTTATGGAAAGACATGGAAACAGACCAGGGAACAGGAGGTCCCTTGTGTTCAAGGCTTACCTGGCAGTTACGAGTGCCCAGATGCTTCCACACTGCCACAGTTTTTCCATGTCTCTCTCTTACATCCTGGTATCCAGATCCTCCACACTCTGCACTTGTTGGCTAGAGACATTACAGAGTCATTTGTTCCATCCAAGAAGAAAGTTGGGCATAGCCAAGAGGGCAGCATGCTCTAAGTTCTGCACCAGGCACAATATGGAGACATTGTTCATTGAAAATGAGGATCAAGCCCTGGGCAGCATACTTTGGACAATCTACAAGAAAAACTGACAGCCCTCAGCTGTGTGAACATAAGCCTTCTTGTTCAGAGATAGTCTCTCTTCCTGACTCGGCCCACAAAACTAGTAAAAATATGCCCTGATTTTCACTTGTTGAGATGTTTCATGCTAGCTTAATAACATCTAAAAACAATGGTTTTGATCAGACTTTAAGTCAGTGAAGTCATCCCTTTTCAACACCTCAAAAAAATATTAGTGTTTGCTAGGTGCTATACACCTAACAGCTTTGAGTTTTCAATCACTGAGCACATGTGAAACCATATGCTTACGTTTTTAAGTTACTCTTAAGTCTAACATGTACTGTACAGATTCATATACTTGCTTGGTTTCTCTGGAAGGTAAGTGCTACTTGAGATGAAAAGGATGGAGCCATTCCCTGGGACTTAGATACATCCAATTCACTTATGTGCAGACTCCAGTTGACTCATGGATGGTTTAAATCACATTCACTGACTTGTTCAGACTAGGCAGCATCTCAGAAGCAGAACCAAGAAAAAACTCAGAAGTCCTTAATCTGAGTTTGAGCCTGATTTATTATCATTTTTACCTTCAAGGGGTTTCTTTAATCTCAGTAAGACTCTTTCCCGAGTAGCAGTATAGAAGAATTTGGGTTAATGCATCCTGCTCTACCCACATAAGAGTAGCGCCTATTAGTGTTTTAGTAGTTGCCCTTTTTTGCAAGAACTTGCAGAGCTAACTTGGCTAAACTTTTAATAGGTATGCTTCTAGTGTGGGAGGAAATGTTAAGCACTGCTTATTGTTACTTAGCATTACACACCCAAATGCCATAACTCTATCCAGAGTTTGCAAGCATCTAGCTACTTTACTATCTACCACAGCACACCATATCACACATACAATCTTCCTTACTGCCTAAAGTAATGTCATGATGCACTGTAGGAGCCGAAGAATGCTGGTTTTGCAAAATGCATCCATTGCTTCAGATTGCAGTGAATCCATTTAACAGATCAGGCAACAACCATTAATTTTAGTGCAATAGATTTCTCTGCTCTTCTTATTTACCAAGAAGCTGCCTCACCAGATCAAATCAATGAAATTGCAACAGACTGCCCAGCATAGTGTCAGCCAATATCTGCCTAGCATCTCAGAGAGCTATCTATTATAAAATGCCTCCACTTTCTTTTCTGCCACATCTCTACCACTCAGTCTGTTCTGCTGGAAATAGTAAAGTTAAATTTTTCCAGTGTACTTGGCTGAGTCAGAAGTGCTTTTGGGCAGTCATGCACTGGCGCACGTATTGACTGCTTTGCTAGCAGTAACTTTGGCCCTGCTGTGCCAAAGGAGATGTGCTATTGTCCTTGGGTGCACTTCTTGAGGCCACGTGTGGGGCGTACACAACTCCACCCTCAGCTGAGGTAGGAAACTTGTTCAAAGTGGTTTTGAGGTTTTGTTAAGAAGCATAACAGGAAATCTGCATGAATTTGGAGTTTAACTATTTTTTTTAATTTCTTGCTCTCCTAGGATATGGTGTGTTTTTTTTTTGTTTTGTTTTTTGTTTTTTGTTTTGTTTTTTTTTTCCTAATAGAAAATAAATAAATATCAGAGTGACAAATATTCTGCAACTGAGCACGTCCCAGTCCTGGGATAAGCCCAAGCTTTTAGTGGTGAAGAATGAACTTCAGGCAGCAAAGAGATCCTGGAGTAGGCTTGGGAATTTTTCCTTTCTTTTTAAAGCAAACCAAGCAACTCAAAGTCTGTGTCAACTTCTTCAAGTGATCTTATGCCAACTAATCATAGCTGGCACAGAAAACAATGCTGACTGTTGCTCCTTTCTCTGTCTACACTTGAGGCAAGGAAGGCCAAAGGCATAGAGCTGAAATGGCAGTCCTGTTCCATCTGGAGCAACTTTGTATCCTCAGACAAGCTGCTTTGCAGCAGAGGAAGGACCACCAAATGGCTCCTAAAAAAATCAGTGAAAAGAGCAACAAACACATCAGTGGGGTAGAAGCCAGGGAAAGCTTTCAGGCAGAGAAGGAGTTTGTTTAAGAGCTACATTTGTGGTTCAGTTGACAGCAGGGGCAATTAGAATCTCCTTTTGCCCCGAATGAGGAGCATCAACAGAAGCCCAACTGGCAAAATATGCTTAGCCCTGTGTGCAGTACTGATATCACTACTGAGGGCATCTAGGGCATCTAGTGCCCCTTGTTCCTTTGGTCCCTAGCCTTCCATTTGGTAGCCATGAACAGAATAAATGTCTTGGTAATATAATCTCTTCCCACCCCTGAGAAAGCTATGTTGAAACAACGAAGTCATCTTAGAAAGCCAAGCAGCCCAGGAATGGCAAAATATTTCCATCACAGCTGGCCCTAAAATGGGACCTAATGACAAATATCTCCATCACCAGAATTGCAGATTGCTGTGTACATCTTCTCAGTGCACTGCTGATTTACATGCTATGACACCACTAAGCAAAGCTTACATAGATGTCTCCACTACTCTGTTTTTAGCACTACATGACAGTATAATTGGGTCAAATTCTGTAATCTGATACGTAGGTGTCACTCTGCAGTAAGACCAGCAAGGTACTCATAGATATGATACAAGTTGGCTGCAATATACCTTGCAGTTGGTATCAGCTCAGAAAATTATCCACAGTTTGCTCCCCATTTGTTTAAGTTGCCTATGTGAGTTACGCAAGGCTCCAGCAACACTTTCACTGCTGATTCAGCATCACTCTGACGTCAGCACTTCTATTTGATTTTCTGTCACTGTTCTTACAGATTAAATTTCAACCAGTGACCTACAGCTTGATAGCTCATTAGCAAAACCCTTTAAGTCATCCAGTCCTGCCCTTGCTTGACAGTTAACTCCACAGTGCACACACTCCTGAAGCCTTCTAAAATTTGCGCTGCCCCATGACAAAACTCAGTCAAGCTCACTGCTGCTGCAAAAGCCCATGAATGGTCCTACCCATGTGCATGTCTTCACTGAAAAAATCACTGCCGATCACTCTTATGAGTCCTTACGTATTAAAAACTCCATGCACAGTCAAAATTTTCCTCTCTCATCCCTCTTCCCAGCCCTTGACCGATAGGGGAATTATTTGGACATTACTCTTGGTGAAATCTTAAAACGTAGCGTTCTTACTCTTTTTTTTTGTTCAGCATCATTACTACAGTCCAGTAGGTGGAGGCAACTAGAACACTGTTCTTCTGGCTTTCTTTTGCTGTAGCACATTAACATAATGTTCTTGGTGGACAGTGGAAATAGAAAAGCCAGAGCAGAGTATACTCAGGATGTCAGAGAGCCCAGTTTTCAAATTTTCAATTGAGTTAGATGGGATACATATTGCCCTGAATGCATTATGATCCAACTCACTGGCAGAATTCTAGAACTCAACTCTTCCTGTGCCCAGATTTGAGTCCCAGTGACAGGCAGGTTAACAATGAAAATACAGCCACTGCTTCATTTCACTCTTTCCTTGCATCTGACCAGACCTCTTGCCCTGCATTTAGCTTATCAATGCATTCAAATAGGAAACAGTATGCTTTTATACTGGGTACAGTCTGGAGCTATAACACATATTTTTCTTTCTAGTCTTCTTAAAACTGCAATTCAGCCACTGTCAAAACCGTAATCAATCCTCTCCCTCCAAACTAATGAAATCTTTTCTACAAATATTGAGCTCAGGTTGGCTTTGGCAGCTCTTGAGGCACTGGGCAGACAGAGCTCTGCTGCATGGTCTCTGTCCACCAATGGACTCTTCCCACCCCCACACCCTGATTTCACCTCAACAGAAGCTTCTCTCCTATAAGGTTGAAGTCAACTTTGCTGACTTCAATGGAGAGATGCTTGATTTATGTGGGTCTGAGAAGCGAATCAGGCTGTGATTCTTTATTGCCTTTTAAAGCCAGGAGCCCAGCAGAAGCCAATTGTGTCTGACGTAAAGCTGCTGCACACCCAACGTGGAATCCGCACAATTCTATAAACCAGCAGTGGTCTAAATAAAAACTTCAAACAAGACATTCTGGCATTGCCCAGAAAGAGTGAAGATAAACAGCTGGGAGCCGCCAAGTTGTGAAGGAAGAACTGCTTGACTGTTGGGCAGAGAGCAAAGTAAGAGGCAGAAATTAGGCAGGGTGCTGGGAGGCTTGTAACACTCTCAGAAAGCAAAGGGGTCACAGTGTTTAATCTGATTAATTCGTCACTAGTCCAAAAGACTTTGTACTGAGCCTCGGGCAGTGCAATAAACATACAATCATTAAGAGAGGAAATAAAATATTGGTTGAGTGGTAAATACTCCAGCTCTCTCTCCCACTCCAGCTTCTCTCTTGTTTCTTCTCTCCTTGCTTGGTGCAAGTAATAGAGGCAATAAAATAAGTGAGTGGCAGCATTAAACAACAACAAAAAAACTCCCTGTATTTCAAATTTCCCATCAAAATACTTTCGAGGAAATCTTTGACTTGTTTTCCTCATTAGTCTTGCCTTTCCTCAGCAGTCCATTCCTCCAGGAATTACCATGGACAGGATGGAGCAACAGCTAGAACAGTTTGGCTTCTTTTCTCAAGACTGGCAGAAGACTTAGTGGAAAACAGCAAGAAGGACATTTATCCTAAGGCACTTGTGGAGGCCATTTCAGTAGTCTCAGTTGTACGTATAAGCATCCAGGGGCCCAAACTGATGCTTCTACGAATGCAATTGTATTTACAAATATTGGAATTTTGCCTGTTCCTCACCACAGAACACAGCAGGGAGGACAACCCCCCCAGTGACACTGGAGGTTAAAAACAGTTGCAGCTGCTTAAAGCTATGTAGGAGCATAAGGTATCAGAGGATACCATGCCAGAGCCAGAGCTGGGAAAAGAGAGCATGACTAATGCTCTATACATCCTGGCAAGTGAAACTCATGTCTGGATCTTCTCCCATCCACTTGAAGTACTGCTAGTTCTCCTGCATCACACTTGCTGGGCACCAGTTTGTATCTGACCTCAGCACAGCTCTCTACAACTCGAAACAACTTTTACTCCCCTTTCCTAAGCAGACTATGTTGTTTACTCTGTTTAGACATTTTCTGGAGTCACATGAAAAGATTACATTATCTGAGGTGGGTCTCCAAACCCCAGTTCACACATCAGCCTACATCTGCATCTGAACACATATTGCCATGTGACACTCAGGTCTCATTGAGACAAATGTTACTAAAGAAAGCAAGGAGACTCAAACTGACAATAGACAATTTTTTTTTTTTTTCATTCACTTATTTGTCTCTTCTCCTCCTTTGTTCCAAGATGTAAATGCAAATCCATGAGTATATACAGAAGACCTAGTCAGTATACAATCTATACTATAGGCATTAATATCATGTCTGTAAGCTAATCAAATGAGAAAATTTTTATCAAATATGATATTGAGCCAGTTTCCACTGTTCCTAAGGTGATATATTCACTAGAGAATAATGAATCAGTCCTGTAAATCTAGTACCATAAAAATATTATTCATGCAAATTATTATAGAAAAATCTGCAAAGTTTGATTAATAAGGCTGTTGACTAATCTTATTTGACTGGGTCTTCCACATACATTCAGAAGGAGAAATAAGTTTACTCACTAATGGAGAGTAGTAAAACTTTGATTAAGTCTTCATGAAAATGATCTAGAAGAATAGATATTGGTTCTTTGAAAACAACAAATATCTCCTCACAGTGGCTTTGGCAATATTTCACCCAGTATGTTTTTGTTCATATAAGTCCTGTTCCGATTCACAATAATGCACTTGACTTCTGGGAGAAAAGGGCCACGTCCACATACTGTGTTGTGTGGACGCGCCCTTTCAAGCAGAAAACTGAGCCATAACAAGGAGTTTTGTCAGAGAAGAAATCTCGCCTGGATAAATGCCACTCATCAGCAGAGCATGGTTACTTATATTTGTAATAACATTAGACAAATCCTGTTCGTTTCCTTGATCGTCACATCTCCCTTGTCCCAGTTAACCTCCTGCTCTCCCCTTTGGAAGATCTAATCATCCAAAGTAAGGCTTTTTAACAGGAACAAGGGCAATTTTAAGATAAAGATAATAAAAACAACTTTAAGCAAACACAGCATACAATCATGGATTTACTAAATGCATTTAACATACATGTACGTAAGCACCATCCCTCTTCTCCTCATCAAATCATACGATCAAAGTGTACTTGCTGTGCAATGCCCACTCCAGCTATAACTGGATAAGGAGGTGAAACTCCTTCAGAGTTAACCACCATACATAATAGTTGCTAAAGAAAGGTCAAATTTGAATAAATTGAGCTTGTAGCACTGTTGTATCTTGGGAATGGAATAAGTGGAGGTGACTGTAGGCAAGTTAAGCATCAGTTTGTAAAACATGTTTGCCATGCTAACTATCCAGCATTCAGAGACTGATTGCTACCTTGCTAGTAACTACATATAATTAACTTTACATTCCTGTAAATTTACTGTGCGTAGTGTCTGTGCAATATCTGATGAAACTCATGTACTTATTTGCTGATCTTTCAGTCATCATGTCTACTATGCAAGACAATCTTTGTTTGTATAATCATCAGCTTAAAAAAAAAAAAAAGGCAGAAAAAGTCTGAGCATAAAGTAGAAAAGATATCAATTAGACTCACTACAAAGAAATGAAGAAATATATTCCTATGTCTAATGGCTTTTGTCCTGTGCTTCACCGTCATCGACATCCTGGCCTGTCATATTGTAACTAGGAAATAATCAGTTTATACAGATAAGATGGCATATCCGTCTATCCAATCTTGAATGTTAAACGTGCTTTTCCTCATCTTTCCAACTTATGGAAATCAAATAGAAGTAACTCCCTACTGTTTTCAAGGCACAGTTTATGGCATCAGAATTGTGTATCAGCAACACAAGTCTCTTCCTCAGCATTATGTATGAAAATGAAGCAGGCTGATGTAACTAGGAAATGAGAAGTTTGGTATGAGGACCTCTTTTAAACAGCTCTGTTCTATCTCCCCAGCCCATCTGTGTCATCAATATGTGGCCTCTCCTTGGGACCCTCACCAGGAGCTTTAGCAGCAAATGCAGAGCAGATGAAAAGATCAGCCATCCAGCTGTGCACAGTGCCTCAAGTCATGGAGTGCTGGAGGGACTCCAATATTTTGCAAATGCATGAGGTGCACCTCTGTCTGTGGAGTGTAGGAGGAGAGAGAAAACTGAATCAATGCTTAGTGTACACAGCTGGAGAGATCTCTTTAGGATGTACCTTAGTGACAGTGTAGGCAATGCAGAATCTGAATCACCTTCTGATAGATCCTTTCCAACTGAGCTGACCAATGCCATACATCTCATCTTCTATATTAGCTAAGTAAGCAAGTAGGGTTCATTAAAGTGTTATCAGTTAGTCTTTTTAAATGCAGCAAGTTTCAGTTAGCACAAGGAATATTAGCTGCAATTTTAATTTCTGAAAAATACAACAGGAAGAAACTGGTTGCAGGCAGAGGATGAGAAGAAAGATGGAGTATTTATCTAGTTATTATGAAGAGAATATCCAGAATAGTGATGGAGAAACAGGCAGAGCATATAGAAAGTCATATACATTTGCAGAGCACTTTTAAACACAAGAGGTCCCAGGATGAGTAAAATAAGTTAGAATTTCCCCTTTACTGAATACCCAGTGACAGCCCAGTGCAGATCACGGATGTTTGCTGCGGCCAAGGAAGTTGGCACTCCTCCTGTGTGATTCTTCACTCTGGTAAACATTTCCAGCTCTTCCAGAAAGAAAGTCTAACAACTTTTCTGATCTTTCTAAATTGTAAAGTATATGTAGGCTTTAAGGTTATCTGGCATACACATGACCTATGAGTAGCTAGGTGCTGTTCTAAACAAAATAACAATAAAAAAGAAAAAATACACAACCTTGGTGCTTGCAACCAGCACACTGCACTGAAGCTAATTACTGTGCTTGAATGCTGAAGAGCACTAACTGGTTCTATCATCACCCTTATCACAGATACCTCAACAAAGCGTGGGTAGATTTTGCTCCATATTTCAACTCCAGCAACATTCTATGAAGTTGCAAATGTCATTACAGAGCATGCCAAAATGCCCATGTAGTGAATATAACACTGAAATCATGATGTAAATCTATTTTCAGCTTTCATCTGAATATTCAGGATGTCTCTTCTTATCTCTGTTATATAGTATTTTTATATAGCAAAATATGACAAATCCTGAATGGCAAGAAGTATCAGGCTGAGGAACTGCCTCCTGGGGCAGAGCTGTATGCTCTCATAGGATTTCCTCCCTGCCCTCCCTTGTTTTACCTTTTTTTTTTTTTTTTTTTTTTAAAGATTAGTCAATCAGTGTTTAGCCACCTCAGGGAAAAGCAAGGTGAATTAGGAGAAAGAATGCCAAGGTTATCACAGAAAAGTTTAATCCCTCCTCAGTGGGAACCAGTTAATAGCTACGGCTAGACTCAAATACGGACCTCTGTTGGGAATCCCAGTGAAGGTCAAAGGCAGAGAGGAAAAAAAAAAAGCTGCATTGAGATCTTAGACAGTCACAAGCAGACAGATGTTCCTAGGTTTTAATGAGCAGTCTTGGCTCCAGATCTTTCTTGGAAGAGACACTTAGTTTTAGCATTTTTCCTTGCAATGCAAGGTATGGCTCTGGTTAGCTGGCTTTGCTTAGCTAACTGCTGATGATTTTTCCATCTAAATAATAGCTTAACAATGAAGAAACCAGTTCATAATCTGTGACTTGATGGATTAGGTCATGGAGAATGATGTGCAGTTGTAATCATGTAAATTAGAAATAAATAAAAATAATTTTTGTGTAAATGAGAAACAATTTAAAAAGTTTAGATAGCAAATTTGATGAAGATCCTATTGCAAGACCTCCATCTTATTCATCCTCATGGTCAAATAAACAGAAGGAAAATGACAGGAAATGCATTTTTTTCTTAGCAAATTCTACTTCCAAATCAGCCTGGTGGGAATCACATCCCTACTTTGAAAACGCATTTGGGTTCACCAGTGCTAATTCTTTCTTGTCAGTTTCTGTGCCTGAGTGAAATGTACTAAGCTGGAAAAACAGACTTAGCAGACATTTTCTGTTCAGAAGGCAGAGGGTAAAAATCCGACTGTTATCAAACTGTGAAATTAATAGCTTTCAATAGACAATAGAAATAACCTAATCAAAAATTCCAAAGACTTTTTTTTGCTGCACAACTTCCTTGCTGCAATAACTTACAAAATGCTTGCTGGAGAATGATTTTGTTCTTTGACAGGCATATAAGAATTCTCATATAACTTGGGTTTGAATTCAGTCTCTTTCCAACATTTTCTTGTTTCTCATTTCTGGGTATCACAACTAGTCTGATATTGTATGATATAGCAAACGGAGGAGTTTTCATGGGATAAGCTCCCATTTCAGACTGATTTTCATCATAACAGCCCAGATCTTTGACTCAATGAAGGAAATGGAAAGGTCTAAATGGCTTAAGTATGAGCAGTCTTTGGATCTCAATCAGATAGAATTCAATAAAAATCTGGAAAGGCTCACATTGGCAGGTTATACACATTTTCTGCTCCTTCTCTGTTCTCTGTTGATTCTCTTTGTTTGTTTGTTTGTTTTATTTTTGAGGCTAAATTATGTTTCTTTGAAACTTTTCTCTAGAACTTCGGAATCTCATCTACTGCTGGTTGTTTCAGTAAAGTTCACCCTTTCCCCAGCAGGTATGAAACCTCCTCTGTGATAAATATATGGTGGCGCAGGAGCACTGGGCTTGCTCCCAAGCTAAATTCAGCAAAACACCTGCCTCCGTCATCATGAAGGCAGCTCCCTATTGTAAAGTACAGTTCAGTCTTTCAGGCAAGATTCAGATTCTTTTCCCCCTTCTCAACTCTGTGGGAGAGGATCGGATGTCCTTAGTATCCAAAAGAGTTTTTTCCTTTCCTATAAACCCAGTCATACATCCTCAAACTCTTCATAGTCAGTCAGGGTTTATTGTGTCCATGACACTAGTCCCTTCTTTCAGCCACTTGATTTCAGGATAATTATTTTACAATTAGAAGTGACAGATTCACACAATGATTGTAGCAAGGGACTCTAAATATTCACTGTAGCCATCACCATCCCAGGTCCCTCTGGATCAGTGCTACACCATACCAGTCACAGAATACTGATCCAGCTCCATAACTTCCCATACATCTTTCTCAGCTCTTCAACAAATGGACCTTGTACACTTTGTGGGTGAGAGCAAAGAAACTCTGCTCAGTGCTGTGGCTGTACTCCCAAAGGCTGGGCAACAACTATCACCTTAAGACATTAGATCTGAGTAAGAGAGTTGCCTGCTTTGCCAGCAGGTTTTGTAATTGTTGCTGTTGTAGAACGTGATGGGGGGACTTTTGGCAGAAGTGCAACAAGCAAGGATAAATAAGCAAGGTGAAAAGAAATATTCATAAATGCTGTCTAAGAACCCAAATACTTGTGTAGGTCTCAACTTAACATGTGGCCAGCTTTCTTGTCAGTATCCCTAAAGTCTGGATGGAAAATGAGAATCAATTACAAAAAATCAGAGAAGTGAATGACTTGAATATAATTATTGAAAATCGCAAGTCTCTCTGTTCAGCATTAAAATTAAAGTGCAGTAAGATAAAATAAAATAAAGCAGAACTTACCAGAAGAGGCAGAAGAATCATAAATACTTCTATCCTTCCTATTTATCCTGAAGGGCTGAATGTCCTTTTCTCTGTAAGTTCCAAACCCTTCAAAGCTTCTTCTTTTATTCCCACTTCCATCATTATCCCGTTTCTCACTCGAGGAATTCATTTCACCAAACATGTCCAGGGACTCTGACCTTGCATTACTCTCAGTATTACCAGAGTATCTCTTTGTGCAAGAGTCAATGGGATCATTGCTTGAATCACTTTTATCTTTACTCTGTGTCCACTGCTGGGCATCAGAAAGTGACAAGGTAGACAGCGTATCCACTTCAAAGTTGCTCTTTGAGCCTTTGTGTCCAGTTTCACAATGCTGGTGCTTTTGCTTCTCCTTATGCTTGCTTTTTTCACTGAGCAAGGAGAGATCTTTATCTGAGCCACTTAGCCTTTCATTGATAGAGTGACTGGAGAAGCCAGTGGACTTGCTAGCAAAGAGACCACTCAGATCTTCATGTGTCCCCAGTATCCTCTCATCCTTATGCTTGTGCTTATGTTTGTGTTTCCTTTTGTGAAGTCGGCCACTTGAAAGGCTTGTTCCTCCAACCTTTGGAGGAGCCAAAGAGGACTGCATGTCTCCAAGGCCCATTCCCACAGGTGTTTGTAGGTGCACTCCATGTTTTGCTTTATGCTTGGCAGTGGTGGACATCTTCATATGAGAGCTTGCATGGAATTGGGGTGGGGGCACGGTAGGTCTCATAAATGGGGAAGCCGCTCCGAGCGTGTGAGACAGATACAAAGGAGCTGGATACTGACCATAGTAACCAAGATTCATCATAGGCATTGATGTGTAAGGCATTCCATAGGGTGCATAGTAACTCCCACTGGGAATAGGGTAACCGAACCCTTGTAAAAAAGGCACCTTTGTCATGGTGTCATTGGTTTTGGCAGGTCTACCACGCTTCTTCTTAGACTTCATGTCAGAGGTCCTGCGAAGATAGAGCAATGGGTCATATTGGATATATGGCACAGGGTAATAGTGATCAAAATTAATCCTGAAGATGCTGGGATATGGATTTTCATGATAAAATGTGTAACTACGATGAGAAATCCTGAACACTTGGAATTTATTGATGAGTTCCTCAAGGTCTGCCAGAAACTGGATATCATCTCTGTTTTGCAAGCTTTTCCTTTTCCTCTTGTGCTTTGGCTTTTTCATGCTCTCATGAGAGAGAAAGTTATCCACAATGAGATGTTTCTGCCGGTGACCATGCCTGTTTTTTGTGCTGGTGTCAGATGGGATAGCCTCTGGATTGTCCAGGGTGCAGAAATCAAAGGAGTATCTCCGGCGGGATTCTGAGCTTTTCTCAGCCTGGTCAGAAGTACTGTTGTTGTCTGTACCTATCCCACTGTCGCTCGGAATGGTTTCCTCACTGTGAGACTCACTCACCGGTGACAGTGTAACTTCTTTTAGAGAACCTATTTCACAAAGGTGGGAAGGTGAATTAGCCATTAACCTGGGTGGAGACAGCTTCCAAGTTCCACTGTGCATTCCTTTCTGGGTTTTTGTAGGAAGAGCACTGATAGGTTGAAGATTTGGCATAGTTTTTAACTCTGAAAAATTTGTTTCAGTGCTTGCAGGGCTAAGGTTGCCATTAGTCCCCGCTAACTGTGTCGAAAGCGGATGAATAGCTGCTGGTGACGATGCCACAAGTGACTGCAGGTTGGAAGGCACTGCTGGGTTTTCTGGCTGGCTGGAAACAGGCCTTGAGTGCTTCATGGCTGTCTTAGGTTCTTCTGGTTGAGGCTGCAGCTCTGCTCTTGGCTTCCTGCCCCGTTTTTTACCAATGTAGATAGTCCCCCTCTTGCTGACATTGATCTGCTTCCCTAGTCTGGCATCAATGGTTGTTGGCCCAGCACTAGATGGTGGCTGGATTTTCGCTTTCAGAGCTATGCTGCTGGAGCAGGAGGACAAAATCTGATTGAGAATATTCTTCCTCTTAAGGGTCTTCATCTTATTAATGGTCTTAATAGTCTTCTTATCCAAGACCCCAAGCTTTCCAACCTTTTTGTGAAACTTGAGATCACTGATGGACTTGTCCTCTCCTGGGACCATCTGAGCCAACTTGGCCAGATTCCGTCTCCTCTTTCTTTTCTTTGTTCCTGGAAATTCACGATTGATTGGACTTACTGGGCTAGTGGATGTTCCCTCATGAATGGTTTCAACAGTAAGCAAAGGCTGTTTCTTTGGTCGTCCTCTTTTTTTCTTGACAGGTGTGATCACAGTAAGACTGTCTGTATTGGTATACAGAGGGCTGGATGGCGTGATGGGATAGGCTGAAGGAGGTTCCACCATCATCTTCTCAGATGTTATCATGGAGGTCTCCCGAAGGATAGATTTAGGTTTGCTGCAGGTCCATCGCCGTTTAGCTGTGAGTTTGGGATGCTGGACCTCAGACAGTTTACTAGCTGTGGGGAGATCAGTGGATAGGAGAGTAGATGTCACAGCTACAGATTTTCTGAGTCTGGTGGCACTGTTGGGGGAAGCTCTGTCAATAAGCACACTGCTGTCAATAGCTGCTAAGGGGGACTCATTTTCAATCACTTTCCCTGGCTTTGTGACTCGAATATCTTTTCTATTCCCTTCTGACTGAGAAATAGTCCTGTTTGTCACCTCACTGCTCATAGCAAGCCCAGAAGGCAGACTTTTCTCTTGGATAGCTTTCTCCATTGAAGATTTTGTAGACTGCCTTTTTTTCCTTTTGTGGCTGGATGTATCTGTTGTTGGAGACTTTATTGGGATAGTAATTCGTACATGGCTAGTATCATTTTCACAGCTGCTAGCAGAAGTGGGATTTGGTTTTGATGGTGATGCATCCAACACACTGTCCATCGAATAAGACTCTTTTTTTCCTTCCATGCTGTCATGGCATTTGCTGTCAAACGCTTTCTGAGCGCTCTTCACCCACTCAATGTCAGCAGTTTGGATGGTTTGACATATCAAGTCCTTTTTGCTGGACTTCTTCTTTGTACTCCCAGCAGACTGATCAGGAACTTCCAGCTGCATACCTCCGTCTTGATTACCAATAGGCAAAAGCCCATTGCACTCGGAGGCACTGCTTGGCTGAGCAGCCACACCAGTGTTGTTGGGTGATGGGTCTGCACTGCAAATGGCAAGCTCTTTGCTGCTGACAGACAGCTGCCCCCACGTGCTGCTGGCACAGGACTTCTTTGCTTGGGATTTACTGAAGGAAACTCCTGGCTCTGGAGGAGTGACCTTGGTGGCACTAACAGCTTCTCGACTGGGTTCTGTGTTGATGAAGCAACTTTGAGAAGTGGATCCGGTATTGGAGCTTGCCAACCAGTCAAGATGGTGCTGGTTGCTACTTTTCTGCTGGTGCTTTGATTTTAAGGTATCACTGGTGAAGTCTTGTTGGAGGCCTGGATCATAGTGCAGGGTAGAATGTTTCTGTGGCCTGTCATAAACCTGGAAGGTAAGAAAAGAAAAAAGAAAAAAATCAGGGAAAAAGTTAGTTTTTCAGTCCAGTCACAACCACTGGTTTCATAGTGAATGACAACTGCTCTAAGCCAAAGTCCTCATAACAGTTAGGAGCCTTTATAAAGTGTTCTTATACTTCAGTCAAATTTGCATTCAGATTCATGCACTGTAAACAAGTTTTGTGTGTTTTCCCATTCTAAAAACAATGGGAATATTTCTATAAATGCTAAATTGCAGAGGAAACATCTTTTATTGACTTTTAATTTAAAACATGAGTAAAATATTCCCTTCCAGTGCATGAATGGTGAAACTTAGCCTCTCAGTGAGAATGCTTTTCCTTAAAAATAATTCCTAGCAGAACTTGATGCTCAAAATTAAATCCACTGATGTAAATAACATGAATATAGAATTATCTAGGAAGCTACAACAAACAAGAGGAAAACCCGTGAGTTCATCTCCTCACAAAGCCAAAATCCTCAAAGATCTACTTGTTTAAATTTCCACATAGAAGTCATCACCACAAAATCAGTGGTTAAAAATGATAAGCGTAGCATCCAGTGTGTGAGGCATGCTTGGCAAGTTCAAGATTTGCATTATTCTCTTTATATTTTAATAATCTGCTATTTGCATTGTTGGTAAGTGACATCTTCAACACACTTTTTAATCTGACAGCAAGCCTTCAAACTGCAGGGGTAACAGAAAGGGCAGAATTATACTGAAGTATTCTACAGTGCAAAATAAAGGCTACTTTATTCTTGGCAGGCCTCCTTCATTAAAAGAAAATTATATTTCTTTACAGCTATAAGTTTTTCAAAACTCTTTTAAGTGTAAAAAACAACGAAACAAACAAACATTTTATTTTCTCTCACTGACCTCCTCTATCCATTTGTTTTCTCTGGTCATATTCAGATGTTACGTTTTGTAAAGCTCTGGACCAAACTGTGCAACTGATTTTGAGCACCTAGTACAACAAGCAAACTGTTCCCAACAAACTGTATCAACACCGTTCCGAATACCAAATAAATGATGAGAGACTTAAAATAAATGCGTAACTAAGGAAAGAACAATAGAAAACAACTGCTAAGTGTCTCATGTTTCTGCGAACATGCTGTTACAATTAAGTTTCTATCAGCAGCATTACATTAGATCCCTGCTTGGGTTGTATGACGCAGAGATTTTGGGGTCAGCACAAAATGGTTCTGAGCTCCTTGTGACCTAGTCCTCTGAGAAATTAGGTGCCCTCAAATTTTGATCAATTTCAGAGGGATTTGAAAGGTGCTAAACACCCCAAGTCCACAGTATGTTATTTAGTGACCAGCAAACACGTGTCTTATATGCAAACTGATGGTGAGGTATCCTTAGTATTCACGTGAAAAAGGACATGTGGCCTTTCTGGAATAGGCAGTAATGATGAAGTTGTTCTGGTCCATTGTCTGCAGAGTAATAGGGGACTCTTAAATCCTGTGGATAGTTCAGCTGTTGTACATATGGACCAGCTACGCTCAGGGAAAGCAGAGATTTCCAGGAATTGTGGAGTGAGAAAATGAAAGCACGCAGCTGCATTGGAGCTGCAGATGTCACGGGCATTTCTTTCCTTTTTTTCAGCCTGAGAAAAGAGCTGAAAGCATAAATAGGCCTGGGGAAGAAATCAGCTCCTCCTCCTCCTCACAGCAGCCTCCTACGCTCCAGCCGCACTGCGGCCTAGGGGCGCACAGCTCCCACAGCACAACACCAAGGTCCTCTTTGGGTAAAATACAAGGGAAAACACAGTCCACCTGTTTCCATGTCCCCAGAATGAAGTTGAATATGTTGTCATGCCTTACACAGAACTTATTCTTCCAGTGTACAATTTCTGACTCCGAAAAAAAGCCTGGAAATAGTGGGTTGAGTGGGTTGAGGTCTCTCCCTTGGTGCTGTGCTAAGGTAGAGATCTCAGCTCTATGGCTGCTGTCAAAGCAACTCTTTCCCCTCGCATTATTTCCAAAATGCTGAGCTGCAAAACTAAACAACAGGAACAATTTCATTTGGAAGAAGAGAAGGTGATTACAGCAAGAAAAAACATCACAAGCTAGCAACACCCCAGTGCCTCTAAGCGCATTGCACACACAGGAATCTCTGGTTTAAAAGGAGCAATAATCTCTATATTTAAAGCCATTAATAAGGGCTTAGCATTGAGAGGCCAGCTGTATATCAGAGATGAGTGCTGATATATCAGTTGAATCCTCCAGTCTCATTTCCTTGTTCCACACACTATAAAATGGTAATGCAACTACCAACATATCCCTAATGATAGCCTTGTCATTACTCCAGTACCACAGGCCACCACAACATTAATCTTACAGTTCATGAGAAAGATATCCCTCTGTCATCAAAAGTGCCAACGCTTGAGACACTTAACCACATAGATAAATATTCCAGTTTTAACAGGGCCTCAAAAACCAACCAGTCGGCAGGATTGGAGAACTTCATTTCTGAAATGGGATGTCAAACTATATATCTGCTGTAGCAAATAGCAGTCCACAGGGTCTCTTCATGATATCCTTCCAGCATAACGTTTACAGTTTGCTCTCTCCTGCCAGATATGTCCATGTCATCCCAAAATAATTCTTCTGCAGGAAAGACCAAAGTAACCAGAGAGCATGCAGCTGCAGTAGGTTGGGTTTCATAAGCTGTATCAAATACATGGGGACTGTCTTCTTAAAAGCACTAGTAAATTGGTTGAAAGTAATGCAGCAAAAACTATTTTTATTTATTTATTTATTTATTTTTATTTATTTTTTCCTGTACTGCTTTCTGATCCCATTGGTCCTAACAGTTAGGTTTCATCTTGCCTTTCTGGGTGAGCACAACCCTAAGAAACAAACAAGCGATAGCAGAATATATCTAACCTCTGGGATGAGATACTAGAGGATATCAGGGCTGTTGAGAGGGGAGGGGAGCAAAGGGGGGCTTGGTGAGAGTAAACGAGGCTCTTCAAAAACTATACCTTGCTACCTTACACAGAAATTCATTATTTTATTTGTCAGTGAGCATGTAATATACTGCAGATCTATAGTAAGGGTCTTTTGACTCAAAAAGAGTTCCTATGGCAACACAGCTAGAGACCACTACAAAGAACAGTGGGCTTTTTCCTGAAAAGTGAAATGATTAACTTTTGTTTACTTTTTCGTTTATGATATCCTAAAAATAATTCAAACTTTAGTGCTTCTATTTGTAGTTTTCTCTTCCATTAAAAGAGATTTTCTTTAGCAGCTAACTATTCTGGACCAGGACCGTTTTCCTTCATCTGACGGAAAAGTAGAAATGTATTTTAACCCATATAATCTTATCACTAACCCTGGTCAATATTTCTTTTGATATTCAGTTTCCCAGAAAGTCTTAATGGGTTATAACCCCACCTTTCCTTTAAAAAGTAAAAATAATACCTTCTGCTTTATAACTGCAAGGAAGTTTGAGCAACACAATCCAGTATACGCTAAAACTTGTACTAAAAAAAGTGACGTATGAATCCTCTAACCATTAGTGAAATGGTTTTAGCATCAAGCTCATGACTTTCAGTCCTCGCTTTAGGTAGTTGTAGGTAGACTTACAAGGAGGATAAATCCTGTTTACAGGCAAACGAAGAGAGTCGGACAGAGAGCAAAGGAGATGGCAATCTGTGCTTTCACTTGCCTTGGCAGACCTGTGTATCCCTGCACCTACCAATATACTTATCTTGATAGTTTTATTCAGGCACGCAGGCCTCAGCCATTAAAAAGGAAAGACATATCATAGCTACCTTCCTGACAAATAGTGCCTTACTCTATAAAAGGTACCTGGTGGCTGAATCCGTCTCTCTTGGACTCTTATTTTAACTACTAGGTATATCACTCCGCCTCCACATCCCCTCTGAGCTTCTCTCCAAATTACATACTATTTCCAGTCCCAAAGCAGAAAGCAGGAAAAGATTCCAGTAACCAAATCAATAAATTAATATGAACATGAGAAAAAAAATCCAAACTAATCTACAGAAAAAAAAAAAAGTAACTGAAAAAGAAGAAAAAGAAAAGTAATAAACACATAGATATCACTTGAAACAAATCTAGTTGCTTACAGGGTGTGGTACCTTTTTGCTCAAAAAGCAAAAAGGAAAAAAATCCAGAGGTATATATTTCTGACATACAGCTTGTCAGGAATCTGGCTTGCAAATCAAAGTTAATACTACTACGCCCCCTCTTTAAATCATTTGCAGATCCATCTGTGTAATGGCTCCTCAAGTGTAATTCCCTATTAAGAGGCTTTATGTGGAGAGATAAGCAGCTGGTTCCCATGTCACTAATTGCTGTCTGCTGTGATTTTAAAACATCTGCACTATTGTGCTCTTCATTTTCATATTCTAATCACCCTGAAACTTGAAAAAGGTACATCATTGATTGTTTCTGTGGGTTAATTAGTACACAGTCTCCTTGTAGAGACAATTTAAAGGCAGTCAGAACCTCAATCAGCAAGTTTGTTTTAAAAATTAATAACATTGGGAGTGTCTGTGGGGATTGGCATCCACAGTGACACATCACAGTATGCTCTAGGGACATACTACCCTTTGTTTTCTTCTTCACAGGCTGAAAATAAAATAAGATAAAATAAAATAAAATAAAATAAAATAAAATTAAGGCTTTCCTAAATAAATAATATCACTTAGAGACTTTGGAAATGTTTGCCTTTTCTCAGGGCCACTCCTGCCTCTCTATCAAGCAAGAATCTCAGAAAAGCATTGTTCAATTCCTCTGTGTGGTCTAGGAACCTGAAAGGCATTTTTGGTAGCAATTCTGGCAACGAGGAGCTGACATCTCATTGGAAATCAATGGGGCGACTGTTTTAATTTATGCAAGAGTTTGGTCTGTTGGCCACCTGGGCTGGTTGATGCTGAGTCATAAGATTGCTTCCAAGACATGCAGAGAAGTGTATTAGCTCAGGCAGAGCATTCTGCTAAGGGAGCTGTTTTGCATGTAGACTGGACCTTCCTTGCACCTAACCCGATCTGAGAAAAGGCAAGGCTCCAGTTTTGAAAAAATTAAAGACAAGGCTGATAAGGTTTCTAAACCATGCAGAAAAAACAGATCTTTGGTGAGGCAAAAGGTCAGCCTGAGATTTTTAGGACTGAATGAATATATCTGGCTGCGGTAAAGATAAGATGAAAATACAATATGCACCTGCCTTCTAAAAATAACTGATGTTGCTTTGGTCCTTCACAAGGAGTTCCAAAAAATGGGAGAAACTCCAGGTAATTTGTTCCTCTTGAAAAGCTTTCTCTTCAGTTTCTACATCCTAGACATGCATGAAAATAAGTTACTGGAAAATAAAACCCTTTGAGAGGAAGAAAAAGTCTGAGATATCGTGCTCCAGCACATGAATAAATAATCCTAGCTCAGATCATACTTTTGCTCAAAACTGAAACTAAGCATTTCCTCTCATGTCCCAGTGGGGCAACTGAAAACAGCACACTTGAAGCTTATAATCAAAACTAAAGGTTGGAGACAGTTCACATCTTTTGGTGAGTGCTCTGAGCCTTCCAGAGGCAGCTTTACTCTGTAAATAAAAGATGCTAGGTAGAGGAGATGCCAGGTTTAGAGGAACTTGGCTCTGGTCTGATGACTTATGGGCTTAGCAGTAATTGTGGTCAATTTATATCAGGATTGAATCAGCTCATTTTATAATAGCAAGTGTCCAAAAGGGCTCAGGAAGTCTTGTATATCCTTAGTGACTGTAATCAGGGAGGAGGGATCACAAATTGGAATGTGACACTTGGTAGAAGGGGAAACAGCAGTAACATCTTGTGAGAAATTCCACTGAAGCTAGTTCAAAATTGATACAAGGGCTTTAATTCCAATTAAAATGTGGATAGAAAACATGTCATCAGGCATTAATATGAAATTCATCATTATTGTCCCAAAGAAGGGGAATTTTCCAGAGCAGTATATGAAATTCAACACTTCCAAAGTTCACTCTCTTCCTTAAAACCCTGAATCTTCAATAGCACAAGGCCCAAACACCACCATTTCACACAACTAAGGATCGTTCATTAGATATCGAAAGAGAGGCAGGAGTTAACACAAAGCTGCAGGGGGACTACTTGAGAGCAAGACACAGCATGGGCTAAGAGTGGGTTAATTAAAAGCAAAGCGTCAACTGTTTGTGTCCATTCACTGAACATAAACATAGCAGACTGTGGTGCAGTGCTGTGCACGTCAAGAAGAGTTCCACTGAAGGTGCTGGGGGTCCCTGCAGATTTGCACTGCCATTGTTATACACCTCTGTCTTAACTGAGATATTTGTGTAATCATATCAATACAGAAAAGGTGAAGTTCCATGGGAAAGTTAGTGTTATTTGCTGCTGCAGCATAAGCAGCTTGTGGTTCTTACCTTGGGCATGGTCAAGATAACTAAGTAAAAATATTGATTAAACAAAAGCTTTTGCATTGCAACCCTTTTGAGAATGTTTATCTAAAGCCCTTATCTTTACAGAAACAATAAAGCAATACACGGAGATTACTGAATGGTCTAAAGATGCTCACATGATTGCAAATAATATAGTTTTTCATTCCAACTAAGGCATCCTGATTTCCTTTATAGCTATCAGATTCTACAGTTATTCCAAATTAATTTTGGTACTGCTTTAAATGATGATTTGCATGCTATTTCAGTGTTCAGCTGCATTCCAAACACTTTCAATTTCCAAACACAGTAATTGAGGATTTTAATTGGGTAAATTTGCAACAGATAGTGAATTTATAAAGGTTAGATTTGGAGCTAGTAGCCGATCATTCTTTACTTGCAGAATAAAGTCATCTCTGCACATGCTTTTTTTTTTTTTTAATCAAACGTTTAACAACCCTGTTCTTTTCAGGGCTGCATATTAAACACCAAGTCGGGGAAAACTCTAAACAATGGGATTTTTCTGTCATCTCCAACAAAGAGCCCATCACCACTGACATAACAATGCAGTTGAAGTATCATGTTTAAGCATAACACATTTTGCTGCCTAACTTTAGGCAACTGGTAAAGAACAAATAAATACCACCTAAGGTGGATTATAATGGAACTAATGCAGTTTTGGTGAGATAGCCCTGGTTCAATCCTTGCTTGACCTTAAACCAGTGCAAAGAGTTTTAAGTGAGTGTTTCAATTGGGGATTACATCCAAGAAGCAGGGGTTTGCAGAGGAAAATATCTTGCTAAACTTCTTGGGTTTTTTTGTCCAAAAGATGGGCTAATGAACCCATCTAACAGCATCACTGACACAAATGCTTTAATATTGATAAATGAAATGTATTTCCATCCTGTCAGTAGTGCTATAGTCCCATGGAGCTAGTGTGCAAGTAAAAAATTGCATGTCTAACTGTCTATTTTATGCTCTTCCTCCTTCCTCTGTAACTTCTGCATTTGAGGGCAAAATCAAATGGCAGAAGGGTCCCAAGATGGATGGAGTTCTATTGGCTTTATAGAAATGGTAGCAGTAAGCATCTCTGAAATGTCTGTGGTGTTGTCCGGAACATTAATGCTTCAGCACGTCTCAGATTACTAAATTGGAAATAAGGATGTGAGCAGCTGTGTGCTCTAAGTTTCTGCTGTAATTTTTAAAAGCCTGCAGTGCTTAATTTGCATTGAAAGATTTCTTTTATCCCTCATTTATTATAGGAATTGCAGCTTTATCCTGAATGCATTTATTTTTTTCCAAGGGGTGGGGGAATTATTAATGGCTTTTCCATTGAGGCCAATGCTTCTTTCCACTAGAGTTAAATAATTTGATTATAAATTGAGTCCTTGAATGTCAAGGAGATGCAGAATTCACCTGAAAACAGGCATTTAGAAAAGCTCATAAAAGCTGTGAGCTCCAGTCAGTTAGCTCATCATTCTTTTAACATGCACTTCGTTTAGCAGTTACTGACCACCAGATTAATTCTTTCAAAGCATCCTGATTGCAGCTAAGGTCTAGCATGAAGTATTGCATGTGCTATGGCATTAGCACAAAGTCCAGAAATCTGCCAGAACAACAATTTGGTGTATCTGGGTTAAATCTCATGAAAACTTGCAAAGGGGTTTAAATATACTGAAGGAAAGTTTTTCCACTTCTCTGCATCAAGGGGTGAGTCCTGCCCTACCAATTCACCCTGAAAACATGAAACTGATCCGCAACAAGATGTGGGTGGTTCATTCCTTTTGGAAAATCTGCCTGGAGATGTCATGCATGATAAATTTATAGATCCACTTCTTACGAACTTAAAACCGCATTCTCTGTAGAGCCAGCAGGTGATGTGAGATGTATACCATGTTCTTGACTCTCTCAAAAACTTGTCTCCATCTCCTGAATGGGATTCTCCTTGGTTTTCATCAGTAAAATAATTATCTTGTGATGAAAGAGAATAGGAACACACTCATTTAGCCTCAAACTCTCATGCTGTCATTCCTAACAATTCAAGCAAGCATGCAGTGAAACCTACCCATATGCAAAAGCCACAGGACAACTATTATTTCAGATTCGTCCTTTCAGTTTATATGTACCCTGTGCCCATTTTTTAAAGATGTTTTGGATGAAATGTAATCCTTTTCTCCATATTCCTCATACCAAGAGCAACTGCATGACACAGTTTCTGGGAAGCTTTGTTATGGAGACTGAAGACATCAGAGGTGTGACAGCAGGTTGTTTCTAGTCTAAAGATGATGACCTCTCCCTCTCCATAATTATCAGTTTTAGTATTCCACCATGTGAGTTCACTTACACACCTAAGCAGCTGTGTTTGAAGAAAAAACACCAAGCAATTAACTGGGACATCTGAGGCATAGGTGCATTCTATGAGGATGCCAATTTCCACCTGCAAATCCTCTTACAAGAACATAAAAGCAGCAGTTTTGGGTGGCATTATTGTCACAGACTGCCCTGGCTAATCCTCCTGGACCAATTTTATCATTTTCCATATGTTGTTCCCCACAGCCACCTCTTCCGCCTAGACGCTTTTGCTAATTCCCTCACTGCACCCATAGCAAAGGTTTTTCCATCAGCGGAAATGTGACCAAACTAGCAATAATGTTTTGAAGCAACAAAGAAATTGTAATGGTGACATCAATTATTTTAGTGGCACAGATAGTCGGAGTGATGATGAGTGATATCACATTTTGGGGGCATTTCTGCGCTTTTTCTGAACGACACGTGTCTCTCTTTTGATGTTCATTCCTTGTGCCTCCTCCCCCTCCTCCCTCCCCAGCTATCACAGAATCACCTTTACTAATAAACCTCCAGTTCGAATAGCAGGTTTTATTTAGTGTGCTATAAAAACAGTCATTTCTCAGATCATAAAAGGGGCTCAACTGGACTGCATCATTTTGCTGAAGTGAGTTTTCTGGTGCAGTGATACTCTCTTCTAAATGCCACAGTCTCCACTACCAGTATTTATGTGCCAAAATAAAATGCAATTTTCTATATTTTATTAAGTGTGAATCTCCAATGGAAATCAATTAGGGAGTTGAACCCAAGATTTAATTGTCCTTTGATTTTACACTTTCAAGATTTTCTCAGCCATTTTCACAACACTTTTATTAAGGTACAGCAGAAATACTTAAAGGCCATGACCAATTTTAGGTTTGTTTTCTACAGAAATAAAACAGCAGCATGGACTGGAATAAAAGAGAGAACACGGTACAGCAGTCTAAAAAGAAGGCTTGCAAGGCATACCAAGCATTACTTTGTACTTAAATGGCCTCCTAGGTTTCTTTGGCATCTCACCTAAGAAATTTGGGATAAAATTTAGCTCATTGAATCCCCATTCTTTCATCACTGAGTTTGAATTAAACAGGTGGAAAATCTTTTAGTATGAATTCAGGTCTGGGATTAGTATTCAGAACAGCAAAGCTTGTAGCTGTCCTGCTCAGGATTTGCTTATTGATGCAGGTGATCTAATCCATAGAAAATCTTCAATTGTTGGACTTTGGAAAAAAATTCAGAGATCTCTCTGTATGTTCTCTCTTATGAGTGGAACCGTTGAGACTACATACAGAAATAGTACAGTATGGCCAGCACATCAGAGTATTGCTCTTTTAATTGCCCGTGTTCTACTAAATCACCTAAATGCATTTCTTCACTCTACACGTTGATGAAGCAGAACCATTCCCAGTGCAGTTATTACTTCCTCTTAAGTGCTAGCTGTGTGCTTGATTTGAGTAACTCCGTAAAAATGCTGACACCAAAGTTACAGTCCACTATCCCCTACCCTGATGCAAAGGGTATATCAGGGAAAGACAGTACAGTGGAAGTGATACATACAGGGAAAGACAAAGTTCACACATCAACATGTATTTATCTGTTTCTAAGGGAGCAAAGTTAGATCTAATTATACATCTTATTTTTTTTCCTCTCCCAGTATAGCTTACTCTGAGGGATCAGCATCAGTAGAGATCGTAGAAGGTAAGTTTTTCTAAAAGGTGCTGGAGGAGAGAGGGAGATGAGTTAAGGCACTGGTGATAGTGGTGTTCAAGCATTTGAGGTACACCAAAGGGACTTCAGATGGGGACAACAGTGTCACAGCAGGTCCTTCAGCTTAGCAGTTAGGTGCAGAAGCTAACAACAGTAAGACAGAAACATAGCCTGCATATTTAACAGAGAACATAAATAACCATGAGAACAGCTTATCATGGCAATGGATTGTCGATTACTGGAAGTTTCTTGTAAATCTAGACTGGGTGTTTTTTCAAACAGATATGCATTAGTGCATGACAGATATTGGACAGGAATACATCTAGGCAAATCCCCTGGTATGAGTCATGCAGGAGGTTTGACTAAGTGATCACAATGGTTCTTTCTAGCCTTGAAAATCTGTGGCCATATATCCTCTCTATATCCTCAAGTGTTTTGTTCAACCAAGTGTTAAGCAATTCCAGCAATGTGTCTTCAAGCCCTTCCTCTGGGAGGCTATATCCCAGTGTAATAAATCTCACTGCTCAGAGCCTCTTCTTTCTTCCCCTGGAATCATTTCTATCCCTAGACACACCTCAGCTCTGGATTCATCCCAGCAATTCTTCCTCATCCTTGGCACCAAAAAGAATATTTCACATTTTTTAACAAGTCATTTCACTTGCCATATTCCTTGCTGTTGTAAAGCAGCTTGTCCCAATGGTACAGCTGAGTTTATTTACTAGGAAGGACCTTTACATCCTGACAAGCCCAGTGAGATGCAGTTTCTCCCCAGAGTGAAGATGAACACGTGCAAAGAAAAACATTCATGTCAATGCATTCAGGAAACCAATGTATAGAGGAAGTTGTTGTGATTCCTGTAACAATTCCTCTGTGCTGGCTAAGTGTGCACACACATGGACTTTCAAGAGGTGAATAAATGTAATATATTCCTCCAGACTGACCCTGTCCTCACAAAATAAGGATTAACTTAGATTTGGCTCTGAGCTTCCAAATGAGGCACAAAGTCTGATATCCAATCTGGATCTAAATCTCACATACATCTGTGGAAGTGCACAAAATAAAAACATCCTGGATCTGAAGACATGAGGAACCTTTGGGGTCATTTTTAGGCACTGGCTGCCATTTTTTTCCTAAAAAACCCTGTTTTTTCTTTCCTAAATACAGAAGAACATATTGATTTGGTTTACATTTCTCTGCTATTAGGAACAGGAGCCCAGATGCAAAACCTCTGAAATGTTGGAAGTGTCTGTCTGTATCCAATGTCATGTTTAGCGTTCAGTAATGTTTTTGAGGATTGTGGGGGGGACAATAAGCAACAAAATCTAAATCTCAAACCATTGAATTTTAAGTTACTATTTATTTTTTTTTTTTCTCTTTGTTTTTGACTAGGGAATGCAATTACTCTCGCACGTTCTCTCTTCAAGGATTTCTCTCAAAGATACACGCGTATTTATTTTCTGCAAGCAGATAGAAAAACATTCTGAAATCAGCACGGATTCATCACTCACCCTGCATGCGACCTTATCAGCAGTTGCAATGGGTGGCCCCTGTGGAATATTATGGAAAGGGCAGAGCTAGAAAATGTGCACTTTAAAGTGCTGGAGACTTTAGTTCAGTGCACACCTCTGCTACAGACTGTTCAGCTTGTTACAGATATCTGAGAATTTCAGATTTCCCTGACTGGTGGTTGTAAGACTTATTATAGTAATTTTTAACTTATGTTTTTTTCCTCTTGTAGTAGGTTAGGCACTACTGAGGGTACCAGATATCTGCATGTATAACAACTGCAGTGAAGAGAAGAAGAAAAACAGAGCTTCTTTGAGTTTTCCAGAGTTTCCCTTTCCCACACATATTTTGGATTTACTTCTACTGATCAAATGAATGTTTCAAGATAAGCCAGTGGTGAGCACAAAGACTACACTTTGGTAAATGATGTATTATTAAAAAAATTGACCTAACAAAAGTTTATTACATGTATTTTTCATCATGGCCTTCAGAATGATATCCATTGCATCATTCACATGGAGCAAAAAGCCTTTAAACGATCTAAATTTTATCAACAGTGAATCCCCAAAAAACTCACGGAAGAAGGAGTCATTATTCAGAAATACTGAGGTACAGCAATTTACCCAGTGTCTTCTCACATTTTTCCACCAGTGCTAGCAGAAGAAATTGGGCTTCCTGACCTTCACTTTTTCAAACGCCCATGGAGGTTCCCAAGACCAAGGTCCTAAGTTCAGATTGCCAAGGCATTTTGCAATCTAGATTAATGTGACTTCAGATAAATAAATGAATTGTCATTCAGACAATGGTAATAAGACACACCTTCCACTACAAGCACATAACAAAGAATGATCAGTAAATTGAAACAGTAAGAAAAAAAGGCAAGTAGGAATTCCACCAATGTTTCCTGTAGGAAGTGTATGCCTTCTCTGGTTTATATGTAAATGGATAGGGAAAGAACAATAAATATTGAAACTATATTTAAAAATGCCCTTGCACAGCAAGTACGGTCTGCATGTATTTATACTTTTTTATATGTTATCACTAAAATCATACTCCTCTGGCAGAAGCTGAAGAACAAACATAGTGATGCTTTGCTATATGAGACTGTGTGTAAGTGTGTGGGGGGAAATAAAAAGGCTCCAAGCTGGCTGAAATGATGACTTTCCATCAGAAGTGACCATCAATATTAAAGCCACAACTGCAAAAACTGTTTTGCAAAAGCAGAGCAAATGTGGAACTGTGCTTTAGAGCGGCAAAAAGGCTTTCACAGAATGCCAGTGGCGATTTGAATATGTTCAGATGAAGAAGACTAGCATTTCTGTCTTGCAAACGCTACACAAGTGATATTTTTTAAGTTCCTTAGTTTTTTGGAGATATTAAAGTGGATTATTCATGCATCTGTGATCACAACACATATGTAAAGCTTTACCTGCCCAACTGTATGCATTTGTCTGTGCACGTGTGTACATGTTGCTAGATGTTTAATTTTAAAGATGGACTTTTTTTTTCTCAAGAAAAGAAAGTCCAGACTGTGGGCAAGATCCCCACTCATCCGTCTTTGAGGAAATTACACCAGGAAAAGCTATAAAGTCTATACACTTTTCATCACACAAAAGACATGGTCGCAGGCAAGAAGTGACCTCATGTTTCTGCTGCTCAAACTCCCAGCAGCCCACAGCAACTTAAATTAGAACATGTGCAATGTAATTAGGTTTCCTTTCCTTGCAGACTTGTTGTACTCCTCCAGTTTGTGAGGGAGGGGACACTTGAGGCTACATTTCAGCAGGGTTGGCTGCTGCTGGCTAGGGTTTTTCTTAGAGAAAAATATGAAAAAGTTGTGATTAAAGAAAAGCTTTTACGCTTTCAGCTCTTGTCTTCCAGAAACTGGGTTTCTAGCTAGGAATAATAATAAAAAAAAGTACATTATAGAATTGAGATCAAAATAAGAAATTCAGGACAGGATTCAAATCCGAGTGCTCCTCAGGACTGAGCTGCTTGTTGCTAACACTATAGCTTGGACCAGCCTTGTCTGATGTAAGATCGGGTTTGAAATAACACCCATGAATATACTGCATGAATTGACTCTCCAGCTTGATGCATCTTGTCAGTCAGAGCAGGGAACTGAGGTCACAGCTTTGGCCACCCAACCTTTACTAGCACCTGGTTGAGGAGCCCAAGTTCCTCATGTTATCGGTAAGGCCTCCAGACAGGACATCAGAGCACCTAAATCACTCTACTGACTATATAAGGCATTTGAACAAATAATTCAGGTTCCGGAGTTAGCTATCAGAAGGGAGGCATGAGGAGTATAGCCCCAGTTACATTGGTGTCCAATAATATACTTTTAACTTCATTCCTACAGCTCCAGACCAGAGCTGAGCCATGCCTTGACAAAAGAATTTCTTAAAACATTTCTCAACAAGACAACTGTTTGGAAGCTTAAATTGTTTCTGGCAATACTTTCAAGATTTCCATCTATCATTATTATTTCTTGTTGAGATCCATGCACTTCTTTGAAAACGTGTTTTGAATACAGTAAGCTGTGAACCTTTGGGGGATGTTTGATGCCATCGCTCCTCCCTGAAGCAGAGAATTTTTCATTTTCTTCATACAAGCTCTACCATTACAAAGTCTTAATTAAAATTGTTCTTCAATGAAAGACTTCTCTTTCCTTTTTGAGGTAAACCATAGAAGAGAAAACAGATAATCTTGGATACACCACAGTCTTGTTCCCAGGCAAATAAAGATTTGGAAAGCAAAGAACAAACTTACATGTGCAATTCAAATTTAAACCCAGCCATTTTCAAAGTTAACAGAGGTTAACATTTCCTTGCACCCTCTCTCTCTGCAAATGCTACGTGATACAAATGGACATCTGGATACAGAGAAAATCTGTTACCAGGATTCAAGTTAGTCACATCTTAGATGTTCACACTTCTAGCTTCGTATTCAAACACCAGTTCAGTTTTGAGGTTAATTCATCAGTAAGATCTTGAGTTATATATATTCCATTAGCCACATATTAGAGCTACTGGCCACAAGAAAAATGCAACTGGTTTGTCTGCCTGCTATCCATGGAGCAGCATCTCCTGCTTTAGGCATCCTTTTCTCCTGTCTGATTCATTCTTGGTGCTTCCAGACAGGCTTAATCCCATTGCCTTCTTTTGAGCAGTGCATTGCTTCACCCTCTCAGCAAAACGTAGGCAACTGCTGTGAGATTAGCAAGGCTTTGCTTTGGTTCCATGTGGCTTGAGGTAGGCATACCTTACTCTGTCTGTCTTTTGATTCTTCACCAGGCCTTATGGTTCAGCAGAGAAAAAAGCACAAAATCTTATCATTGCAAAAAATGCAAAAAGAGGACACTGTCTGACCTCTGACTTCTGACCACACTGATCATGAACCAGGCCTTGGCCCCTACTTATGGTGTTTTTTGGAGAGCATAATTCCAGGTGTGTTGCTGCTGAAGCGAAGGTATCTACTTTATTTCCTCAAAGGAACACAAGACAAAAAGCAGCAGTTTAGAAAGAAAAACAAAAACAAAAACAAATAAACAAACAAAAAATCCACCAAAAATATTGGAGGATGAAATGAACTTTTGACTATCATAAAGCAGCACCTCATTTGAAAAACACTTATCTTAATGAAAAATTCTTTCCAAGAAAATATGAAGAATGGTTCATCCAGTGACTCTGACATCTGATCTCTGTCCTGATTTAACTGAGACATCTTTCCCTTCTGGTAAGTGGTTTGCCTGCATTCCTGGCCAGTAGATGACCCACAGGTTTTAACTAACATGTGCTATGTCTACTCATTTATTAAGTAAAAACCTAGAGCTCTTTGTTGGTAAACTGAAGCTAAAATTTCTCCCTTCCAAACAATATGCCCTGATGGGAACCTAGTAAAGCTTGACTTTTTCAGGTGAACAAGGCTTAATGCAAGAGTTAGGAAAGGTGTCTAGGAGGCATCAAAGCAGCTCAAAACCCCCAGTAAACACATAGGAGAGGTCATAGGTTTCTGTTTAAATTATTTGCCCACACTACAGGAACACAGGCAGCAAAGAAAGCCAGGCTGATGTCTAGCAATTTGATCTCAGAACCAGCCGTGATTTGGGAAAAATAACTACAAAGCTATGGCATAACTCAAATGAAAACATGAAGGTTACTAGGGATACGACCAGACTCATGGAGTAATTAAATAACCAACAGACACACACACCCACACACACAGCCCTCATTTACTCAAATCCCTGACAGTTGTTTATTGAGAAGTAGGTGTTGACGGTTCACTTGTCTTGGATGGATTCCTCCTGAAGTAAACACCAGTGCTTTCAACATGCCTAATCCTTTTCCTTGTAGAAAAACAAAACAAAACAAAACAAAACAAAACAAAACAAAACAAAACATGAAGACACTGTATACAGAATGGGCATCATTACTGCAGTGTGCTGGAGAGACAGGACTCCATGTATGGAAAAGATTGAGCTGCAAGAGTGTTTTGGAAAATGAAGAGTTATTTCGCAACAGGACATGATATTTCCCTTGGAGAAGACTTGCTTAGATTCTGCAGATTACTTTGCAGATAGAAAAGGGACAAAGTCTGATTGCGATGTTCTCTCTGATAAAGTCAGATCTAGAAACATTTTCTTCCAAGAGATAATACACTGAATGTTTAAAGCATCTATCTTCCTTTCAGATAATCTTTATATTCAAACGCAGGTGTAATTGACAATGCAATAGTCTCCGCTGAAAACAGATCTCAGTGAAAACCAAAATGCTGAGCAAAATTCCCCTTCTTAGTCACGACACTGTATTAGCAGCAGCTTAAGAGATGGCTGCTTTTTACAACAGAAATAGGATGAAACGGATGAAATGAAAAGAAATGCAGGCTTAATGTTAGAACCTGCTGACAGTAAGATGCATTAAATTATAGGGCAGCCTAGAGATACAACAGCAAACCCATTTTTTGAACATATAGGACTAGATGAAATCATAGGGAATGGAAAAAAACACACACTACAGAGAACAATTTTGCAAGAATAGGAAGTAGGATATTTAGCTGATCTGTCTACATCTTTCCCATCATTCCTCTTCATATTTCCACACTAACCCCAGAGTTTCTGCTGTTTGCAAAATTTTTTGGTGTATAATAGAAACTAGACTACTCTGATACATACCTGATGAAAGTGCCTTCCAGGATGGTCTCTGACAGTCAAGAGAGACAAAAATAAGGATATGGACAGTTGAGCAAGGACGGATTTCAGTAACCACATCAAGCTGCTGGATTAGCACTTTGATGTGCATTGAGTCTCTAATGGAGATACGGATCACACTCTTGACTTTCCTTGCATTAGAAATCTAGGCACGTTAACCTGAGGCATGGCCTATGTTTGTGTTATCAAAGCCTGCAGAATGAATCAGTCCTAAAAGGCATGAGACTTATTTGCAATGCTCCAGACTCCAGTGATTCTTTTCTCCTTGTTCTTTCACTTGTTTTCAAGTACTTTAAAAGCAGCTCCTATTCATGCATCATTTTCAGGTGGCAGGCATTAGCAAACCCATTTGAAAATACATCTTCTGAAGATATAATTTAAACCTTACACCTAATAAAAAAATATATATATTTTCCTATTTCTAGGACAACAGAGATCTTCAGCATTTGTAAAGAAACATGAAAGTTATACAAAACTGAATCTCTGCACTGAGGACTCTTTGCACTGATTTCCACACCAGAAATACCAGAAATCCAAAAATTAAAAGATTTGATCAAGGACATGTAGTCAAGGAGTTGATGTTCCATGTTGTTCCCAAAACATGCGAAAAAATCTGCCCAGAATGATTAAGTTCAAATAATAAAGGCAGAGCAGAGAAAATGAAAGATGAAGAAGCGAGGAAAGAGGTCAACATATCTCTCAACACCAAAGTCACAATTTGTGACTTCCAAATTGGATCTGAAAACGTTTTGCCAAGATAGAGTTAGTTTCACCATACTCCTTGACTTACCAGTCAAAGCATTCAGGCAACTAATCCATCTCACACACACGTTTAAGCAGGCCTTACACACTTGCTGTGTGCATTCTCCAGGGGACCTTTAGATGCTGTTTTGTACACAGTGCAGCATGTGCTTTCAGTGGTGTGAAACAAAAAGGCTAGTGCCATGCCGAAAGTTCCAAATCCAGAAAAAAACAGCTCAGGATGCATAAATAATTAAATGGGGTGCGTTTAAAACATGAACCATTAAGAAGAGCTTTTGTAAAAAAAAAAATAAAAAATTTAAAAAAAGAAGCTGAAGGATTCAAGTTAATCTTTCATAAGGCACATCTTCAGATGGTTGCTTCTTTACAGTAACTTCACAGTACTCTGTTTCTTTTTGAACCAAGTGTTCGTACAAAAAAGCATTTTGACAATCTCACTAGGATGCTCATCCTCTGTGTTCAGAGAAAGATTTATAAAGATCACAAGGCAGGATTGTGAATATAGCGATCCCAGGGATTAGCCTTTCTTCTAAGTATGGTAGAGCAGCCCTTTGGACCTGTCTGAAATCAGACAGGGGTCTCTTGACTGTGTGCCAGTGTGCTGCTTTTTTCTCATTTCCAATGTCCCTTCCAGGCTTTCCCTCGTGAGCCTGCAATACTTTAAATACTTAAAAGTTTAAAGCTGTTATATGTTATCTATCAATCTCCCCATCAAAGGGCAATAGAAATATCTCAGTGAAGAATCAGAGAATTTTGTTTCTTGCTAGAGTGGAAATGCTGCTGGGAAGTGCTGATTAAGTATCAATAAGGAGCATATTTAACCTACTGGAAAATCAAGCCTAAAGGACAAAGAAAAGCTCATTCAGAGGAAAGAGATTGCCAGAGAGGCTATGATGTATCTTTCTCTGGGGATGTTCAAACTCCCTTGGATATGATCTTGAACAATGTGCTCTAGGTGACTTTGCTTGAAGGAGGGGTGCTAGACTAGATGATCCCTTCCAACCTCAACTATTCTGTGACTCTATGATTCTGTGACTAAGACTCTGGATGGGTACTTTGGAGACTTTTTATTTTCTCTTACACTGCCATATCCTGTTTGGTTGGGCAAGGAATTTGATTATAGAACCATAGAATCGTAGAATGGTTTGGGTTGGAAGGGACTTTAAGATCATCTAGCTCTGGTTATTACCAGCCAAAGATTCAGATGAGGCTAGCACCTAGTTATAGGCATTTAAAAATGGTTTTAGTAGTGATTCTTGTTCAGTATATGGGTAAGAATCCTTATTTAGGAACACAGTTTCCCAGAGGCATTTCTGTGGTCAGTAACAGAGAAAGATGACTGGAATGACTGGGTCAGTAAAAAAGTCTAACTTGCTCTCTGGAAGTCCACTGATTTTTGTTGTAGCCAAAGTATAAAAACAGTCTTCACTGAAGATGCTGATACTTTGTAAAATACTTTCCTAAATTTTATCATTCTCTGTCTAAAAAAAAAAAAAAAAAAAAAGCAACAAAATAATATCTGCCATCCCTCTTTTGGTTTTATCTTGTAAAATTCATGAAGCTTACAGTGTCACTTACAGTGCCTACCACAATACAGGTTCTGATTTGGCTTAGGTCTTCTCAGACTACCTGAATGCAGTGGAGACACATGCCAGCCCTCGTGCTTAACTGCATTAGCTGCTTTCACCTCTTTCCCCTGAAGAGTAAAATAAAGGGCAATAACATCGCAGAATTTATTGATATATTATCAGTCATGCAAGAAGAGCAAACTATCATGCTTGAGGGACTGCATAAAACCTGTCAAAATTTCCTCACACTTTTATATGGGCACACTTTTTTCAAATAACCTATATTATAAGCCTCTTTAAACAAATGACATAAAAAACTTGCCGGAAAAAGAAAAGAGAAAACACCCTGCAACTGGCAAAGATGAGAACCTGGGAGATCTCATGACTCAATAAGTTTGTGAGCATGACCTCAATTCTGCCCATTTGTGCAAATAGATTAATGGCACAGACATTAATTACATGGTCATATACTGCTCTTTTCTGCAGGGCCCCTGCCTCACTATGTGCAAGAGGCTTCCATTCCTGTAACTTTGTAGCACATTAATCATGGGTGATGAGGCCATGAATCAGTTATGCAAGTCATCCCAGATATGTACTGATGAAACCTGTAATCTGCCACCCAGTATCCATGTTCTGATTATCCACCTTTGTTACAGATGAACTATTTTTGGAATATTTCAAGCAACTCTCAGGACACTTAATGCTTTTTCAGGAGCATAGAGATACTATCAGCTCCATAATGCCACGTGCCTCAGTTACTATGATGGACTCTGTAAGGAAAAATGTGATGATCCAAGATTTAATGCTTTTGGTGTTGGCACCAGGCAACCTTCTGCATAGTAAAAAAAATCTACCACAATATCTTTAAAGATGGGTTATAATAAATGTTGAAATGTAGGCAATCCTTTTCATGAAGGTTTTATGAAGCTCCTAAATTCTGATCCATTTAACAAAAATTAAGCTTAATATATGTATTTAAAAAAAGATCTAATTTGTGCAAGGTAGAGCATTGCTTACAGTTTTACATTTATATAACTAAAGAAAAAATGGTCAAGATTTGGATGGCTGTTTTTTTTAAATATTTTGCACTGGTTAAAACAGATTATTTCTAGGAACAGCAAATGATATAGCAAAAAATCAAAGAGAAATAGATTTATTCTATTTCATTCCTGTTCATCATTGAGACATGTATATAGGCTATTACAACTATTGGTGTTATCCCTGCTTGTTAGCATCTTGAAATCTGCCATGCACTGAGTTATAAAATTCACCTTTCAGCCCTTTCAGGCAATTCAAGCCATCCTTTTCAAACAGGTACAGCAGTTCCTATCAAATATTCACAACTGAAAGGTAGAATTTGAAAAAAAAAAAAAAAAAAGTTTTTCTTTGAAAATTGCTGATATTTAGAATAATTTTCTTAGAATTTAAAATGTTTTACTAGGATTTTACAGGGCAAAGGAAATAAGAAACGAAGAAATAAGAAAGGAAATGGCTTTGAGTGAAGTCATCTCAGAGAAAGAAATTAGATAAGGGCTCATATTTTACAGTGATTTACATCTTATGCAACCCCATTACATTTAATGGGACCACTGAAGATCTGTGTCAACATGGAATGTGACTCTTCATGCCTAAGTGCCATGATTCATAGACTAGGTTGCTGTGGTCACTGTTTTTAGGATAAGACCTTATCTCCTGGGACTACTGATAGAGACTTTAGTTTTATTTCTTTTCTGTTTAGTTTTTCCTTCATTTGCTTCCTTAGGAATATTCAAGTGGATTAGCCAGTCAGTCAGATGCTGTATTTTGTGTATTTTCCTGTCCGCAATTATTCTAAAGAGAGTATCTGCACTCCCAGCATATATACTAATATAGTTTTTGATGGCACATCACTTTATTTTTGATCATATAGAATGTGCAGCACTCAGAAGGGAGCAGCACTCCCTGCAACTGAAAACTAAAGACCAAAGACAATAGAGGTGGTATTTTTAATATATGTATGTTCCTCCTCTTAACTTCTTTAGTTCCTTCTTTTTCTTTTTCTCTTTTTCTTTTTCTCTTTTTCTTTTTCTTTTTCTCTTTTTCTTTTTCTTTTTCTTTTTCTTTTTCTTTTTCTTTTTCTTTTTCTTCTTCTTTTTCTTTTTCTTCTTCTTTTTCTTTTTCTTTTTTCTTTTTCTATTTTTCTTTTTTCTTTTTCTTTTTCTTTTTTCTTTTTTCTTTTTCTATTTTTATTTTTTCTTTTTCTTTTTCTTTTCTTTTTCTTTTCTTTTTCTTTTCCTCCTTTTTTTCTCCCTCTCCTCTCCTCTTCCTCTCCTCTCCTCTCCTCTCCTCTCCTCTCCTCTCCTCTCCTCTCCTCTCCTCTCCTCTCCTCTCCTCTCCTCTCCTCTCCTCTCCTCTCCTCTCCTCTCCTCTCCTCTCCTCTCTTCTCCACTTCTCTCCTCTCCCGCCTATCTCCTCCTCCTCCTCCTCCTCCTTCTCCTTTTCCTCCTTCTTTCTCCTTCTCCTTCTCCTTCTCCTTCTCCTTCTCCTTCTCCTTCTCCTTCTCCTTCTCCTTCTTTCTCCTTCTCCTTTTCATCCTACAAGAACCTAAAATCAGTATATGTGATCTTAAATGTATATCTTTTTGCTAAAGTTCATAAAACAACTATTATGGATGAAATGAAGTTGGTGCTAGATTCCTGCACCACTGTGTTGCTAAGCAATTTTTGATGCTAATGAAATAAGAGATTGTGTACATATATTTCACATGTTAGTGAATGAAATGTTTCAGTGCTTTTTGCCATTTCTCCGTAGGGTTGTAAGGGTATAATGAATATTTAATATTTCTATTCTATTTTTATTAGATTTCGTTACAATTTACAAACTACAAGAAGCACTTGCTTCTTTGTTTTGCATTCACTTTTTCAGACTGGTTCTATAAACTGCTATACAGGATTTAGGGAAAAAATACTATCGCAGAATTACTTCACTTTACTAAAATACTCTGAGCTATATGAATAATCCTATGGGATATTTCATACCTACCATTTCTAAGGTAGACTGGGAACACATTTCTCACCTGAAATACAGCATTCAGAGCCCACTCACACTGAAGACTTTCCACTCAAAACAAAAATACCCTCTATGTAATCACTTATCCTTGGTGTAGAAAAATATATATACAAGAAACAGACACAAGTATTTAACTCTCCTACCAGTTTATTCTGTAACTGCTGATTAAAATACAGTGGAATATTCCAAATTTGCTCAGGTCACACCGGTGCAGAAGCAATTTTTATTTTATCCTGTTCTGGCAGCTGCTAGAAGCACTGTAGTCTTTCTCTAGGTGTAGTAACTCTGTGGGAGTTGGATGAAATCTAATCTGGGAAACTCTAATTTAAGACATGCTTACACTTAATGCTTCGCCTATGCTCTTAAATTTGTTTTTGTCCATCAGCAACAGCTATCACAAAAATATTGTTTTATGTAACCTCATTTGTACTTTGAGCTTTGATTACTTGCTCAGAAGAATATGTACATTTAAATATCATCTTTTTGGTGTAAGAGTATTGCCTCTCCAGCTGTACCTGAGATCTCACTTACTTCACAGCTGAGGTAAGATATTGTAAGCATTATGGAAGGACTGTTGACTGGAGGTCAATTCATTAAAATCTTCAACAGTAGAATGCCTTCAGCAACAGAATCAGTGTACCCCCAAACTAAAAGCAGAGTTCTGAAGTGTTATTAGGTCCTTTCTCAAATGTCAAGTGGGTTTTGATCATGTTATAGCATTTATCCACCTCCCTCCTGAATTCATGTAAAAAGATCTTCAAGGTTCAGTTTGAATCTCCTGTCCTCTGACAGGATGTAACACCAACATCTGTTCCTCTGCAGCTTTTTTCATTCATCCTTTATTAATGGCTTGCTTTTCTCTCCCCAGCACCTCTCAGGATAAACCCAGAAAGCCCAAAAGCTATGCATCTTTTGCAGAGGTAAAGAGGGGGAATGGGGAAGAAGGAAGAATGGAGGTGGGTTTGATCCCCACTGCAAACACTGATAAAGCCACAAAACAACTAGTTGCAAGAAAAGACAAAGAAAGTCTGAGAATGTAAACCAATAACATATCCTGAGAGCTAGGTGTGGCTGGACATAATGAAGAGCCACAGCAGCTGATGTGGATGGGGCTGGGAGCAGAGGGGGGAAATCTGTCATGGATTGTTTTTCAGTACTCACATTAAGAAAAACAAATTACAAAGTTTTGTAACTTGTCATTTAGCTTAGGGGAAAAAAATAAAATGTTTAAAGATAAATGATAAAAACATCTCTGAACCACAGAGAACTGCAAAGTGACCTTCAAACAAGATCCAAAGTGAGAAACTCATCCCATGTCTTCTTATGTCATTTGCTTTCTAGCTTCCTCTTTACAAAGAGATCATAAAAGATAATTCCTTGAGTCTGCTGGAGGAAGATGAACAAAACAAGGCCTTTCTGTTTGTACTTCTGTCTTCTTTTTAGAATGATAACAGTGAATAGTCTGATCAGACGTGACTGCCTGAGGAATTCTTTCTTTCAGCTTTTAGTGCACTTCTCTCCTTGCTAACGAAGGATCTACACAAGTAAGTGGAGATTTTACAGTGAAGAGAATGTACAGGGGAAAAAGCCAAATTGATTACACACCCATCAGTTTGCACAAAAGCACTGCCAAGTTCCTGAAGTACACAATCCAAAACAAAACAAAACAAAACAAACAAACAAAAAAACAAACCAGCACACTGTTCTCTTGAACAGGTTTAACTTCTCACTATGTTAGGCAGTCCTTGTAATAACTATTCACATTTAAGATACAAGTATCACGATTAATATTGTTTCTTTTAATCTGATCTTCCTTTGGAGTTATATCACAGTCTGGGTTCATAGATCTTAGACGTCTCACACGTGTCAAAATCTTAGATGGCTTTTAGGTGGGGAAGTGGAGGTGTAGAAAGATGGTGTCATTTGGTCAATGTCACCTAACCCTTCAGGAGATAATCCTGCAATCTCAGACCTCCCAGATTCTAGGCTCTTCATTAGCAAATTTGCATCTCAAACTATGTATGCTTAACAACATATAAACTGTAATGTCACATGATATAAACCAAAAACTGAGCAAGGCAGTGGATAAGAAGCTGTTTTCCTCATGAGCAAATTGTAAATACTATTCTTGTCTATTACATAGTTTTTAGCATTCTGCAGCACAAGAAAGGTATAGAGTTTTCAGAGTGAGTCCAGAGGAAGGACATGAGGGTGATCAGAGAGCTGGAGCACCTCTCTTATGAAGAAAGGCATAGCAATTTGGGCTTGTTTAGCTTGGAGAAGCAAAAGTTCCAGGGAGATCTCATTACAACCTTTCAGTACTCGCAGTAGGAGACCAACTTTTTACACAGTCTGATCGTGACTGAAGGAATACTGTAAAACTATAAGAGGGGAGATTAGTTGAGATGATAAGAGGGAAATTTACTAAGAAGATGGTTCACTGGCACTGTTGCCCAGAGAAACTATAGATGCCTCATCCCTAGAAGTGTTTAAGGCCAGGCTGGATGAGGCCCAGGGCAACGTGATCCAGTGTCTGATTTAGTGGTTAGCAACTCTGTCCACAGCAGGCTTTTGGAACTAGATGATCTTCAAAGTCCATTCCAACCTAAGCCATTCTACAATTCTATGATTCTATCTGATATTGGCCTCAGTGAGTAACTGGAAGCTGGTAGTTAGACTTTGACTGTTGTAAGCATTCCTATGTTCCAATATTTAATAAATCTCGAGATATAAAACCCAACTCGTTTACTCAGTATTGACGTCTAGGAAGATTTCCTAAGTGAATGAAGGCCAGCTTTAGTTGAATTCAAGTGTTCATTACCAGTAACAGAAAAGGTTTAAATCCTTATATCCTCATTGTATGTGTTAGCTTTCTAAATACGAACTCATTCATTCAATGATGAAAGAAATTCATTCTTGTTTCCCTGCCACTGCTCCCATTCCCTCTCCTGCCATTGATGTTCTCCAGGTGCAGCAGAATCCCTGAATGTAAAGCACTCAGCTGGCAATCATGATGCAATGTTAAGCAGCTCCTGGACCAGAGAACATATTCTGCATCTTCCAGAATGGGATTAGCACTTTACAGAACTTGCCCATCAGCATAAGCATCACCACAGGATAAAAAGTATTATTATCTCTTAGTAAATTCTACCCATAGTATTGGAGCAAAGATACACTTATTTCAAAATAGCATAAGCAATGAGAAAGCACCTGAAGTTCTGAACTATTCTGAATGATGGTATGTATCTCCATGAGGATACTGGTATCTCCAAAATATCAACTTCTTGAACAACTTCTTGAAGAGAAACAGTATTGCTTGCTCACCATTTTATATCCTCAAGTAAACTGATGAATTGAACTCATTATTATTTTTCCTTTAGTAGGAGAAGGGAAAAGTGATTTAAAAATGAGAATGGTCTTTTAAACCAAACAAAATTAAGAAACTCTTCAGGAAATAAGAAAAGAAAAAAAAAAAAAAAAAAAGGATTACCCAAGTCTTACAAATATAAAGAGGTTTGTTTCTAGGTAAGATTTTACTGGGTAAGAACTCCAGAATCATTCAGTCCAACCATCCACCTGCCATCAATTTCCATACTAAACCATCTTAGAACCACATCTAAATGTTTCTTGAACACCTCCAGGGACAGTGACCATAGTAAACTCTGGCAAAGTGGGAAAATAAATATCGTTTCAGAGCTATGGTTTCACAGTTCACCCCTGCTACAGGTTTCTGGTGTTTATTTGCTGCTGGAGAGACCCTTTAGGCGTTTTCAGTATGTGTGCTGCCAGTGAAGCTCCTCTTGATGTCACACTGGATAGAAAACTGCAGTGAAAGGGCTAAATTTCTACTAAATCTACTAAAAGTAAATTTTTACAAGTGCAAAGCATGTGTAAACTCTGAAAAGTTTCCCTATATTCACATGGGGAACTTTAATAATAATAAAAAAATAGATTCAACTATAGTAATGGCAATCCCACTCTTTCCTACGCTGTTTGTACCATTACTGGTCCACACATCAGGCTGCATGTGCACAGTGACAGATGCAACATATTGCTAGCTTTGGGATAAGTGATGCAGGGATTCAATTAGGGCATGATGACACGTCTTTACATAGACCCTCTACTTCATAGAGATTCCTAAATACAAGTTCATCCAAAGCAATGAGGTATGTCTGGATTGCTCTGCCTTTACCTATTTGGGTGGCAGCAGCTTTGGATGCTAGGGAGTAACTGTCCAGGAAGGTAATGGGCCAGGAGAAGGTGGAATGATGACAAGCACCTGGCAGGAATGGTGGCTAGCTGTAAGACCATAAATAAACCCTATCTGCTGTCTCTGCAATTATATGAAGAGTGATGAACGCACTTGTACTTGGAAGTTCTCTGACTACCCACTAATGCCTTAAAAATCTTTGTGATTTGTGAGTCAAGGCTTGCCACCAACATGAATCCAAGCTACCTTGCTGTGGGAACATGTCTGAGACATCTTTCTCTCTGCATTCCACAGAGAGACAAAGACAGAATTTTATAGTCTGAAGAGTCTGCCAGAGGTAGCTACATCTTCCCTTGATGATGGAGAGTGTTTAAGGTACTCAATTCCCTGTGTTAAACATTGCAGTTCCTCACTTCAGATGTGGGCTGAGCATTGCTCAGAGCACACCTTGAGTATAATGACAGGCTTGTCATCTGGAGTGACAGGGCTAGGCTAGAGGAATTTGATACAGCTACACAGGAGACCACTATTAATGGAATCCACAAGAGGCACAGGTCTACACCAAATAACACCAAGTGATGAAGTGAATTTGAAATAGAGCCAAGAAGACTACAAGACAGGAAGAAATGAAAGATGAAAGTGTTTTTAACACTGTCTCCACATGCTCAACAAGGATTTTCTCAATTGTCTTTGCTTTATAAATGCTCTGTGATGTACTCCATTTTTTTCCAGATCTATCATTTATTCGATCATTGCTTGCATGAAAAGAATTAAATTGCTATGGCAGTTGGATTAATCCTTTTAAATTGACTCATTTCCATTTCTACTCTTGAGGCATAAGGTGTGGTAATTCCACCAAAACCAGTGACTATACACCAAGTAATTCAGAATAGGATCTGGCCCACGTTTATTATAACTATTAAAAAAGTCTATAGGCCTGAGAATATTGTTCCCTAAATAAATGGAAGTGACATTGTCAGGTCCTACTTTTGAAACATGAAATGTTGCATCATCATGGCAATATGACTGAAATGATAACTAGCTCCTATGTAAGGCAAAGCAAGTACTACCACTAAATAAGTCTCAGCCCTATAGATTAAGAGCCGCTGTTCCACAGATCATAGGTGTTGCACAGAGGGATGTGTCCCACAGGACAACTTGTGCAGTTCTGGAACAGACATGTAAAGCATGTCAAACATTGCTTGCTAGAGATGCCTATTTCTTACTGTTGATTAAAAAGTAAGAGCTCACAGCAACCAGTTCAGCCTTAGCCATCTAACTTTAGATATCCAAGGTTCTGTGAAATGAATCACATCCATAGACGGACTAGCAGATCATCTATCTTTTATATGCTACAGATCTTCAATTTTTACACACTCTTTTGTTGAGCCCAATCACTTTTGCCCAAAAATGCTTCCTCCGTTTGGGCCTTCAACTTTGAAGACATCAAAAGATGAAGAATTCATCACTTCCCTTTACCCCTTATTTCAGTGATTAACCACTATCACTGTGAAAAACACTGCAGGTTCCAATTTGCCCTTGGTTAATATTATGTTTCCCTCTGCTATTTTGAGGAGATTGCTGTATTTCCTCTCTGGAAGCTCTAATGCTGTTTCAAATCACCAGATCTGAAGGACAAATGGTCCAGCCTTTCCTCTCTTTCAGAAAGTAAAGATTTTTGTATAAAATTCTACCTTTGCAGAGAAATATCTTCATTTTTAAGTTGAACTATGTCATTCTTTACTGATACTGATATTTTTCCTTACCCCAGCCTCCCAGGTATCTGGAAGCATAATGCAAATATCAATAAATTGTATCTTAGTGTCTCTTTAAATAAATATTGCTGCACATTCGTCACGATCAGAGGAACTAACGGGCAGAGAGAATAAGTAACTGACTCAGGTCTAGAGTAGAGATGGGAGCAGATCTTTTTTATCTTGATCTATAATCATGTCTTTAAAACACTTGTTTTCAATTAGGACTCTGCAACCTTTAGTTACACCTCTTTCCTATTACAATGAGACAAACTTAGGTTGGAAGGGAGAAAATTTATTTTCAGTGCTCAGTTTCCAATAATGTAGGGACATCTTTTCGTTCTCTTTATGCTAAACCCTAGAGAAAGGGTTTCCAACCTCTGACTTGGGCTCCCTGGCACTGCAGTCTATATGTTTGTTGCATTACAGACAACAGATCAGAATTATTGTCAGAGATGATGCAAATCTCAAGCAAATTCCTGTATTTGACAGGTTGGGCTGTATGAATGCTAAATGTATTAGAAATAGCCACTTAACACAAATGTCTGTATTCTCTATGCTCCATTGCCATTATCAGCCTTAACATAGATCAAGACCCTATTCACCATGCACTGCACAATCAAATTACAGAAATAATAATCTAGATTTTTATTTTTATAGTATATATCTACTGAATGTGAAAAAAATATAATAAAAAATACCTCCATTCAGCACAAAAAATGCCATGGCTATATATAGAAGTTAGGTGAAGTTAATCTTATCATATAGATAACGTGTTCCTGTGATCAGCCTTCAAATACTCCTAGAAGCAATAGAATTCCTGCCAATTTTAAGCTTTTCAAAATATTTCATGTCAGGCATTTGCAGGATCTTCATTTCTGTTATTTTTATCTTACAGTACTCTCTTCAACTCATAATTATGACAACTGTGTGCATTGTTTTTCCTCCTTCAGACTGCACGCTCCTGATGGAAGAAGTCAGCAACTCAAATGCATCTTGTTATCATTAAGCATGTCTGTGCCAGAATGTGCTGTTATAAATGGCCTCCACCTACAATTTGGATGATCCAGTGTCCTGAGAACAATGTGATCAGAGTTAGTGTAGGAAGATATGGTTGTACACAGATACACACAAACTTCCAAATACATATTATTATATGAATATTTCCCTATATATTATTTAGTATATATATTATTATTTTTCGAGAATGTGTCTTGAGTGGATGGTGAAATTATCATTTAGCAAACAAGAAAGAACTGAAACCTTTATGAGTTTACTTCTACACCAGCCATGCCATAACCTGACCCCCAAAACCCATACAAATTACTTTTTCCAAGGTGCTCAACCAAAACAGAGATTTTAAAATGTCCATACACTTTCCCAGAGTGTTTAGCATGCATTAGACTAAGGTCATAATAAAATTACTAGTTTTATTATTCTACAGTTTCAGCAGATGGTCTAAACTATTAAGAATCAATTTGAGCCTATTAAGAATACCATCTATTCTATTCCCAGACAAACTCATACCAGTTCAACCTCATTACTTATCTGTCACTATGTAAAGTAGCTGAACTTTCATCTATCACATTTACTTTTTGCCCAGAATTCTTGATCTATTTTTCAAATATTTCTTTTCCACTAAATTATTGTGCTCCTCAAAGTTTGAAGGCAATCTGGTCATACATTCCCCAGTCCTTCTCAAGCTCTGCTCCTCCTCACATATACCTATCTACCTATCTATACGTTATAATATCTAGTCTTCAACTAGCATATTTTCACAGGAATATCAAAATTGGCATAAGGGACAAATGTATCATTATACAGATGAGACATTTAAAATATGCATTGATTTGTCTATATCATTTAACAGTTTTTTGTGATCTCTAGAGGTAAACTGAGAAATATATACCTCAATTGTTAAGTCATAAAGGCTCCCAAAATTTCCAGGATTACTGTCAGTTCACTTTTCCTGTTTCTTCTCTATCTTGTTTAGCCAATTATTATGTTAAAAAAAGCAAATATTTATTTCCAAATTTTGCCTTCACTCAAAGCTTTTTTTTTCCTTTGGAAAGTATGATACAGTATTTCTGTAAATACTGCTCACTGACTTTTTAAATCTAAGAAAGTTTTCTTTAGAATATATATTTTAATTTGCTCACGGTTTATGTAGTGTTTCATGCTGCATCTTAAGTAGCAAAGCCATTACTAACATACTGCTATTTGTGAAAAGCCCAATCTAATCTTTGGAGGCCTTGTTCTGGAGGGTTGATATACAACTCTATATTGTGTGCTCACACACTGCTCTCTCTCTCTCTCTCTTTTTTTTTTTATAAAATTATCCACAAATTGGATAATTGCCATTTGATTGGAAGCAAGATTTAAAACTTCAAAGGCTATCCAGATACTTTCATTTTATCAATCATGTCTGCTCTAATCACATCTCAATCACATCTAACTTATCAAAATAACAGTATCATCAACAACCATAACTACCATGTTTATTTGTTAATATGGACAGATGAGCCATAACCACTGAAGGTACGGTCATTCAACAAATCCCCGTGATTACAATTATAATATATTCTCTCAGATAAATTAGAGGGAAAAGAAAACTTTTGACTGTGATAACTCAATCACATTTGAGAACAAGTGCATAATACATATAATCTATCTATTTTAGTATGACAACATAGAAAGATACTGGGAAAAAAAAAAAAAAAAAAAGGAACGATGCTTTGAATTCAGTGAAGAGATATATTTGCTGATCCGTAATACAATATTCATTTCAGGAGAATGTAACTTTTTCTCTCATCATAGGGAATATTTGGAAACATGTGAAGCATCAATCAATATCTTCAGTTGCTTGAGAGGCAGTATTAAATACGAGAAAGACTGATCCTTCTTCTGCTGTGCTCTCCTGTGAGTGTCTACACAGAAGGCCTATATGTATGCCAGAGCAATTAATATTAATGCAAAGCAGCCTTAGCTTGTTTAGAGAAATAGAGGAGCCCACAAAACTGAACACTGTATGAGCACCATTCTTGGGAGAGAAAAATGAAGTCTGAGGCCTTTCTCTACACACTTTGAAATTCTATCAGGTAGGTTCCTCAGCGTTTTTCTTACTGCGTTTGACAAGCAGAGACTTATAGAGAAATTGCCAATCTGTGTGGTTTGCAGTTCCTCATCTTCAAACCTCTGAGTCACCTGTGGAGGAGAGGACTTTGGACTTGGCCACTTAATGTGCTCCACAGGCTGTGACTGCAGTCAATCCCACCACTAACATCCTCAACACGCTGATGCTAGATCAGGTTGTGCGCCGGAGGAGGTATCTCACAATTTGACAGCTGCTTCTACTGCTTGCAAGATCTTAAGAGCTGTAAACGTTTAACCAGTATTTACTCTGTTTCAGTTTATGGGCTGGATTCTGTATTTTGTAGCCAGCTGGAGGGGCAGTGCAGCAGTGGGAAGTACAGAAAAATCTTGGGCTGAGTAGGTCAGAATCCTCCCTGGGATCCCCTCAGGAGAAGATGTTGCTATGACAGCTTTGCTGTTCTCTCAACTGGTGCAAAAGCTGCCATTGCTGCATTAAGCCAGTTATGCTGGTCTGTGAAGGTGAGCAGTCTTTGGGTAATTAGAAAAGTACCTCTTTCCCTGTGTGCTTCTGCTACCCATCTCTCCATCTGCCTAAGGTACAGAAAGAGTTTGTTAGCCTTTCTGCAGGAGATGACCTGCCAGAGCCATCATGCTGTTCATCTATCAAGATTATAGCAGGCAGCCCTGGCACATAATGGGCTACAGCTTTTACTGAGGTCCTTGAGCTGGCACCATGAGGTACCTCTTAGAAGTGAGACAGTGATGTACTTTAATTTTAGATCTACTCTCTGAGTGGCATTCATCCTCTCCAAGTTTCTTTCTGCTTTGTCTAGTGCTTATGGCATTCAATGCCAGCCACTGCATTGAGTAAAAAGCCTCTTAAGCCAGTCAATGGGAAGCTGACAAAGCTCCCATCTTCTAGAAGATACTACAAAAACTACTTGATGAAGGGCTGAACCTTTCAGGATTCACCCAGCTGAGATATACAGATTGGGTTATTCACCTAAGTTGAGAAGATCCCAACCTTTGTTTTAAAAGAGCTGAACAAGGTTGTCCTCTTTACAAGTGCTGCCAAAGGCACGACACTCTTCACCTCTTACACAAGGCCTGCTGGCTAGATCACAGATGAGCCAGGGTTGAAGCTCTTTGTCTCTCAAATCCGCATCTCACACTCAATGGAGAAAGCCCTAAGGCTGCTGATGTCAGTGAGCAGCAGACATTCACTGGCTGCTCATCTGGCTGAATGTGCCAGATGAAATCAGTGAGACTGTAAGCCTTTACAGAGAAATTACTACTGCTCCACCTGCTAAAACCTTGCTTTATCAGAGGCAGATCCAGCAACAACCCTTTGCACGAGCTCTAAAGAAAGCACATCGGCCTCAGGTTACATCAGTCTACATGGAAGTAGCAGCCTCTACTTCTTGACTTCTCATGGCAAGTGTCATTATAGAAGAAGGAAGGAAGAAATATTGTTTGCTGCATATGATTGTCACAGTCCTGGAGATGATATAAGTACCATTCCCATCTGACAGGAATATTCTGAGAAATGACCATGTGAATAAGAGTTTTGAATTCTCTCCATTAAAAAGAGACACGGCAATGTTACCATGACTAAATTCATGCGTGCATACACTTCAACTCAGACTAAATTCCCAAAGGTAAAAATGAAATAGAGTTTAAATCTAACAGAGGTAGAAGCTCATAACCAATTCCTAGTTTCTCAAAGAGAATATCAAATGACTTGAAATCCTTAACTACACTGAAGGCGACACAGACATCTGAAATGGAGTTACTTGTTTTCTATCATAAATTGAAATGAAGTTAATTCTTTACCTCCTTTCTGCATTCCCCTAGAAAATAAGACTTGCTACAGCATAAATACAGACAACATTTTACTAAAACAAAATGAAGTTTTTAAGCACCTACTTGAAAAGGGCAAGTTGTTTGTGAAACTGATATGATATTATGAAACTTTAGACTTTTCTTTCACAACTGACAAGGAACTGGATGCATTAGACAGGCCTGTTTCACATCAGAAGCCACAAAGGCTCTGAAGTCCATATTCCTCTGGATTTTTCTCTGAACTCCATTGTTTGTGGTTAAAAAACCAAAAGGGTTTGACCCATTTTAAAAGAAGGAAATCATATTTCTTAGGCTGCAAATTATACTCACTGCTAGCAGAAAAACAACTGCAGCTTAATCCTCCTGAAAAAAAAAAAGGAAATGTACAAGGTCAAAGTCACAACACACAGTCTCCCCCAGAAAGCAGGGAAAATATGAAATACACCAGGTCCAGGCTGGTGGAGCAGAAGCACTGGCGATGATTACAAATGACTCTGTCAAGCCCTTCAGATTTCCACTTAACAATTAGAGAAGTGAGATGCTTCTGGCGGAAGCTTAGCATTACTTTTTGGCAAGGCAGATTTCTACCTTTATTTTCAAATATCACTTCATGGTGGGAAGTGTTGCACACAGTAATGAAAAACAATAATCTATCTTCAAAGTCCTTTTGAAAGGTCTAGCTCATTCCAGTTCCTCAGGGCAAGGCAAGACAAAGCTAATGCAACTGTTTCCATTTCACAAATGGGAATGATGAGGCGAGAAAGACTAGACTTAATCTGGAGGGCTGGAAGGATGACTCCCCTTCTGGATGCTCAGGTTGCAGACACAGGCAGACCTTTTTTTTTGCATTTGTATTCAATGCAAGAGTAAATATTTCTATGCTTTCTACCAGTGCTGCACATGAGATCACTCCATCTGCAATTCATTGTGCACCCGGAGTGCACGAATTGGCCTGAATGTCAGGGAAGTAAGCCCACAGGTTTGGATGAATCTCTGGCTTTTTGCCAAGCATGCAGGGATCTTGTTACTTAGAATAATTACTGAGTTAACCTCTTTGGAGGGAGAAGAGGAAATTAGAAGAGCCAATTCTTTTTCGCCAAGCTTCAGCGTGAGAATTGAGGACGTCCTGGGTCTCTTTCTTGCTCAGATCCCTAGGTTTCCTCTATGTTCCAACAATTCCCAGAACAGATGGATTTAGCAATAAGGAAGAAACATATCCAAGCGGAGGTTTTGCTCCCGCTGCTGAAGGGAAGTGAGACAAAGACTTAGCATGACTATAGACAATCTACTACTGAACTTGTGGACTGCTCTGCTCGTTTTCCCTTGGAAACTCAAGTTAATCATTTTCCCTTTTCTTGGCACTCTGCAGTGATTTGCTCTCTGAGGCACTGACCTTGTTACTACTAACTACCAAATCTAACACTTATTATCATGATAATGGTTTTCATACTCAGTTTGCACTTTTCACATACACACACTTTGCAGCCTGGCATAGTTTACCACTGCCTCATCCCAATGCAGAAGAAATGTAAAAAATTGGCATTTTATTTGCATACTGTGTGGATTTTCTCTAATGCTCACATTTCCAAGATGCAGGGCAATGGCCATTAGGATACCATATTGTTTTGGCCAAATTAAGGCTGAAAGGTTACTGAAACAGATCTCTGGTGATAAAAGATTAAAAGAAAGGCTAGATAAAACTTCTTCTTATTGCCAGTATAACACAAACTACACAATTACTCTGTTTACTCCTTGCATCTTTGAGTCAAGTAATATTTAAGTAAATCATGCATTCTGAAAAACCCTCCTGTCGTATCCCAAGGCAGAAAATCCTCAGGAACCAGTTTGGCTTAATCTGTTAAACATTTGCCCATTTATTGTAATTTGTTCTTGTCTGGTTTTAACTTCTGGTCATATGTGCTGTTCTGTTTTTCTCATTGTGGTGGGTACTTTCCATGGGTAATTTCTTTGTATATAGAACTCTATGACTTGCACTTTATTATATGACACTCTGAATTGCCTGGCAAGTCAGTCTGTTCCAGTGTCTGTCGTCATGAAAAAGCAATCTGGGCAGGAGAAGAAATTACAGAAAGGATGTGAAATCATGACAGTCCGGGTAATTTCCTTTCCAACTGTATCTCTGTTGACATTAGCTACAACATTAGAAGCTATGAATTAGGTTTGTCATGTACACTTCATGTAAAGAAGAAAACAAATGGAAAAATGAAATATTTGCACTTTGACAGATATCAGAGGATCATCCCAGACCATTCTGCCATGGGAACTTCTATTTGCAGATCAGGAGACTGCATTTGCATAAGCACAGTGCGAAGCCAAATGAAAACAAAAAGAAAATAAATATAATATAAAAATTCTTTCACTCACTCTATTATTTTATTAATCACTGTTGCAAAGTTAAAAATAAACAAACAACAACAAAACAACAACAACAACAACAACACACCTATTCCATTAATCTCCCAGGCATCAGACACAGGACTTAGTAAAGATTATTAATGATTATTTTGTTCTTAGTTCTGCTAACTTTCAGCACCTACTGTTGCTGTGTGGAACCATGCAAAGCAGACTGAATTGTGATATTTTTAAATGGCAACTTGGTCAAATCATGCTTTCAGTTATTAGTAAACACCATACCCTAAGGTCAGCCCAAACTTTTTGCTGTATGCTAGAGGTGACTGAAGAGTAAACAAAAGATAAGTGGGAAATTTTGATGCTGGCATATGTCATCTGGTTAGCTTTAAGAAGAAGGAAGTGAGAAGATGCATGGTTGATTTGCCAAAGCAGTTGAAAGGAAGAGAAAAAAGTACAGCCTTTCAGTCTTTACTTTCATATGTAGATTCCTACAATCAGACATTTACTTGTGCAGAGTAGTGCCAAAATAAACATACCTTACTCTCAGAGCATCCATTAACTTCTATTTTGGTACTCAGTGTGCTAAGGATCACTGCAGGAAAGTTTACTGTTAAGTGCCTAGAAAGAGTTGAAGTGACTAGCTAGGAAATAATCATCCTCATCCGGACATTTCTGGCAAGGCAAAAGAACAAGGATAATGGGATGTCTGAAATTGATTCATTTCCTGGGTAGATCAAATTCCAGACTGATTTAATATAAGTGGCCAAAGCATAAAGAAAGGAATTAACGTGGCACTGTTCACTGCAGGTAGCATGAGAAATAATGTGATTAAACTGGGGTGAAGGAAATTTAGATGAGACATTGAAAGGAGCAAGTTAATGGTAAGAAGAGTTTCATGTTGGTGTAGGTTACCTGAAGGACTCATCACTGCTGTACGTGTATAGGAGCAAATTACATGAATGTGTGTTTCGCAGATTTCGTTCCTGTCTTAAGGAGTGATCTCTCAAGCTTAATCTGTTAAGGCATCTGTCATATGTAGCTCTAGAGAGAGAGTGTCCTCTAAAGGTGACCTGCAGTGGTACCAGACTGATGCCTCATTCTACAGATGGCCATATTTTGGTACTTTTATGATCCTATATTCTAAGTAAGTGAGGATGTCATTTGTTGCACTTCATTTAGAAGACTATAGGCTTACTAATTCTGGACGAGGAGAGGAGAGGAGAGGAGAGGAGAGGAGAGGAGAGGAGAGGAGAGGAGAGGAGAGGAGAGGAGAGGAGAGGAGAGGAGAGGAGAGGAGAGGAGAGGAGAGGAGGTAATCTTTTCCCTCAAATTTATGACTTTCTTTATTAAAAGATAATGAAAGAAGACTATCATCTTTCTCAATGCAATTAGATGGCATCTTTTATGCAAAGATCTCAACGCACTTTTCAAACATTAATTGAACCTCACACGCTCCAGGGGTTGAGGGGGATGTCATTAATCTGCTCATTTGTAAAATACAAATGGAGCTAACAAGGTGAGGCATCTGGCCTCAGGCTTTATGGCAGAGCAGCAACAAACAACAAGGCACAACCTTGGGGTAGATTTTGTCTAAAGACAGTTTTCCTCCTCCAGGACTGCTGAAGGTGGAAAACAGAATATAGGTAATGCAAGAAAATCAAACTCAAAATTTTATACAAAATAGCAAAAAAAGAAAAAAAGAAAAAATACTAAAAACATGGTTTTATGGTCTTCAAATGCCATTTGAAGATGAATGCTATTAGAGACTGTTGTCATGTCTTGCACTAGCCAAAAGAAAATCCAGAATAATGTATATTACTGCACACAGTAATATACATGTGCAAAGAGTTACAGAGCACTGAGGTGGTCATAGTGCAGTGTTACAGACTGCAGGATGCATTGGCTCTTCTAGACATCAGGTGTTTAAGATATAATGAACTCTTAATTAATGGCTAAATAATGCCCTCTTACAATTAAGCTGTCAGAGAATGGAGCAAAGAGTAATGGTAAGTACAATTGCCTCCTTGAGTCCTTCCCATTTTGTATGGTCTGGGCTCTGTTTTTACCCCTTTTCTTTTCTGCTTATTTTTCCTTTCCTATTTTGCTGGCATAAAAGCAGTGCAATTTTTTTGTCCCAGAGAAGCCGCCCTTGGGAAATTAGGAGCATCTCTTCCTGCATTCAGGTTGAAGGCAGAAAGGGAAGAATAGTTTGCCTGAAGTTTCAACAATAGATGTAGAAATGCCCACAGACGAACTCCAGACCCTTGGTTTTCAGCTACAGCAAAGTTCCCAGCTGGGAAACCTTGGGCCTGTCCATCTGCCGTACAGTATGGTGAATACTACTACAATGGTACTTTAACAATAACCGTGCTCTTTTGAACCTCCCCATTCAAGTCACTCCATTGATTAGTTGGAAGAATGCAGACTCTTGTGTTATTTGATCGGCACATATACTCTGAGCATTTAATCCCCTCAAATATTTTTCAATAACTTCCTTTAATTACAAGGAAAACATGTCGAGTGATGCATGCATTGAAGAGCTTCCCCTAATGTCACCTCCCCCCCCCTTTTTTTTTTTTTTTTTTCCTGTTTAATGAAGAATTTGAATCACTTTTCAGCTTCTTAATCCTATAATCCTGGAAGGAATTTGCTCTCTTCCAAACCCTGGGGGTGGTAGGCTTATGCTTAGTACAGTACACCCCCAGAGATCTTTCAGTAGGGCCTTTCCAGGGGAGCTCTACATACCTGCATTCCTCAACTGTGCTGCTGGAGCTTGAGATGTGTGGCCAGCCTGTAACCCAGCCCCACCAAAAACACCTTGTTTGAGTGATTCAGGAACCGATACCACCGTGTGAGGTGTGGGCTTAACACATAGTCATAGCCAAAAGCTCTTTAGAGAAGAGACCTTTGACAGGAAGAATGGGTACACAGGAACAGCATATTTATTACTTTTGATGAATTCATTCTGCTGTAGGAGACAAAAAGGCAGGGGAAGGACCTCCGTGTAATTCTGCACCCTTGCATTTCGCTTCCTCCTACTCCCCGAGGAGCCTGAGCAGCAATGGACAGGCCTGTACAACTACTCATGTTGGAAATATTGGCCTGGACCTGTTGGCTGCACGGTCTGCGTGAAGCAGAGCTGGGTGCATTAGCATGCCACGTTCTCTCAGTGAGCACAGTGCACTCACTGCACAGCAACTTCAGACTTGTCTAGCTCTGTTCAAAGTAGAACCTGTGTTGCTGCAAGAAAACAGCTCTTTGTGCAATGAAACCAAGGTCCACAGCTCTCCCATTCCTCGTTTTCCTAAAGCACTAAGACACTCCAGTGATGTATGATGTGCAAGTTTTTCACCTTGTCTTTGCAGGCTGTTTCTCAAGAGGTGTACTGTGGATCTTTAGGGGTGCATAAAATGTCAAAAAAGTGGTGCACAGAACAACTGCAAATGAATAAAACCACAGTAACAACCCTTCCCTCGTAATTTTGTATGTGCCAGCAAGCAGATTGTGAAAAGGAAAGCTGTAAATACACTTTCAAAGTTGTGCAGCATTTTTAGCTGGTTGTAAATCAAACACCTCGAGGCTTCCTTGAACAGAAGAGCAGATCTTGGCTTACTCTCCAAATGACTCAGTGTTCTTTTGTTACAAGCTGCAGAGAAACACCGCTGCAAAGGTATCTGCTGTTCACTCTTCTCACACTCTAGGTCACGCTCCTTTTCTCCACCTTTTTTTTTTTAATTATTTTTTTATTTTTTTTATTTTTCACTGCTTAGCTGACTCGTACACATAACCACTGTTGCTGCGTTTTGTGTAAGGTTGCTACAAAAAAGATACCTGCAGATTCCAAAGTGTATCTCAGCGTCTTGCTGGGATAAGATCCCATAACTCCACCGAAAAATGGAGGATAGGAAGGAACAAATGGATAAGTTAAGTGGGTGCAGCATGGGCATGGTGCTCACAGTATGCACATGTGGGGCATGATGACATTACCTGCTTCTCCTCTCCAGGACCTCAGCTGAGGGAGATGAAATCTTCAGCGCTGGAGCAGACTGAAAATCTGGCCTGTTTTCAAAGTGTAACTCTGACAGTCAGTTTTATGATCTGACAATTGACAAACTTACTAACACCTTAAACACAGCTGAATTGGCAGAGGATGATGAAAAATTATGTCATGCTGTGATGTATGACTGCAGATTTCCACTGCCACCACAGACCCCAGTGCCTACTTCTACCCAAATAGACCACTTTGAGTTGTTCTTTCTGCAGGGGCAATGGTTTTGGGTGCCTGCCTGGATGAAATACATTATAATAAGTAGCATAAATTAGAAGCTCTGACACTGAAGCAAAGCATTTGCCTTACATTTTCCAAAACTCTTCCCTAATTTTACCAGAAACCTGTATTAAAGAAACATAATTTTGCTATTATCAGAAGAGAGCCAAGTGTAGCTGACATAAAACTGACTGAAGAATTGCACCTCTAGGAATATTTTGCAGCATAAATAGCAAGCTGCTCGTTTATGACAGCAGTGGATTGGATTTGTACTGATGTCCTTTCTAGGAGAAAAGTCTCATTAGAGTGAACAGGAGTGACAGTTTCTCTCCAGATTTTCCACGTTTCTCGTGCCACCCTTACCTTGAGCTCAGAAGGAAGCTCTGCAAGTTTAATGAATGAAGCCCATTAAACCTCTCAGTGATAGCAGGTTTGCTGGAGGTTGAACCAAGTGCCATGGATATTGTCACTTGTTGCAGGTCACATGTCAGTTTAGAACTGGAGGCAGGGACTGATATATTTTTGGGGAAAAATCTATGTAAAATACAACAGGAAGTATATTCTCTCATATTCAGTGTGGGAAAAAAAAATCTAGTTCTTTTCACATTATTATTTTTATTTCCTTTCTTCTTCTCTATTCCATTTTCTTCAGAAGAAAACACTGACAAAAACCAGTTGTTTTTTTGTTTTTTTTTTTCCCACCACAATTTTTCTTGTAAAAATAATAATAAAAAAATAAATAATAACAACCAGTTTTCCCTAGGAAGCAACACGCCTATGCCTCTCTTCTAAACTCACTGCCTTTATCCTAGTAATAGTGGTAGTATCAGCCATGACCCCCGTGCTTACATGGCACTTCAAAGCACCATAAGGACTATTATTCCCTTTCAGAAAGTAGAAAAAAGTGGAACTCACAGTGAAATCATTGAGATCATGGTGGGACAAAATAAACACACTCAGGAAACGAAGTCCTGCTGAAACGACTCATCTCAAGCAACACAGGCTGAAGGATTTTCTAAACAAAAATGATGTTTTTTTGCTCAAAGAGCCGCACCCAGCAATGACACTGGGAAAGCAGCAGTGCAGCATCCATAATCCTGTTGTGATGTACTGGAGCCTTTGGCTTGTCCATTTCATGCCTCTTTAAGGTATTTGAAGATGAGATGCAGGGGTAACAGATGGACATTTGGAGTCAGCATCATGCACAGAAGGGGGGGAAGAGGGGACTGACCCCACTTATCCTCTATTCTCTGCAGTGCACAGATGGGTAAATTAAGAACAAGAAGGGAGCCCAGCTATCAAAAATTGTTTTTTTCTATGCTTAACATGGTTTTCAATACTGAAAAACAATGGTGTTCTAAGCAATAATGATAATAAAATCCTAACCATTCTTATAATTGCAGATCATCCTTATTTTTCATTTAAGACAAAACATACAGATCATCCAGCTCCCAGCAATCCCTCCTGTGAGCCTCTGCATCTTCTTTCCAGAGATAGCAGGGCCACTGAGAGCAAAGGAGAAGGAGCAAAGCCTGAGGGTGCTGGCAGGGCACAGCAGTCACTGTGTCACTGTGATAATCTGGTTAAAGGAGGAGGCCAGGGCATAATTAAATATCCTGGCCTGAAGTCCTAATAGATCAGCTGGAAGACCTGATGCTCTCCTCATAATAAACTGTAGCTCATTTGTTACTGCTTTGCATATGTATCTAGAAATGAGTTCAGCCCCAAGCCCTGGCTCTCCCCATTCTTATTTCCAGGGATACCAATCTTCTGTTCACAGATTTTTGTTGCATCTATGACATCTACTTTTATCTACATCTGAGAAGCCACAAAATGACACAAAGAGATTTTGTCGCTTTTTTTTTTTTTTTTTTTTTTTTTTGGTAGAAGCCACAAAATCATACATGGTATGATCTTCTTTCTAGACTACTGCAATTTTGCAGACAGAAGAGACAGTGTTTGAGATTTCTTTTCTAGAATTTTGCTGTCACATTATCAGATGCACTGAGTTCCCAAGCATCCTTTGGAAGGACTAAGAGCAACAGGAGCAATCGGATGCTGTGCTCCTCAAAGGAGAGGACCACCCCCTTTGGCCTCTATGAGTCTACCAAGACAATAGAGGATGCACTCGCTGTCTACTGGTGTATTAGAGATTTAACGCTGGGGAGATAAGCAAGCTGTTTAAGTTCACACTGCTACCACAAGAGAAGAATGTGTAAATAAATTAAGGATATAAACTGGAAGAAGCAGAGGGAATAAGAAACCAAACTAAGGGAACTTAATAGGTTTGTATTAAGGGGATTACAGGACACGAGGGATACTCATCATGAGCTGGTTGTGATGACCCAGGAGACCTCATCCAGTTTTACATTGAAACAGGGCCTGACTCAACCTTTGCATAAAACGTGTTAGGATTAATCAGAGGTGATGATGATAATGGTGCATAGATTGTTTGGTGTTCATGGATCTCTCCAGTGCCCAGAGATCCATTTTGGCTTTATAGGAAGCCTGGCAGTCCAACTGGGACTATTTAGATGCGTAATGATAGAATGATATAATTGTATCCTTTGTCATCTTCTTTTCTCCTGCATGTATTTCCTCATAGTTCTAGATTTGAATAGTTTTCCTCATCCCTTGGTAACAGCCATTTTTCATTCCTTCTAGAGGCAAAACTGAATTTCCCACTGATGTAAAGCAGGATAGCTCCACTTCAGCCATGGAGCTATGTGAATATAAAATTGGCAGGAGATCAGTCAGACCCTCAGATAGGGCAGACGTTAACGGCTGAAGTTCATTCAAATACTGTAGCTTCCACTTGGATCATCTCATCCTTTTGTCAGGTTAATCAAAAAGTGTCTGTCTGCCTTATCCCTGATGTTCAAAGAACACGCCACATACTCTGACCTTTTACAACATGCAAGAGGTCTATATTTCACATGCCAGCTATTCATCAGTAAGAATGGGTAAACCTAATGGTTTCCTGCAAAAATGTTATTTTTATAGAAATAAAGAGAAAAGCAATCTAATAAAAATACTGCCTTAGAGAGCAGACATCATCTTCTTCTTTAAAAATTCATTTTTGCTGATAAGACAAATCAAGTCAGCCTTTAGAACTAATTTTTTTTTTTTTCTTCCCCCACCTAAACAAAAGCAGCTGAAAGGTAATCAAAGTGCTAATTTTCAGGTGGTTCTAATTTGGAAATGAGAAGACTTTTTTCAGGACTCAGTGTTGTGCAGAAGTAGTGGCATGCACCTTTAACATTTGGATGCCAAGCTGTCAGCAAGTGACTTCCACACGGCCTTTATCTTTTCTCTTTTCTATTTATACATTACACAGAGCTATTTTTTCCTGGGCTTAATTGCACATCAAAGGACCAACTGAATGGTTTGGTTTGGGAGGTTGCTGATAGCAACCCTGGGGAATCCTGCAAATGTAGGTCTAAAATTTCAGTTCTTTCCAGTGCTGTATTAGTGAATACAGGTAAAGACAGTGCAGGCAAAAGCACGTTAGCTGTGTTTTTGCTGGTTTGAGTTGGAAATAGAGAACGTTAGATAACCATTTATTTTCTAAGCTCTCTCCTTCTAACCCCAAAACTGCTACCTAAAAACACACTGGCAACAAAACTCATTTCAGTCTTTCAGAACCAGAGCAGCAGATCTTAGAAGGCATTCAGGTGTTTCCAAGTCATCAGTATGCCCTAAATAGTGGAGTTTGGTCTCCATTCAGAGACAAGTAAAATATTTCCATTTCCCAATTATATCTAGGTTAAATGACATATTTTCCCATCTGCTTAACTTAGGAAATATGGATTCTGAAGGTTCCAGCATTAGAGGAACAGAAAAATTGGTGACATTAAAATTGATTAGATTGGATGTAGGTATCAAACTGAATGTTTCACTGACTTCATAACAAGTACTCACACCTCTAAATTCATATTGTAACTGAGATGTGGCCATAATGTACCTCAGCTTGCTTAAAAACGTTTCCAATAAACTTAGCCCATCTTTAGGCTTCATGCACAATAAAACTCACTGGACTACTTGCTTCACCTACACCAAGCTCACTGTTTATGATGTGAAACATGAGAGGTAGATGAAACAGAGCAGCCCTTGCAGCTTTGGATCTTTTCGAAGATAAGAGCAAGAGCAGATCAAACATTTTAGATATGGAAGAAAATAAGAATTTTCAGGGGAAACCATCAACGAAGTACGATAGAATGACATTAATCATAGAATTTGGAGTTTGGTTTGGAAAGAACCTCAAAGATCACCTAATTTCAAATCCAGTCCAAGAGGAATATTGCCAACCACCAGCTCAGGCTGTCCAGGGTCCTATCTCACCTGGATATCTTCAGGGATGGGGCTTCCACACTTTGGGCTATCCAGGGCTACACCACCCTCTTTGTAAAGAGTTTCTGCGTAATATCTAACTTAAATTTCTCTTCTTCTAGTTTAAAGTCATTCTCCCTAGCCCTGTCACTATCAGACAGTGTAAAATATTGGTTCCCTTTCTCCATGTAAGTTCCCCTCAAGTATTGGCAGCCCACAATGAGGATTTCCAGGATCCTTCTCTTCTCCAGGCTGAACAAGCCCAGCTCCCTCAGCTTATCTTCATAACAGAGGTTCTACAGCCCTCTAAGCATCTTCATGGCTTCATGGCCTCCTCTGGACCTGTTCCAACAGCTCCACATCCTTATCCTGGGGACCTCAGGCCTGGACACAGTGCTCCTGATGGGGCCTTACAAGAGCAAAGCAGAGGACAACAATCTTCTCCCTCGCCCTGCTGCCCACACCTCAGAATAATTTTTAAGCTCCATCTTGCCCACCAACACTGCCAGCTGCTGATGTTAGGCAGAGCAGGAATAAGTGGGATGAAACATTCTGTATGTTAAACAAGCACAACTTCCGACTGTGCAGCCATTTCCAACATTTTGACTTGATTATTTTTGCCTTCTTTCCCCAGCTTTCCTTCTCATACTGACTTAGCTTCTCTCAAATGAAATCTCTGGCAGTGTTGCTGATGATTCAAGATCCTTAAAATGACTTTGAATGTCTCAGTGTCAATTACCGCTTATTTTTGAAAGGAAAGGAAAAGCAAAATAGACAAACTCAGACTCAGGAAATAATGAATAGACAGAGTTCCACATTCATAAATAAAACAACATACTTTCTATAGCTCTTACATAATGCTAAAGGGATGTTTTGCCTTAAAACCAGCACTATTTTAGTAGGTCTTTTTGTTCTACTACTGTTGTGTTACTTTTAAGTGGGAGAGGTGTTTGACAAGTGAATCTCGTCAAGTGAAGTAATGACAGCCTCAGCTTTTATTGACTTTGTTAAAAATATTGAGCTAACTCAGTATTACTGAGCTCAGCAGCACCTGTAAGCATAAAATAAAAAACAATATGTGAGTGGTGCACATTGCATGAGAGTATATTTAAACATCAGAAGCTGATGGCCAAAGCTAGGGAAATTTAAAAGCTGTTGGAAAACCCTTTCCCTCCCTGGAAATCCACCTCCAGGCTTTACTCTGCTGCACAAATAGACATATAATTTTCCATAATAGTTTGCAGTGGTGCATGCATTTTTTATAGGGCCAATTTCCCTGTCTCAGTTTCCTTGTAGACAGGTGACTTTATGAGGAGTACAGCTGTGGAAGCATGTTTGGAGTGAGGAAAAAGAATGGAGAGACCACTCTGATTGCCACCCTGGTCTGCACAGGCCAGTCCAAGGAGGAATGTCTCCAAATAGCTTTAGAGAGTGTACCTGTTTGCAGATATGGCAAACTAATTATATGGAGCCGAGTCTCAATGGAAATAATAATAATAATAATTACAATTTTCCAAACAGTGCCCATCTGGGAATCTCAATTAGCTTCACAAACAGTAATTAATTTAGCTTCTTAACTCTCTGCAAGATAGAGAATTACTAATGTTCCCATTTCATGGATGGGGATATAAAAATGCAGAAACATCCATGAGGCAGTAGCTGAAGTTATACAGCACATCTTTACATTGTTTGTTTTCTGAATTGGGCTGTCTTCCACTACAGCAGCTGATATTTCCTCTTCCTTTTCATGCAAAACATATATTCTGCTGGTTTAGACCAAAGGAGAAGTAAATCTCAAAAGTCTCCAAGGGTCTGACGTAAGCAAAGTCTGCAGTACTCAGCACAGGACTTGCTATACCACTGCATGGGTATTATCTTCCCATCTGCTGTGATGAAAAATGTTTACTTAGTAACCCAAAAGTGAAGTTTCCTTAATAAAAATGACGACAAACTTGCCTTTATGTCTTTTACTGAACACTGCTATTATACAGCAGATCACACACAGAAACTCAGATCAGGCAGTAGGAGGAATGGCAGACCATCACGTGCACACCTCTGACCTTAGATGCAGGGCACAATGGGGCTGGTAGGCAGCACTCCAGAGCAGCGAGATAATTGGTCCTTCCCTAAAATAAACCCCAATCCATCCATACCTACAGAGCTGTCTTCGGCTTTGTAATCCCTTGGTATTTTAAATCCCTTGATGAATTATGATATAGTAGCGTGCATGCAACATCAGGCATGTTGTGACCCCTCAATAGCGCTCAGTAAGCTTATAAAGGATGGGATGGACTAAGAAAAAAGGCTTAAGATATTGGTGTTCACAATACCTGACCTTGATTTGCCCTCTTTCTGAAAATGAAAATCTTTGTGTATCCTCAAAACATACATTTTTTGTTGAATGTTAATTGAATATGGTGTGGACTTACTGATGGTTCCAAATATTCCCTGATAAGATATCTTCAAATGTGATGCTGTCTTATAGATAAGACAGGAAGTAGGAACTGTTGTTGTCTATTTTAACTTTTTCACAGGTAGGTTTGTGACTTGGAAAAATTATTTTTCATTGTGTCTCTCTCTCTCACACACACACACACACAAATACACACACACACACACACACACACACACAAAAAGGAAAAAAAAAAAAGGCCTGCAGCTGGTGTTCATGGCAGCTGTGCTGCAGTGAATGCAAAGTGGATGAAAAATATTACTATTGGACTGTGTAAGGAGAAATCTCAGACCCACTCATGCTTTGTAGCAGTGTGAGGGATGACATAAACTGCCAGACAATGAGGAATGAGGTGCACTGCAGCAACACTGCTGGAAAATGAGCCCCTGCTCTTCTGAAGCCTACCACTACTTTAACTTTCCCATTTTAGGGTTGCTACCATTTCCCTGCAAATTCCCTTTTACCACATTTCTCTGATGCAAACCAGCAGCTCATTTCCTTTGTGTCTATTTGTGGCTGGCATGAACTATGAGGGCTGAGAAACATATTCAGAGGATCTTTTACAGCTCCTGATGATGAGGAGGGTTGTGGGCAGCAAAGTGTGTCACCTACATGTTTACCAGCTGCAAAGCTGAAACTGATAGTAGGGTACAAATGGAGATAGCCGATAGTCTCACCTCCATCTGATACCTCATGTGTCAGCTCGTGTTTCTGGGGGCTGTGTTGCCTGCTGCAATTAGTCCTGCTGCATCCCACTGATGGTGGGCTCGTATCATCCCCGGTTCCTTGCGGATAAAAGACTAAGGCTCATGTAAACCTAACGAGTTTCAACAAAGCCAAGTGCAAGAGGCTGCATTTGGGCTGCAGTCATCCCAGCTATCAGTAGAACTCCTTGAGAGTAGCCCTGCCAAGAAAGACTTGGGAGTTCTGGTGGATTAAAAACTGAACACGAGCCAGCAGCATGTACTCTCAGCCCAGAATGCTGGTGGTATCCTAGGCTTCATCAACAAAAGGGTGGCCAGCAAAGTGAGGGAGGGGATTGTCCCTGTCTGCTTTGCACTCATAAAGGCCCATCTGGAGTGCTGCATCCAGTTTTGGAGCTCCCGGCACAAAAAGGATGTGGAGCTGTTGGAGTGGGTTCAGAGGAGTATTACAGAGATGATCAGAGGGCTGGAGTACTTCTCGTACAAAGCCAGGCTGAGGGAGCTGAGAGTGTTCAGTCTGATGAGGAGAAGGTTCTGGGGAGAACTCATGTTTTTTCAGTGTTTAAAGGAAGATTATAAACAGGAGGGAAATCAACTTTTTAAATGGCTAGATATTGATAGGACAAGGGGGAATGGTTTTAAATCAAAAGAGTGAAGATTTAGATTAGATGCCAGGAAGAAGTTTTCAAAAGAAGGTAGTGAGGCCATGGCAGGCTGCCTAGAGAAGCTGTGGATGCTCCATCCCTTGAGGTGTTCAAGGCCAGGCTGGATTGGGCCCTGGGAAACCTGATCTGATGCTTCAATTAGTGGTTGGCAACTCTGCCCATAGCGGGGTTGATGATCCTTGATGCCCCTTCCAACCCAAGCCATTCTATGAGTCTGTGAAAACAAGGTGCACAATCTACCTACTGTTCATTGGTATGAAAATACTCATGATTCTCTGTCATTCAGGATGATGCTATTTCAGCTTTGTGGTTGTGCCCTGCTGCAGTGTTCTCCAGGCACCTGCACGCAGGAGATGGCTGTGAAGTTGAGCCAGGAGGCATAAGCACAGTTCACCTCCTCTCCCAGTGACCAGCCAAAACCACATGAAGCAGCTGGGAAAAAGAATGATACACGCGAAATGAGCCATCACTGATGAGCTAGAGAGGTTGAGGAAGGAGTAATATTGGAAGGGAAAACACTGTGCACCTGTGAGATGAAGCTACCCAGTTAGGGGGAAAGAGAAAGGAGCAGCATCCAGTTCTTCACAGCCCTGGCCTAAGTGTCTTGGGAAGGGAATTCAATGAGATTTTTTTCTTCCTGGTAGATATCACAACAGTTTACATTCAAGTTGTCAGTCAAGCAGATGCATTCTTTAAATACCTCTGATTGGCTCTCTTCCCCAGTTAGCAGGAATAATCACGGCTCTTGTGCAAAGTGGCTATGGGACACCCATTAATTTCCATGGCCTGGAATGTAAACAGCAGCGAAAAGTTCCTGCTCACTTTTCAGGGAGACTCATTTCTCATGAGTATGCATGAGTGTTTGTGTGCCTTTGCCCTTTGCCAAGAGATATGAGATTTCTCTGTCCTCAAGACAAAAGTAAGTTCCAGAGCCACTGACCCTAGTGGACTCTAGCTGCCCACTCTTTGACAAGATGATTCACTTCTTGGGACAGTTCTGGATTTTAAACTTGATGGCAGAGGATAACAAGGAGAATCATCCCAGTAAGTAGCTGGGAACAGCAGTGTAATCCCTTTCTCCTCAAAAAGTCTTCATCTTTCAGTGATACCTGTTCAAGATGACAATGAGAACTGGGGCAGGAGGGCAATTCTGGGTTGCAGCTGGTTTAAGGTTTTCCTTCCCTTCCCTTTTCTTTCCCTTTTCCTTCCCTTTTCCTTCCCTTTTCTTTTCCTTTTCATTTTCCTTTCCTTTTCCTTTCCTTTCCTTTTCCTTTCCTTTTCCTTTCCTTTTCCTTTCCTTTTTATTTCCTTTTCCTTTCCTTTTCCTTTCCTTTCTTTTCCTTTCTTTTCTTTTCCTTTCTGGAGTGCATCAGTCCATAATCTAGTCAGAAACTCTAGGATATGCCTCCCTAGCTCTGTCCACCTGCCACTGAGGAGAGCATGCAGCTTTGAAGAAACTGAGCATTGTAGAGAAATGTATGGATAAACAAAGCTGACATGGGAAGCTGAATCATTTTAGCCTTTTCTTCATCCCAGGTCTGCATCAGCTCATTTCCAGCACTACCAAATGTCTCTAAGTTTACAATACCTAAAATACCGTGAGGTAAATGCAGGGATGAAAAGAGCATTTGTTGATATCACCAAAGGTTTTAATCACCATGCAGATAAAATCCTCTGATTTTAACCCCATTCTACAGAATCATCCATCTGGCAGAGGGGTCAAGCCATTGTGAGTAGTGAAAATTTCAAGTGGAGGAGTGAAGACTTTTCCTCTGATTCTTTTTTTTTTTTTTTTTTTCCAGAAAGCCCCAGTCACTGCCCTAGAGGTATATGGGTTTGGGTAGCTTTCTTAAAAGCTTTCATTGCAAAGAACAGCTTGCACTGAGCCACACAATTAGTTCTGTTTTTAATTCCTCATCACTTTCTAGGTCTCATTTTAGCCCAGTGATCTCCCCTTTGTAGGACATTCAGATCTAGAAGCAGAAAATGCAGTTGATGGGTTTGTGGGGCAAACAGGATCTCAGAATGCCCTATTACTCTTTTGGATTTGCATCTCCTCACCAGCTGTCCTGGGACCAAAGGGTCTCATATCCACATCACTGTTGCTCCAACTGCTTCGATCCACAGTCATGTTGTCTAAGCATTGTGCCTGGGAGCCTTGATCTAAGTGAAGCTGAGGAAGGTTGCTATCAACCACTTCCCTCCTCTGCTCTTTTAAGAGCTACATAACCACAGTCCAATTTAACAGGGAAAACTGCAGTGGTCAGAACTTTGCAGCCACGTGGGAGGTTGACTCTTCAATTACCGAGGGGCCATTCCTGAGCATGCCTTTTCCCTGGAAGCAGCAGGAAGATTTCTGAGCCTGACTGATTGATTCATTCATAAGCTGATTTCATTGGGATACGATCCATTTAGATATACAGCTCATTTCCAAGGAGGAGGGAGCCCAGAGAGGCTCATCCATCATATCTTCCACCATTGTGTATCAAAGGCAGCTCCCTTCTGGGAGAATCCCTCCATAAAAGGGAGAGGACGTTTGGCAGCCAGACTCCCAGAGTCTCTTGGAGCTTCCAGAAACTAGCCCCCTTGTCTTTACTGGAAAAATCTTTTCCTCCAAAATGCTCTGGCATGAGATGAGCAAAGAGGATTTGAGAAGAACTGGTGGCTCTTCAATAACCAGCACTGCATGGCTGGACTAAACTGCAGTCCCTCTAAGCAGTAATCTGGACAGAATGGCCATCTGTAACACAGGCAATCTGGGAACACTACAGATTCGTGGTTTGGAGACCAAGCAAATGAGTTCAGGATCAAGGCCTTGCTATGGACTGTTCAGAACCCCTCCCACAGAAGCACAACTCTGGGGAAAAGGATCATTTTAAGCAAGTGGTTCCTTTCCATGCAAAACAATTTTGAGTGGCCTGGTACCACAGTAAGCCTTCACAGGGAATTACAGCATTGTCCCCTCATCTTCGTGCCTCCTGAGTCAGTATCACTAGATCTCAACAAGGGGCATACTAAATCCCACAAAGGTTTAGAAGGACAGCACTGAATCCAAGCCACTTTCAAAGCACATTCAAGACCAGAAGATGATGAACAGACAAGTTCAAGGCAGGTAAGACTTTCTCTCCCTTTCTCCACTCCAAACTGGATTTGTAGAAAATTCCTCCAAGAAGAGCCAACAGGAAGTCACCAGTGATAAAACTGGAAACACAGGTAGCCTCATACTGTCTGTTTTCCCTTTCTCCTTATGTATGTATATATGTATGTATGTATGCATGTATGTATGTATGTATTTATTTATTTTCCTTTCTCTTGCCTTTAGCAACTCTTAGCACTTAACTCTGTCAGAGCAGAATAGCTGACTGCAACCCAAGGCCCCAGGAAGTTAGTGGGAAGCTTCCCACTCCCTTCACCCCATTCACTGTAAGTCTTTGACACACACCCCAACTTGTCTACAAACAGGTAAAGCTTGTTGCTGGAGATGTAGTGCACTCAGGGGATGGATCTGAGAAGACAGAGGTCTCCTCCTAACAGTGCTTTTGACTTGCTCTGTGGCCAGAACGAAGCCACCTCATTTTGTGCTATTTCTGTTCCCTGAAATGAGTATACTGTCCTACTCTTCTTTGTGAAGCGATGTGATTTATATGCGAAAAGCATGACATAAAAACTAAGTATTGTCACATAAAGCAAGATGAAGCTATAAAAAGAAGCCAAGGTAATGTGGGTGCCATTAAAATCCTGACACTGAGTGCTGGAAGTGGCTTAAATTTGCTGTAGTACTCCTGCTGTTCCGTTTTATTAAGCACAGAGAAATATTCCCTTGCAGATAAACACTGTGATGTGGTAAATGTCCAGAATTTAATAGAGTCTATTATAATTGATGAAAATGTAGCTTTCATTACTTTATAAATGCCTTATTCATATATACTAAAAAAAAAAAAAATAAAAAAAATCCAGAAAGAATGTTTTCCCTAAACAATTGCCAAGTAAGAGAGTAAGCAACTTCTGCTAATGTATCTTTGTCTCTTCTCCAGGGCTGTCCCTCCTGCAGAGGAAAGGCTCTTGTTACACATCAACCAGCCCTCTCTGTATTCCTCTTCCACACTTCTCCCAGTATAACGCAGAAAGCCCTGTAACAGCTGGCCACAGCTGGATGTGTTGATAGGGACCAAAAGCTTTTTCCCACTTCTGCCTTCCTGCCTCTGTCCATACATTGACTCTCGCCTTAACCTTTAATGTCATATAGTCTTTGGGCCAGGAACAATATTATATTTGCTTTATTGTGCTCTGACCGTGACAGGGATTTTTATGGTCTAACACAATTTCATTTTCTTAAGTGTGGACATGCTGCTGATTAAAGGGGTCACACCGGCAGCAAAGGAATCTGTAATGTCTTTATTTGTTTACCATTAGTTCAAGTTTCTCCCTCCAGCCACAGCCTCGTGGTGCTTTGATGCCAACCACCTTCAAGAATAAAAGGGGAATTTAGCTCTTAAATGTGATTCAGTCACCAGCATCTCGGTTAACACTATCCGTAAAGGCATTTGTTTCTTTGTTACACAAGACAAGTCTAAGACCATGGCATTGAAATAGAAGTAGTGGGGAGAACCAAAAAAAAAAAAAGAAAGAAAGAAAAGAAAAAGATTCTTTTTAACTATCAAAGGCCAATCTTTATACGTATAAACAAATGAGGGTCTATTGAGTTTTGATAACTCTCTGTTTTGTTGCTCATTCATGAAGAGGGATGAGGAGAAAATGAGGCTTCAAAAAGCTTTTCTTTTTAAATTAGAGAATTACACAATGTGGTGCTTCAGTACCATGAACACCTGCTGACAGTATGATTGCAAAACAGGACATTCTCGAGGCTGCGGAAAAATGGGCACAAAAAGAAAATCCTGTTATCAAGCAAAATATCTGAAAGCTGTGGTTTAGTGTGTGTTTCTTCTCTGACTTTTAAAAGCGTCACATCCTCAAATTCAGACAAGCAGATGGCTGCCAGAAATGTTCTGAAACCAGCAAGCTGCTTGCATTGGACACATCATTTTGGTGTCTTGGCCTCTTGACTCACACATTGATTTTTATTTCATTTGGTTTTGATCCAAGGCAATTGCAGAGGATTTGAAAGTCACCACTGACCTCTGAACTTCAATGATGGCATTTGGGGGCATTTTATCTAAAAGAGGAGATAAGGGTAGAAATGGCCACTCAGCTTCCAAGAAGAAAAAAAAATAATAACAATGACATCACTTGTACTTTTAGTTGAAGCAGCTGAAAGAAGCTGCTGAAGCCATACAGAAAAGAAATGATAGAGGTGAAAAAATGTTTTGAAGAGTGTGCAACAATGGCAATGCCTCTTTTTTTTTTTTTTTTTTTTTTGATGGCATGCAGCCTCAGCTGATCATGAGCTCCTTGCCGACTCCACGTACTTGCACAGTAGCAGCCCTAAGTTGTAAGTCATACCATTTCCAGCCAGCTGAGAATCTGAATTTCTGTTTCTTTCCTATTTGAAAGAGTGTAGAAATGTAATCCTTGATATGAAAATGGATTTTAGGAAACTCCAGTAGATGTGCAACATTGTAAATATGTCTTCTCTGCAGTTCATACTGCTCTGAGCACATAAAACCTGACCTTGGTTCCTTACAGAAGGAAAAAAAAGTACACATCTATCTTTCTTCACATAAACAGCCTAAAAAGTCGCTTTGAGCTTCCTCTCCCAACAGCTAAATGGCTTGCCATACAGGAGATGAACCACTGGAGGATGGAGCATAAGACTGATGAACGTCCTGTTTGGGAGCAAAGGTAATATGCAAAGGTAATATGAAGGTCACTTGCAAGACAGAACTTAGCAGCTAACAATGCCAAAAAGATCTCTTGCTGTGCATACACCAATTCCTGATGAGAAGAGCACAGCCATCATTAGTCCCTCATACACTGCTGGGAGATTCTCAGTCCCTCCAGGTGTGTGGCTGAGCAGAGGCAGCAGTGTTAGAGGAATCACCCAAGACTCAGACAGGTGTGTGTGAGGACCAGCATGGGCCAGGCTGCTGCTCCTGCTGTAGGGTGGGCTCTAGCTGAGAGAATCTTCCTGTGTCCTTAGATAATTCACATGGCAAATGATGATACATCTCACTTATCCTCACTGAAGTGGTGCTCTGCTCAATTCCAGGTTACTCGCCCCCCCAACACTCATACTATTCACATAGAGACACTTATTAAAGAAATGTTATCTGTGTCACAGTGCAGTTCTAGAGACCAGAACTAGAGTATTGCTAAGTAGGAAGAACTGTGATGACTATCTTGTGGTGTACAGATAAAATGCTGGTTTAATTTATCTGGATCCAGTAAAATCTGGAAAGAGCTTATAGAATATCACACTTATCTCTTCGTTTACGAATGCTGACAATTGTAAAATCAATCTGCCAAACTTTCATTCACGACTTCATTGTGAAGCTGTTACGGATACAACTAAGACCGCCAAACTCATGGCGGAGGGGAGGGGGGGGGGTGAATGCACACATGGGAGTAGAAAGCACATTTTCTTCCTCCTGAGGCAAGCTTGGAGGAACAGAGTTGGATACTAGAGCCGATGCATCTTGATTTTACCAGCAGCTGGTTCACTGCACCCAGAAAACACAGAAGACTGAAATGAATATGCACTGTATCTGCAGGTTGCATGCAGACTGTTACCCTTGTACTTACGTTCCTGTTGGTTATTATTATGCATGGAAGGAGGGAGAGCAGAAAACATTGGTCCCTGGGGATGGCATGCTGTCATGATTTTCAAGCTGGTTGTTCTGCAAGTAAAAGCCAGGGTGCTAGCAAGTAATGACTGCAGATTTTGATGCCTTGATTTCTGCTGTGTGGATCGATATTAACAGTAATATTATATTTCCAGGGAATACTCATCTGACAAAACTATTGATTATTTGGTATGTGGCAGTGCATTGATATTTGATAGCAAAATGGGACACTGAAACAATAAATGTGTAGTGATTAACAAGCAAGACAGGGCACTGAGTTTCAGTGGTACAACTGGGATACTGTTTTCAAAAATGGAACATCTTTAGCATGTCAGGAATATAATTTTCTTATCTGACTTACTGAAACATCTAGGGAAAATACCTTATTCACTGAAACCCACAGATTAAGGTCATGTTTCCAAATAAGTGCCAGATTCAATTAATAATTCCTCCCCCGTTGTGACCAAACACTTGATGTATTCCTGAAGGGAAAATGTTTTGTTCAAAGTGTTTAAGCAAAATATTTATTCTATCATGCCATCTTGCGAGTGAAAAGATTTCAAAAAGTTAATGACACGTTATACTCTGGTTGCAGTAGTCAAGCCAAAGTTACATTTTCATGTAGGTTTTTGGTTCAGTGAGTGTGAAAAAATATATAGGTATATTTAGATGAGAATAACTTGAAATATGACTTTCTTTATCGAGCAAACATTTTACTCATACTTAAAAGACATAGCACCATATCTTTCCATGAGCCCTTTTCTTGCATTAAAGCCCACAGTTGTCTTCTGTGGACACATTTAGCTATCAACCACCAGATCATTAAAATGAAATTATACAGAACACCAGCCTTTCTATTGAAAAAGGAACCTCCATATGGTGAGGGAGAACAAAATTCTTTCTGTGAAGACAAATGGCACTTGCTGTTGCAGGAAAGATCAAGTAAACGACTTAAAGCATATCTGAGCTCAGAAAGGCATGGAAGGTAACTAGTAAATATGCAGGAAATTCCCCTGTACTATATGTAGCCTTTTCTGGGCTAATACAGACTTTCTTTCTGCTGCTGAATGTTGGACTCTGTCATCTTATCTGCTTTAGCTTCCATCTACATGTTTGGAGAGGTCAGGGTTATGGGAGGCTCAGTCAGTCTCTGATGGAGGCTCTCTTCACTCTTCTCTGCTGACAAATAGAGTTTAAGGTGATGGAGTCCAGTTTCCCATCTGGGCCTGAGCCTCCTCAGCCACGAGCAAATTAAATGTGCCCAGAAATACTGCCAGGCACGGAGGCCAACTGGCACAGAACGGTTCATATCTCTGCTCACAACCATGTCTTAGCTTCCTTAACACAGCAGCTAAATGCAAAATGAACCCTGATCTATGCTTAGCAATGATTTAAGAGTTTGTTAGTTGTCATGGACCAAAAGCATGCCAAGGTCTGGTAGTCTGATTATCCCCATGTATACTCATTCCTCTGCACAGCAGCTTTTGCAAACACCACTTCATTTGCTGAAGACAAACAGCCTAAAACACTGGTATGATCTCCTATCCTTGTCCTATCCCAAGATCACCACATTCCAGCAAAGTGAAGGGAGGTGTATGCCTCTAAATCTGGTTATAACAATACTGTTTTTTGGGTTCAAGCTATCACTCTTTCTCAAGTGAGAAACTGGAGATCTCTGCTGTCTGCAATCTAAGAATAATTGCAAGGAACCAGACGTTACATGCTTACAATGATAAAGCTAGACGAACACAGCTTAACTTCATAAATTGTCCTTTTTTTCCCATTCCATAGCACTGTCATCAGTCTGATGCTATTTCTTCAGTACTTGCCACTTTAAATGTTATGCCCCCAGAAAAGCATCCCACCTCTAGAAGTTATCATGTGCTCTAACCTCTCTAATCTGTAGAACATAAAATGTTCTAGATGAGCTTCTATACTAAGCTGAAGATCAGTTAATCTGTTTTCATGGATCTCTCTGAGTTACAGAAACTGAAGACAAGAGAGTGCTTTGGGTACACTGGTATAGGAATTGTTTGGCAGAAGACCCAGCAGCAAGAAACCAATCTGATGCCAAGAGGGAAGACTTTAATACAGTGTCACCGAAGCCCAGATAATGTTCCATACCTCACAGAGACCCTTGTACCTCACCCTCTTCACCACACACATCATAAAGCATTCTCGGTGGAAAGATTTAAAAGATTTCATCAGAAACTGTTACTCTCAGAAGGGTCCTTTCAGAGCAGCTCATCTCTCTAAGCACCTTCCATTGCGAAGCTGCTGGTGGGCCAGGTATATTTCAGCAAGAGCATGTTTGGAGGAGGTGGAGCCAGAAGAAGGGCTGCTATCCATCTTTCAATACTCCTTGCTTTTTCTATTAGAAAAGTGGTGAAGGATGGAGTCAGACAGCGAGTATCTCTTCATAGCTCCTGGACATCTCTGCAGGCCTAGTAGCTACAGTTTAAGCCCCATGTGGGTTCAAGCTTCCATGTTTCACTGTAGTTCCCTGTCTTGGGGAGCTATAATGCCAGGAAGATTACTTAATACCAGAAGAATCTAATGCTTTATGATCCTATCCTAAAAGGCAGGAGGAGTGGGAAGCTCAGCAGGCACCTGATTGAAGAGGCTGGGGGAGATAAGAAGAGATGGTGTCCTGCTGTGCATTTCCTCCACCTCCATAACCTTTTCATTTTCAAAGACTTTCTGTAGGGCTGTGGCAGCTATTGTTCTCCAGACCTGATGCATCAGCATCCTCTGATAGCAGTTAGGGAACACTGATAGCAGTTAGGGATTCATGCACTGCCAGCCCTTCTCTCTTCCCCTTGGGGAAAAAAAAACCAACAGATCATTCAGCTTCAAGAGGAAACAAAACTTATACAACTTAGACGTCCCCATTCTAGCACATGCAGGGCTATTTTACATACACCATAACAAGCATGAGCTTCCTGTGTGTGTCTGGCTCATGCTCATGTATATCCATGTACATATATATTAACATATATATTTATAAATAATGTATATTTGTATATAAAATTTATAAATAGAACATATATATTTACATAGTGCCTCACAAATGCCCTACCTTCTTTCCCAGAAGTGGCCTTGGCAGCCAGGCCGAACTTTGGCACAACCATTCCTAATGAGCAGAGTCAACAATGAGTGAGCATTCTCCTTCAGGCTATTTATGTAGGAGTATCAATATTGGACATCAAGTTAGAAAGGAGTTTAATTTAAGTCTATAACGACGTTTAAGGATTAATCTTGTGCAGGTAGTAGTCAATCTATATATAGAAGTTGTTTACATTTCTCTTTGATTCCATTAAAAGAAAAATGCAACTAAGGCCATACATTTGTTTAAATACAAAATTTTTGCAAATTGAGAGTGTTGAAACAGTGTTAAGCACTATATTTGTTATCTCAAAAGTGGCACAGATGCTTCTATGTGAGTGTGTTTCCCATCAGTCCCAGATAACTACATTCACAATCTGCACACCTTGGATTTGAGACTGCAGCTCCCTACACTCCCTGGACTCCTGTCAGTATCTAAAGGGGAGCAACAAGAAGAAAGAGACACTTAAGCAGGGTCTTTGGTAACAGAACAGGGGGAAATAGTTTCAAATTAAACAAGGGTAGATTTTGGTTGAATATAAGGAAGAAGTCTTTTTACAGTAAGGGTGATGAGGCAATGGCACAGTTTGCTCAGAGATGTGGTGGATGCCCTGACCCTGGAGACTTTCAAGGTGAAGCTGGATCAGACTCTGGGCAACCTGATCTAGCTGTGCATGTCCCTCTGCATTGGGACCTCCAACAGGGGTGTTGGACTAGATGGCCTTTAAAAGTCCCTCCCAACTCTAAGGATTCTCTGATTCTGTGACTCTATGACTCTGACTCAGGTCTGTTTTTGGGTAGAACTTTCTATCAAAATGGGATTACTAGTGATAGGAAATTTTGCAATGTCACCTACAGCCTTGCTAGAATAGGAGGTCAGAGAATATTAGGGATAAACTGTAAGCTGTGATATTCAGCTGGAGTTGGCAAACTTGAATGCGTTTGAATTGCCTGTTCCAATACTTTACTCCCTCATTTTCATATGCTGGTCTTGGCTCCAGTGCTTTAACCACCTGAATATACTGAAGAAGGATGCTCACTGGAAAGATCTCATAACAAAAAGACTATTCCTGGCCCTCTTACCATCACATCATAATCCATCCCCTAATAAGGCTTGAGATCTCATCTGATCAAAAGGTCATAAGATGCTGCTGCTAAGTATCATTCTGTATCTGCTCAGCCAAAGGCATTTTTACTTCATACAGCAGGCAGGGAAATGCAACAGCAAAGCCTTCAAGTCTGTTTGTATAATAGATGAAGTCTTTTCCATGTAGCATTTATCTTCCTTCAGGGAGTGACACCTGATAAATAAATCTTGAGTTGCCAGTGAATTTAAATAAAATAAAGGCAAATCATATTCTTACATGCTGTAAATACATAGCTGCAGAGAGCCCAAGTTCCCACTGTCCCAACATTTCCTCCTCTACAAAAGCAATGTATCAGTGACCATTCTCAATTCCTGCCAAAATCAAGGGAACCCAAATCTTTGAAAACATAAAGAAGAGCATAGTGATAGCATAGGAGGGAATTAAAAGTACATCACTCATTTAGACTAATGAAAGGGTATAAACTGACATATTGCTTTTTAAAGTTAGCAAAAAGCAACAGGCAAAGAGGGGAGCAATTAAGCATATCAATAAGAGCAATGGAGTGAAAATGAGAGCACGTCTAGTAAATGGTGGGATGTGACTCTCCCTGAAAAAATACTAGGGTAGGCAATTTTCTATATATCCTAGGATGAATATAACACCAAATGACATCCTATCAAACACCACCACGTTGGCCAGCCAGACACCATTTCACTGCTGTGTGCAGGTGTCTGCAGCTCCATCGGTCCCGTGCTGCTCCTAGATGGCAAGCAGTGCCCATGATTGCCTACCACATAGAGCCCTCATCTAGCACATCTACAGAACTAATTTGAGAGGGCATCACAACTGGAAAAAACACTGCCTTGTGTCTCTCACATACTGAGAAGTTGTCAAGACTGCATTAAGAATCTGTGTTTCCCAAACTCTACCCTATCCCTGCTCTCCAGAAGCAGAGCTATGCATTGCAATGGACAGACAGTGCCTTTAACTGCAACTGGCAGTCATTTTGCTTCTCTCTGTGCTCTCAAAGCTGAGAGACATCAAAGATTAGTTGAAAAATCATGACTATTTCTCCCTAAGAAGCAACACTGGTAATAGGCTTCAGGAAAAAATCCTCCTAAATGCAAGTGATAAGCACAGACTGCGTGAAAGCTGACAGGTCTGATTATAATTATCACTGCGAGGGAGCCAACACTAACCTCCCTTCTGGAAGGCAGTGACAATTCCTGGAAGGGAACATGCAAGTGAATTATCATAAACAAAATCATTGCATGTGGAATTGACTTGCACTGAGAAATGAAATAAGACCTTGATTCAGAAGGGAAAAAAAAAAAAAAAAAAAAAAAAAAAAACCCTCAAAACAAATAAAACAAATAAAAAGCCACTTTGAGAGCTTGTTCATGTTTGCTCCTGTAGAAGACAGTATTCATACTCTAAACTTTTATTGACTTGAGGATGATGCCTGGGGTGGAGTCATGCACTAAGAAGGTGTTTGGAAAGAAAGGATCTCTCCTGAAACCATATTTAAAGAAAATGCTCTTCAAAATAACATGGACATAATGCTCCAGAAAGCATGTTAGTCCATACTGAGCTAAATAACCAGAGCTAAGACAAAACTCAAAACTCGAACCAAGCACTCCCCTTCCTCATGTCCTAGAAAGCAGAAATCCGAACAGAACCAACACAGAGGTCTTTAAATTGAACCTATACCTTGGCTGAAACACAATGATATTAGCTTTTAGGCAGATTTCGAGGAGAACTAGATATGATAAGCTGTATACTTTCATGATCATCCTGTCTTATCCTTCACTGTGCTTTCTCTGAAGGCATTGCATTTTTTAGCCTATGGATTGTTTTGCTGTTTCTCATTCTATTTCCACTGGAAACTTGGAAATAGGAAAACTCAGTCAGTTTGGAATAGGAGTAGAAAGACACATTTTTCTTTCTGAACAAAGGGAAATAGACATTATCTTCTTAATAGTCAGCTATAACTGCAAGGAAGATGAAGAGGAGGGCCTCAGAGTCAAAGGCAGTTCGAGGAGTTTCATTCTCATTATATCTCAATGGAGTGAAGCAAATAAATTGCACAAGGAGACATATGGAAGCTCACTATGCAAATGGCCTATTTAAGGCTCTTACTTCCTAATTAGGTCCCAGTGTCAGTAGGTTGGTAACAATTATTCATATGTAGATCATTTGGATACAATACAAACTGTTATAAAACCCAAACCATCATAACAGTATGCATTAAAAAGACGTCCTTTTTGGCTTGATCTTTTAGACTTTTTCACTTTGCACTTGGAATGTCAATTTCTGTGCTACACACATCCCAAGTTTTGTATCTAATTCTTCAATAATGAGTTTGGAAGGAGAAAAACCTTCACAGATATAATTCCTCGGTCTTACCTTATTCATGGATTTCGTCACCAGACTCTGCACAGGGAACCCACACTCTCTTCCCAAATTCTTCATTTGGTTCTGTGGTGTTTCCCAGGGCAAAGAGAAAAGAGAAAATATTAATTGTAGACATGCAAGTGCAGAAAATGATCACAAATATCTGAATATTTTCACTCTTCCAACTCATTACATACTTCTTTGTGTACATCACCCAGGATGCTTTGAACTAGGGTCCACCCCTACTTGCTTCAGCCCCCATCAGTTTTGGAAGGTCCTCCAAGCTTCTCCTTGAACCATGTAGAGGGACAAGTTTCTCTTCCATGCAGCTCAGATGAAAGTGGGCAATGTGATGTTGTCACAACTTTGACCACTGGTCATTAGGCACATCCCAAAGTGTGATGACTGGGACAAGAGCCATTGATTCGTATGACAACACACACTGCTAAAGTTTGGGAAGAGCAGGAAAGCAGGAAAGATATCCAATGGTGCCAATTAATTTGCTTTGTTTAAGACAAAGCAGAGGGCTGAAGACAAAGATTTACACTTTTCAAAAACATTTAAAGTAGGGTAAGTTGTTTTAATTCAGTGTCTTTCCTATAGCAAACTTACAGGAATATTTCTGTATTTCAGGTTCAAAAATCCCTCTCCCTCTCCTCTCCTCCCACCTCCTCTCCTCTCTTTGTCCACCTCTTGAGCCCTTCCCACAAAAGGTGAAATATTTCACATTTTCACCTGTAATAATGCATATCAGAGAGTGCTTTCTTTGCTTTGCTTGTCACTGATTTTGCCTGTGGCATCTTTTTAAGCAACAGCCTGTGCAGAGATAATAGGTGGCACAATTCTCTGTAACTGGAATCAGCAACAAATCAGCCATCTGCCACTCCAGAGGTCTGAGATTAACCTAGCTACTGGACTGTGACTGCAAAGCATTTGCACATTTAGATTACAGAAGTGTGAGGCTACTGGTAAAAAAAAAAATAATATTGGGAGTGGGGAAGGTGTGGGGAGAAGGGGTGGAAGAAAGCATTGGAAAAGCCCTCTGGATTAACCCTTCCACTTGCAAGTCATCTCATAACAATTCCAAGCAAGCAAGGTTTCATTGTAAGATATTAAAAAGAAGTGTTTGAAGAAAAGAACTTGAGATTCATGAGATATTATGCTTCAACGGAATACATCCAGATAAATTAATAATACAGGCAGAAAGACAGACAAAGACACTCAGCTGCATTGTCACTGCTTCACAGTCCCTATAGGGAGTTTATGATCAGATGGCTTACCTGGATCACTAGAAAAGTACAAGAGAAATGTCTTTGTCCCAGGATGGACATCCTCACACAAGCTTTCATATTTCAGAGCATTGTCATGACAATGAGGAAATAGAAGAGATCTGTGTTCTGCAGTATGAAGCTTTAGGAAGGTCCTTTCATTTTTCTGTTCTCAGTTATCTTCCTAAATATCATGCAACACAATGCTGTGCTGCATACATGAATACTGTTTGAATACATTAATTTTTTGACCATGTATTTGGTATCCTGTCTATAGATCTGTTCACTAAATATAATATGGAAAGCAAAATACTAGGAGGTTTAAATCAGAAGGAGAAACAAGTTGGCCGGACATCCCAAACCATTTGCTGTGCTCTGTGCAGGTGTATGAATGTTAGGACAGCTGCCAGAGTCTCCTCTGCTCACTTTGATGTGGGCTTCAATCCCCACTCCTAGTGTTTGCTTTTCCAGGTTGGCATCTCATGGTGAGGGATCTTAGGTTAAAAAGAGGGGGCTGTGCCCAAAGGAAGAGCATCAGCACCAGCCAAAACCATCAGCAAGGACATCTGGGAAATTCAGGCATATTCTGCGTGGTATGTATCTTTGGTGAGGATGGTAGCTTAAATACACAATTCACCTCATTAAGTCTAAAGAGGCAACGGAAAAGCAAACAGCAAGCCCATGTGTGCACATGCAAACACATATATTTATGTGTGTACTTTACTCACTAAGAGCAGGTGGCATCTGGTGGAAAGCACAGTAGCACAGCAATTACACCAAATTACTTGACCAACCTTCTTGTTGACAAGGGGGAATGGTTTTAAATTGAGACGAGGGGGTTTAGGTTAGGTATTAGGAGGAAGTTTTTCACACAGAGGGTGGTGACACACAGGAACAGGTTGCCCAGGAGTTTGTGGATGCCCCATCCCTGGAGGCATTCAAGGTCAGGCTGGATGTGACTTTGGGCAGCCTGGTTTGGGGATTGGCAACATAGCAGGGGGGTTGCAATCACTGTGGTCCTTTTCAACTCAGGCCATTCTATGATTCTATGATTTTTTCCCCACCCACTCCAATGATTGCAAAGTTCCTGTGACAAAGAAAAAAGAGCAAGAATACGCAATGGCATCTCTTTTGCTCAAGCCTAAGTCAGGCTGCAGCAACAACATGGTTGAAGGAACAGGGAGAGAATGGTCACTGCAGACATCCTGCTCCATACAAAGATATGTCACACTAGAAATTAATACATACCCTAGCAGCGTTAATCTGTGACTGTGTTTCTGATGCTCTGAGAGGAATAACCATTGATTTGCAAGGAGCTATCTTTGGATAAGAGAAGGATGAAGGAAAGTAGCCAAATAACAACCTTTCAGTCACAATCTATTTATCACATTATTTCCAATAGGCATTGACTGAGCAGAATCAGGTCCTCCAAAACCAGGATTACATGTTTAGAATCAACATGAGATTTGAATAGATTTGGATATATAGTAGGAATTCCAGGTGAGATAAAGGTCATTGGGATCATCCCACATTTGGGACTACAAACTGGACCAAGCTAACAACATGCAAGTTTCTGAGACTCAGCAAGCTGATGAGCCTATGCTTTAGTAAGGTCCCTTGAAGCTGCTGGCTGCTGATAAAAAAAGATCTGGATCTGTTGTCAGACCCATGGTTGGGGGTTTTCTCTCCCCAGTCTCTAATTACCATCAAGACCATCTTAAACTAGTGATCCAAATTCCAGTATGATCCAATCAGAAATGCATGTATAAATGTGGTAGGGGAAAGATTTTTTACTTTGATCTTCCATCTTGCATTCTTACAAGAATGTTTCTAGATGCTGTAAACATTTCAAAATGGTTAAAAATTATGCTGCTTGCATACACCTTTTCCCACCCTACAAATGAAAGGAAGAGGGGAACAACACAGGACAAAACCTTCCCTTTCAGAGAAAAAACAGCAAAACTCCAGACCAACCAATGTGAATCAGTTATGAATTGCTGCCAAAGTTTCAGATCTCTATTATTATTGTATCTTTTTGGCTAAGTAGGCTTTGCAGAAAGGGGCTTTTACAAGAGAAATCCCACCTCTGCATTAAGCAAGGGCTTGACTGACCGTGTAACCGTGGCACACAGCCTGGAAGTTGCCACATCCCTCAGGAAATGAGAAGCGCATGGGAGCACTGATGCAGGCAACACTGCACCTTGCAGAGATTCGTGTGTCCTACAAGTAACCTTGCATCATGATACAGAGCAGCGAGAGCAGCCTTATGGGTACTGTGAAAGGAGGAGGACAGCAAGGAGGAGGGGAAGGAGTGGCAATGGGGAAACAGTCAGAAAACTCCCTGGGAAACAAGTCTTCTATTTCTTCCTAGGAAAAACGTTAAAAATATATATAAATAAATAAATAAAAAATCCTTCTGAACTGATATTTCAGCAAGCAGGAGGGAATGGGTGTGTTATCTCCTTCTGTTACCTGCTTATAATCTTTTACATGCGAGCTTGATAACATGCACAGCCAGGCTTGGAGTGGGTAAAAAGACAGCATTTCTGCCTGGAATTTGCCGTGCCCAAGAATAGTGCTGCTGGGGATACTGGGGGCTGCCTGGTTCCTGCTACACCCCCTCTGGGATGGAACTAGTGCAAAGCCAGGAATGAGAGACCCTAAATATCACTGAGATTAGGCAAGAAGGGAAAAGGGTGGTGTTTAATAGGTAAAAGAGGAGGGAGAAGACTCCTGCATCCGGCTGGTGGCCCCGCACCACAGCCATTCTCATTCCTGGCACGTTTCTCCACTCTCGAGAGCAGCCCTGCTTGGAAATATTAGTGCGGCACAGAGCGCCGTTTTCGAGTTGCTGCAGCTCCTTCTTGGCACTGGTTCAGCTTTTTGTCTTTTCTTCTCCTCCGAGCACGCAGTGGAGGGAGGAGGAGAGGAAGGACGAAAACAAGGCGCTTTGCTCTGCAGCCGCATTCCTCCCCTGGCACCCCCAGCATCCACCCCACACCCCTGCCTGCTTCCACCCAGCCCCACTCAGCAAATGTAAATCTTCCCACAGCAGCCAGTCCGTAGCTTCCTTCCCCCTCCTGCCATCCCTTTTCATTGCTTTCTCCTTTGTATTCCTCTAAATTTTTCCAGCCAAGCGTTGCAACCTTCCAGCCCCCATCCTTTCTCCTCCACCTCTCACCCTCCCACCTCCTCCTCATGCATTGGAAAAAATCGTGCCATGGTTGCCAATGTCCTGGCATCTCCTTGTAGCAGAGGGTGATAACAGTTTCCTTGTGCACCCCTAGACTCCTTAATCCTTCTCATCCCAAGTGGAACCAGTGAGGACTCTAGGTGCTCATGTGAACGCCCATGTGCACATCGCTGGATGTTCTCCATTTGCATCCCTCGACATAGCTTTAAATACAAACTTCCTGCAAGCAGGCATTTGGCAACCAAATGCCTCCTCATTCCTGGGGCCAGGGAAAAAACAGAGGTGGAATAGTGAGGGAGGGAGGGTGTATTTTTTTAAGCAATCCAAACATGGCACAGAACTCTTCCACCAACTTTGTCCCAGGCTGCTATGCTGGCAGCCAGCTGCCAGTTCCAGCCTGGCACCCGCTTTCATTTGTTTTTCTCTGCTCTTAAACTCCCTCCTCCCAAATATTTATTCCCTTATTTTTTTTTCTTTCTCCTTTTTTAATCCCTTTTCCCTCCAAGTATGCCCAGAGGAGGGGCTCTTTCCTTCTCCCATCCACAAATCCAAAGCAGCATGTGTGGAAGGAGCAGCGACGGGAGTGAAACATGATGCAACACTCAATGGACCAAGAGGGAGGGGAGGAAAAACCCCATATGTACACACAACATATGTATGCTCTTCTCTGAGGAAGAAGGAGGGAGGGAGAGATGCCCTGAAAGCAGGCAAAACAGCTTTACAGATGCCAGGATGAGAAAACATATCTCCCTCCTTGGGGAAGCCTTGTCTGGGGGGGCAAAATCCATCTTCCTCATGAGAAAAGACCCAAGAGAGCCAACTTTCAGCCCAACATGACTCCAACTAAATCAGAGTTTGAAACACACATATTCATAGTAGAGAAAAAGTGGCATTAAGTGCACATCATTGGTACCTGGAGGGAAGAGATATTTTGAGGGTAAATAATAAGAAGTATGTTACTGATGCTGGAGATAGTCTTGGAGGGATGTGTAGGAGGAGGGAAGATGCACTGAGGATTTCAGCATGGCAAAAGCAACGGCAGGAGCATTAAGCAGCAGGCCATGCTGAAGATCCAGAGCAGAGTACAATCCTGTGAGCAACCAGTGAGATTATCTGGGGGTTTTGAGGAGTCAGGTTGGGTTCCTTTCTCTACTGGCACATCAGAAGTGACTCCTGGGGAGTCAGGGCAGAAGGAATGCTGATGGACAGATGGACATACGTTGCATCCCAGCCCTGATGCTTCCACTTGCTGAAGCTATGAGTCCTTAGGGAAGACCAGGAAAGCACCTGGTTGGTTCTTACCAACTATATTCTGGTCACTCTGGGGAATAGCAGAGCAAGCGACTGGAAAACTGGGTCACAGAGACAGACCACAAGACAGACAGACAGCATGCTCAGGGTGGCACAGACAAAACAGCAGTGTCCTGAGCAGCTGCCCAATATGTATCTTGGCAAAATCTCTCCTGGCCTTGGATGAAGCAGAAATTGTAGGTTGGAATCGTAAAGACATCTGTTGGTCTGACTTTTTTTCCCTGGCCTGCATGCAGCAGGAAAGTGATGGGCTGGTGGCACAGAGTATCTGCCAAGAGCCACTCAGAAGAGTTGATCCTTCAACTAATGCCAGCTGCTGAGTATGGAGCAGTCAATGGGCAAACTGAAGTGGTCTGAAAATAAGCAGATGCCCTTCAGTGGCTGTGGTCATTAAGAGCATGGGTAGGTGCACACTAAAATCCTGTGCACATCCCTTTAGGAGCAACACCAGCACTGGGACACATCCACTGTGCTAGGTCCTACACTGGAGCTTTATCCAGGCCAGCACAGCATAGCTGGCCCTTGCTGGATTGGATGAAGAAACATCCAGGTAGGACCCCAGATATCCTCCTATGAATTGTGGCTTTATTATTTGAAACATTGCACAAGGATATTGCTCAACAATGGCACTGGCTCATCCTAACATCTGCTTCCAAACAGAGCCATCATCAGCCTGTATCTTCTCTCCTAGCCAGTTTACCCTCTGATTTTCTCTTTATTGTTCCTCAGGCTTAGCGTAGGTTTCTACCCTTGCCTCCAATCTTCAGGGTCTGCTGGTTGCATCTGGCAAAGTGGATGAGTCCCTCATGTGCATCAGTGGCTAAGAAAACTCTGAGGTCACTATAGAGAAACATCCTTGCCTCGGGGTATCTGTATTTCATTGAACTGACTCATAAACAGAAGCATTTTCAGATGCTTTGAGTGGAAAGGAACTATAAATAAAAGATATTACAGACTAACAAGTTCTCAGTTGCAAACTGAAGTGGGAAAGAATATTTTAGCATCCACTTTCTAGGCACATTAACTATTGGCAGACATGATCATTCAGGTCCTCAAAGCTGAAAACTTCACAAAGCATGCAGTATGTTGGGTCCACATATTTCATCTCCAGCTTCAATGGCTCTAAAATCTACTCTGATCTATGCTATGCTCCTCATGCACAGACAGCATCCAACTGCTGTGTCACTTCAGGGGTTATGACAGTAAACATAAACTACATGGTGATCTTTTCCAGAAAAACTGGGGATCACTGCTGCTGTAAGCTCACAGTAGATGGTGTCTAAAGATTGTTATTAACTGACTTCTGATGCTTTCCTTCCCAGAGTGAGCAAGCACTTTAGATCAATCTGGCTTGCTTTAGTGCAGTGACCCAGCACTATGCTTTGCAGCTGAAAGTTCAGGTCCCAGCTGTGGGGCTAAACTCTTGCTGACACCGTGCTGATTTCTCTGCCTCTGTTACCCACACTACCAACAAGGATGGGGGGGAAGGGGCAGATGTTGCTTTTTTCAAGCTGAGACAGAGAAAAAACAACAACAACAACAAAAAACCTCTGCAAAACAGACAGAAGATGCAGCAAAGGAGAATGGGGACAAAGTGATGCCAGTGTGTTCTGTTAGGTTGAAAGTAGGAAATCCTTTGGACAGCATGGGGCAGTTCATTGCTTTCTTCTTTTTCTTTCTTCTGCCAGGCAGAAGATTTTGGCGGAGAGGCAATTAAAATGTTATGAGCAAAGAAAAGCGTCCTCTTTTAAGATGCCTTGAAGAACGTTTGTTTGTGAACATTCACAGGGAGAGACGTGCATGGGAGAAATCACTATGTAGTGATGAGTGAGCTACTAAAGATTTGGTAGTTTATTTTGGATGGGGATCCACATGCAGATGGTTATCTAAAGCCCTCAGTCTTGAGAGCAGGGCTGGAAATGTCTTAAGAACAATCCCTTGTTGTATGATTTCCAGTATCTCTCAGAGCTGTCACTTATGCCAAAAATACCATGAAAACAGTTTTTTTTTTTTTTTTTTTTTTTTCCTTCTTCTTTTATGCAGCATTTTGGCTCTTCTGCTTCTAGTTCCAAGCAAACCTAAAACCGCAAAGTCTTTTATTTTAAGGTTGGACTGTGCTTATTTAATTTCAAGCCATCCTGGTTCTCATGACTGCATGCATACAAGGGAAATAAGGAAAAATGATCCTGTGATTCTATGGAAACGTTTAAAAGAAAAGATGCCCTGTAAACTGACATGAGAAAAAACAAAACAAAACAAAACAAAAAAAACTGTCTTCCCTAACAAGACTAGAGCTTGATTTCTCTGGTCTTAAGTAAACTACTTATCTGTCTAGTCTTGCTATAGATAGCATCAAGATCACAGCATTCCCAATTCAAATGAGCCTGTTAGCCTTTGGTGATTAATAATCAGTAAATACTATTGAATCAATAAACAAAATAAGGTGCTTTGAAGAGACCCTTGTTTCCCCAACCAATCTTGAAACGCATCAGATCTGCAATTCACATAATTTGACAGAGAAGGAGGAAAGAAAACAGTTTGAACACGATACAGTGCTCTCCAGTTTTCTTAAATCAGAGTATAATTGAGGTAAAATAGCCTAGGGATGTTGCTATTGGGATGAAAGCCGTATGCTTTACGTTAGTCCTCGGGACAAAAATTTTGCTTCAAGGCTGGTTTTAATCTTTGGCTGGATGCACATCGGGATATCTCAAGTAATATTTCTCAGTATGTCAGCATGTTTTGGAGGTTATTGTTTGCTACCCCAACTCCCTAGAGTATTCATTCTTAAAAGGATAGGAGCACATCCATTGACTATATGTATAGTAAAGAATGAATGTTTAGTCTATTGAAGACCAGGTGATGTTCCTCTTTCATTGCTTCCTGTAGTCTTTTTCTACCTTTCTTATTTATTAATCACTCAAGACCCAGTCTCCAGGTTGTCCAAGTGGTTTGGAGATCAAGGCTCAGATATTTCTTTAGATGGCAGAAATGATAGTAACTCAATCCATTCAACCCCATCAGCAGAAATGATGGACAAAGTCAACGCTTTACACTGTGCAGATCTCCAAAACAAGAGCTTAGCCTTCCATTCAACACAGCACATTCATTTCATGTATTTTTCCACTCCACTTGGAATCATTTCTTTTGGTTAACCAAGACAGATACAGGAGGCCCAGGTCCCCATTTGTGCAAACTGGGGGTAGTTCCATTCCATGCTGCATGCTGAGCCCTTTGCAAAGGCTGTTCATCGTGTCCTATTAAGGGCAGCAGGATGCTGATCATTTTTGTGAGAACTTGGCTCCTCTTCAGCTTCTTAGTTTATATGAACGGAGGAAGGGATGAGTTTAACTTTCGGCTTGAAGGAAAGAAAGTAAAATTTCTGGACCCTTTCAAGTGCTGAGAAATCTGACCCTGAGCTTTTCTGAAAAAGTGACCCAATCTATCTAGCATTATACTTTTCTCTGCCGATGACTAACACATGGATTGATATTTCCTTGTAAGAAATACTGGCGAAGAACCGGGGTTCCCATTCACTTGTGCTGTTTACTGCTCTCCAGAGAGCCCAGGCTTCAGCACCAATTGAACAGACTGCTCTGCAGGTGTATGTTTTGCATGCCAAAAATGGGTTGTAAATCAGAGCAGAGGAAGAAAAGTCTGTAATAGAAGTTGTCTGTAGAAGCGACCATTGGAAAAGGATGTTGACCATGTTCATTTTACAGGCCTGATCCCCTAAATCTGCTCTTGCTCACACTGCACAAGAGGGATTGAGTCCCAGCTCAGAAATCTAAGGAGCACAGCAATAATTTGCCAGAGATTACACATGGGGTGAATTTGTCCCTGATCTCCGTTATTGGTTTTCAAAAACAGAAATTCTCATACCCTTTTGGACAGATGGCTGGTCCTATTATTTCTTATGTTAGATTTCCCACTGAAGCTGAAAACAAATCTGTGTTCAAGCTGAAAGTAAACAACCTGCAAATTCAAAAGGCATTAACTCTAACTGCCAAAGCATTTGCTACGTATGCCACAGATGTCAAATAGGCAGTTTCCCACAGCACTGAGACTAGACACATAGCTAAGTTACACAGCAAAACCTTCCACAGAGCCTGAAAACCCATCCTCTGCAAAACTTGCTTTCCTCTGGCATCCTAGGGCCAGAGCCTCAGCTGGAGTGAATTAATATCTTTGTCCTGATTTGAATATAACTCTCAATTTATACCAGATGAGAGTTTCAGCCTTTGCAGGATGAGTGAGAAATGGCTACACAATACCTATACATATATATATATGTATGTATGTATTTATATATATATATATATATATATAAACAGCATGATTTGAGTAAAAAACTAAAAGGTGATGTGTTTTAAAGGAAGAAAGAGCACTGTGTAAGGTTCTCCCTTTACTTTTCCATGATTAATTTCTAAAAGCTATCACAGAGATTGATCCTAAAAAGTCAGTTTTATGGAAAAAAATGGATGTAAGTAACAAAATATAGAAATACAAATGACATTAGATATGCCATTTAATTTGGTTCCTGATACCTTCCAAAATGCCAACAAAAAGTTACTGTCAGTCCAAACATGACATCACATGGTAGGAAATCTAGATGATAAGGGCTCAGTAAATGAGTTTCCTTTTTTTTCCTGCCATAGCAGTTTACAGTTGTGTCCAGTGACAGAACAAAGGATAATGGGCACAAACTGGAATGCAGGAAGATATGTATGATCACCTTTCCTTTGAAGGTGACAAAACACTAAAACAGAGCCCAGACGTGGTGGAGTCTCCTTCTCTGGAAGTATTACGAGACTGCCTGAATGCTTTACTGTAACCCATTATAGGGAACTTGCTTTATGGGGGGGATGGACTAGGGGATCTCCAGAAGTCCCTTTCAGCTCCTACAGTCCTGTAATTCTGCGAATGAAGAGGACAAACCCATGAAACCAAATCATATAAGCAAAAAAATAAATAGATACTTATATATTTGAAGTGCACTGAACATTAGTGTATCGATATCACGCTGTGCTTCTCAGCTGTCAAGATGTGCAAGGCTGTTTTTCTGATATATTTGGTTGTAAATTCCAGATGGAATCTCTGAAATCAAATTCTGCAAATCAGATCTCTTTCTATTTGAATCAATGGAATAAATTCAGGAATGATATCCCAAATTAAGTCTGTAGTATATTCTTTGTTTTAAGAGGTCTGATTCTTAGACCCAGATGCATCTTGATTTCTGCTAAAGTAAACTGGAGATCAAATAACGGACCAATAGAAATGACTCAAGAAGTTAAAGATGGTGGTAATGGAAAATCAAACCACTAAAGTATTTAACTTAAAGGCATCAGACTGATGTGGCTCATCACAAATTTCACCTCTGCTTTCCAATAACCATCTCCTCATTTTCCCTTTACTATTCAGTGTAAGCAGGCAATTAGCAATACATTGTCACTATTCTAGAATCTTCCATCTGAAGAGCTAGAAACTCTAGGTAAACATTAATGACTTAAGCTTCTTAACACTCCCTGCAAGACAGATACTGCTATCTTCTTTGTACAGATTGGAGAAGAGGTGCACTTTGCCAGTGGTTGGAGTGAGCAGAGGCAGAACTGGGAGCAGGCTCTGGACCCCAAACCTCAGGCTTCCCTGTGCCTTCAGCACCAATCCACAAGGCTTTTGTTGGATGTGGGGGATATCTGGTAAATTTCAGATGATGATAATTATCTCTTGGGACTGCCCACGTGCCTTGAATTTTTGACAGGCTGGAAACACTGTGGGGTTGAGGTTCTCTCCATTCAGAGAACTCAGGTCACAAAAAGAAAAGCCTTAGAAATCATCCATCTAAGCAGAAGTCAAGAGTAAGAGTCTCTTAATTAAAGATCAGTCAATAAGAAACAATGTTATGGAAGCTATTCTAGGCACACAGAATCATCATGGAACCCTATAGGGGTCTAAGCATTAGCTTAGCCTTAGGACAAGATAGGCACTGACCAGACAAATTTTTTTTTGTTTTTTTTTTTCTTTTCCTTTTTTTTTTTCTTTCCCAAAGCATAGTCCAGTTGATTTAAGAGCAGCTAATGTCTGTTGTCTATTTGAAGCATATTTCCACATAGTCCTCTCCAACTGCATGGAAATCAGACAATTTCCATGATGATTCTTTTGTCTAAAAATACACATCTATCCCTTTCTTCAATTTATCACTGAGCCAGTCAGTCTGTTTATTGTTGAAGTTTTGCCCATTTAATAGTTCACTTAGGAAAGCTTAATACAAACATTGACCAATTCATTGCTGTCACAAAAAGAAAAGCCTTAGAAATCATCCATCTAAGCAGAAGTCAAGAGTAAGAGTCTCTTAATTAAAGATCAGTCAATAAGAAACAATGTTATGGAAGCTATTCTAGGCACACCAGATTCAAAAGGAGGGGGATGAGAATAAAAAAATTAAAAAAATACTCTATTTTACTCCATAAAGGCAAAAAATGATGAGAGTAGTATGTAAACTATTTGTGTTTTTTTGTTTGCTTTTTTTTTTTTCTTTCAAAATTTACTGGTGAACTTAAATCCCAGAAATGGGGCACTGCAAAAGTCAATCATTTGACATATTCAGCGTGCTGATTTGTGAACTATTAGCAGATCGCTATTTGCCTAAAGTATGTATTTGAAATTCCTTTCTAAAAACTCTTCTTGATCTCTTCCCAATTCATGAGCTGTTAAATGTGTGTACAACACGGCAATGTTTGTCTCCTGAACAGAGGGACATTACAATCCCTAGAAGCAGGTTTCCTGTGGGAATATTAAAGGCAGTATTCAGGAATATTCTCCAGTATTCGTGGCCTCCACAAACACTCCAGCTCAAAAACATGTTTGCTGTAATATTTGCCAAGAGCAAACAACATTGAATGATGGAAGAAAGTGTACAAAGTCTGACCAGGCTTATAAAAACCCAACAGCTAATGAATACTTGTGGAAAATGTCTTATGGTATTTCCTCAGCTGCGGATGCTAATTAGGAAAGCCTATAAAGCTAAAACTCTTTTGCTGCCTACTTCTTCGTCTGATCCAGAGCTGAAAGGCATTTCCATGGGCCTCCTTATGATGTTCATCTCCTTTACATCTGCTGAATCCAGAAGCATTTTTTTAAACTTTTGTATGCATATCAAATGGATGAGGTATGAATAACTGGACAGAGGCCCAGAAACTCATTTCTCTTAAGCTGCTTGATGGCTAACAGCTTTTCACTGTCTCTGACTAAAAACAAAACAAAACAAAAATAAAAAATCTACAATAAATTTGAGTATACATGTAGATTGGTGAGTACATCTCATTGCCCAGTGTCAAATCACAGAATTACAGACTGATTAAGGTGGAAAGGGACCTCTGGGTCCACCTGGTCCAACACCACTCCATCAGGGACACCCAGAGCTGGTTTCCAGGCCAAATGAGTTTTGGAGATATCCAAGAAGGAGACTCTACAACCTCTCTGGAAATGTGTGTCAAAGCTCTGTTAGCACAGTGTCCCATAGCAGTATGGATTCTCTCTTCAGCACCTGTCAGTGATAAAACAGCTTGTTGATTCAGTCTTTTATGAACAAGCTCAACGAAACACAGCAAGCTCATGTTGCCATAGGACACTGACCCAAAAGCAGACATCTGGAAAAGAAAGGAGAACTCCAAGGAAATCCAGTGGGCATTGTCAAGTCTACATACTTGGGTGCTCAAGAGAGGTGGCTTGTCTTGGTGGCTCAGCCAAGACAAAATCACATCATACTGATTATTATTTTTTTTTTTAATAATAATTACAAAACAAAACAAAACCCCAAATCCAGAATTTTTAATTGATACCGGTCCAAGCAAGCATTTTTAATGTATATATTTTTAATGAGACTAAAATGAACTTGCTTGATGAAAAACTTGTGTGAGGAAACAGTTCACTCTTTGCTAAAAGTTATAGTTTACAAATTCTGCTCATAAAGACACAGTTTAATTTGGTGGGGCTACTAACAACATCGTATGCCATACTACTGATTTAAGACAGCCTGGTCTGTGGTCAGGGACAGGCTAAATTGTTATTGCAATGTTGAGGCTCACCACTGTGCCTTGTAACTCACCACTGTATCTGTTTTTCAGTAATACCTGATGCTTCCCATTCACCTGACTAATTGTAATAGCCCCAGTACATTTTCTGAGCACAGTTTACTGATGAGTGGTATCTGTAAGGGGTCAGTACTAAAACAAGTGCTCTTGAATATCTTCATCAATGACATCAGCAGTGGAATCAGTCCACTCTCAGCTGTTCACAGATGACTCTAAGCTGTGTGTTAAATACGTCTGAGGGATGGGATGCCATCCAGAGAGTCCTAGGTAGACTCGAGCAGTGCGCCCAGCAGAACCTCATGAGGTTCATCAAATCCAAATGCAAGGTCTTGCGTGTGGTTTGTAGCAATCCCTCACTATCAGTACAAGCTGGGGGATGTAAGAATAGAGCATAGCGCTGCTGAAAAAAAATCTGGGGGTACTGGTGGATGGCAAGCTGAATATAAGCCGGAAATGTGCCCCTGCAGCCAGAAAACCAGTGGTATCCTGGGCTCCATCCAAAGCAGTGCGGTCAGCAGGGTGAGGGAGGGGATCTTCCCCTCTGCTCTGTGCTGTGAGACCACACCTGAAGCACTGCGATCAGATGGGGAGTGCTCATTGAAGGAGAGACATGGAGCTATTGGAGCAGGTCCAGAGGAGGGCCACAGAATGATCCAAGGAATGGAACACCTCTCCTATGAGGACAGGCTAGGAGCTGGGGCAGTGCAGCTGGAGAAGAGAAGGCTCCAGGGAGACCTGAGAGTGGCCTGTCAGTATCTAAATGGGGCTGTAAGAAAGAAGGGGACAGACTCCTTAGCAGTGTCTGTTGTTGCGGTAGGACAAAAGGAAATGGTTTCACATGAGAGAATTTAGACTGCACATAAGGAAGAAGTTTTTTGTAATAAATGCAGTGAATCACTGGCAGAATGGCCAAGAGATGTGGTGGATGTCCCATGCCTGGACACATTCAAGTTTAGGCTGGCTGGGGCTCCAAGCATCCAACTGAGTTGTTGGTGTCCCTGTTCCTTGCAGGAGATTGAACTGAATGACTTTTAAACGACCCTTTCTATTCAAACAATTCTATGGTTCTATTTTATGAAAAAGATTTTTGCTCTACTGTTCATTCAGCCAGCGCTCTTAACAAGACAGAGTTGTTCTCTTTTCTTTAAGAAAAAGTAAAGCCTACTGCACTGCAAATGGGCTTTTATTTGACCAACTCCACCTATTAAATGAGTACATAATTCCTAATGTTTCTCTCTCCTGAAAGGTACGGGAAGGCGATGGAGCATCCAGAATTTTTACACACTGTCCCTTCCAGTCATGCATTCCTAGGGATGATACTGTATAACGCGTTGCTTACCTGCAAAGACATTGGAGAAGTAATGAAATCAGCAGATACTCCATCAGCAGGCTTTTAAAACATTGGTATTGCAATCGGAGATGCAGTCAGCCATTGCATGCACATGCCCTTTATTTACGGAGCTGATAAGGGCTCTGTGTCAGGAACAGTCACAACACTTTTTTACCGTTAACCCTTATTTTAAAGCCTTACTTTCTTACTTTAAAGAAAGATGCTGTGTAAATATTTCATTCTCAATTACGCCCCAGATCTGGGTGGAAAAGTGGGGTTTACTTACTGACTGATCTTTTAAAAACAGACAAATTAATCTAAACTTACAACTGGGGGCTCCTTATAGGGATCCCTCTCCTCCTAACATTGACAATGTCTGAAATAGATGGATCTGTCTTACTGGAGGTTCTTATTTCTCTCCATCTGCTAGAGAGGGAGATCAGGACAACTAGCCCAGCTGGGCACCAGGTGGTATGAGCATACATGTCCACAACTCCGTTCACACATTTTCAGCCTCTCAGATTGATTTTGAATACTTTTCTATTATAAATGTTGTTCATTTATGATGAACCCCTTTTCCTGCAAACCTCATTCTAAACATCTACAGTAGATGAGAAAACAGGGGAAAGACTGGCATGGATCAAAAGGAAGAATGATGTTAACATTAACACCCGCAATACAGGAACACTTTGCATCATAAATAAAACAGCATTGCTCAGCTGCATTAGGAGATAAGTTCTGAAGTTACCAAGTTGCACAGCTGTAGCTCAAGGGAGGATTTCAGTTCATGCTGAACGCTGCGTAGATTCACAGCAAAACAGATGATGGAACACAGAAATCTCTTCTTCCCAACAATGCCAAGCAAACTGCTGCTTGCTGACTGACAGCTCCCCAGCCAGCTTATGTGCATCTAATTACTGAGCCGCAACCCAAATCAAAATGCCCTGCTGCAGCTGGTGTCTCACTTAATCCATTCATAACACAAGCTAATTAGCATTGATGTTTTTGGGCAAGTTTATTCTAAATGTGGTCAAGTCACAGGCATTCAGCTTGGTTGCTAGGGCCCACTGAGGATCCTGGGAGAGTCTGTATTTCTGCCCAGAAGGCATATGCTGAGCTGTGGATGGAGAGTGGGGTCTGAGGGAGATTTTGTGCTTGGTGGAGATGAGCACTGGCTTTAAGCACTGCTGCAAAGCTGCTCTCCTTACCATTCTCCTCCATAAAGAGTTCTTAAGACACTTCATAGATCTCCTCCTGTCTGAGTTTATGTACCGTTTGAAGTAATAAAAAAGAAAAAAAAAAAGAAAAAAAGAAAAAAAAAGAAAAATTGGAAAGTGGGAGAAGTGAAGGAACAATTTGGTACTTCATATTATTCTTAGAGAGCAGAGCTGAGAAAAGAAGACAGTTACCAGAATTCTGCATTTCCTTTTCAACCTATGGGATAAAAAGATGAAAGCAGGTGCTAATGGGAATTTTGCCCATGGCAGAAAATCAGGATCCTAAATCTTCAGTGCTGGAAATCACAAAGACCCCTAGCAATGACCTATAATGGCTGCACTTGGAAATTGGTGATATAAGGAATTGTCACTTGGCAGAAAACCTACTTTCCATTCCTTCAGCGCACCACAATTTCATTTTAATTTGTAGCAGGATGCAAGTGTAAATGAACTGACAACAGAGCTATCAGCTATTCTGTTGGTAACACTTGGAGCAATAGTTTCGATTTGACTAGACACAGCTGTCCACTGCATGTAATGACCTTTAGCCCCGTCCTTGGCAAAATTCAATTCTCTCCATGTCTGACTCTGTCCATGGGGACTTGAGCAGCAGAGCTGCCAGAATAATCAGCACATTGCTTAATGACAGGCACTCCAATGAGCAATACGATTGTGCATTGTCAGAAAAGGAGCCCACAGGTCCGGGGTGAGAGGGAGGGTCTCCTTGATATTCAGAATGAAATAAAGCAGTTGCACAGAGCAGATGTGGCTCATGCAGACACCTGTGCTTGATGAGCACCAGCAATGTGCTCAGTTCCACGTGCATGTATGTAAAAACAAGGTTTGTTTGTTCTTGTGTTTTGTCAGCAAAGCTACTCCCAAAATTCAGCTTTTCAAAAAAGGGCTGGTTTGCTGCTGCTCTGCATTGTACCACTGCAAGATGCAATTTGTATTTACGTCATGCCAAACACGCATACATCCAATAGGGTGATGCTTACATGGCCATTCAGATGTATATAATCTAAAATGTGTGTAGGTATGCTTAGAGAGCCATACACACTATGTCTTTTATATACTGACCACTGTAATAAGAAAGACCTTCAGACTGCAGGAAAATAAAAAACAAATAAACAACAACAACAACAACAACAAAAAACAACAATAAAACAACAGGAATTTCCCAGATTTACAGCTATTATTTCTGAAAACTTCTTTTTGTTTGATTGGTACATCTCTGACTGCACCACCACACGATGAGCATGCAGCAGCCCAAACCATGGTTATACCACAATGATTAATCCAGTGCTTCCCCACAACCAGCCAGCTAAATTGGCAGCCTGAAAGCTTTGTTCTAGATTATCTTTTGCTGGGAACACAGAAAATGGAAATTATGTTTCGTCCAAAAGCACAAGCATTCTTTCCTGCACTGAGGAGCACTGGAGATATGCAGTGCTTTGGCTCTCAAGACTTGTTACAACTGCTGCTAGTAGGAGATTGAAAGAGGTTAGCAAGTAGTAATATAAGAGGATGCTATGAGGATGGGTTTTCTTTCTCTTTAGAGTGGATGTGCCATGATCCATACTGATGCCACAGCACACATGGACCAGGTGCTGGGGATAGAGAAAGAAATGGAGCCAGCTCTCCTCCTTTCCTCATCCTTTGGCCAGGCTGCTACACCTGTCCCATGAACCCTTGGGGGTTTTTCTATGCAGCCTTTGCTATTTTTGCTTTGGCAGCAATGTGGTCCCAGTTCTGCAGAAGATTCATGTTCAGTTATTATTCTGAGCCATTGCCAGCATTTTCCTGAGAAACATAAGTGAGAAATGGGGAACAGCAATCTTGCACAGCTCATAACTCAGCCAGAACGGAGGGGAGTTTCATGGGAGAAGGGAAAGGCATGTCTTCAGCCTCAGAACTTTCATCCCTGCCAAAATTCAAAGTCTCCTTTTCATACAATGGAGATCTTATAGCTTCTTTAAAAAATAAAATAAAATAAAAAGGTTATGAAAACCTTTGATACGTTAGGAACACAAAACAGATTTGCAGACAAGAAAACAAGGTGGTCTCCAAAGCTGTGAAAATGTGGAACACGTTGAGTAAGCCACATTTAGGAGTCTGTGCTGCTACCCTGTCATACACATTGTGCTAACTGTTCCTGCAGTTCATTCAGGAAGAGGACAAATAGCATAGACCCTTTGAGTTTCTCCACAAGTAACTTCACCCAGAGGCTCTGTTCAGGCACAGCTGCACATAGTTTGGCCAAGTTCTCACCACATTTTTTCTTCCTCCGGGTCCCTGTAGGATAGCTCTGATACCAGATGCAGCCCCAAGTTGCTCCTCACCCCTTCAACCTTCCCCACTGCACCAGCACTTTTGCAACAGCCTCTTCAGTGGCCTTCCATGGCTAGGTCCCCCATTGCACTCGCCATGTGCTAGCTAACAGGTTTTCCACTTTGTTGCCACATTTGCATTCTCCCTTCTTTTCCTTCACTTCCTTCACTCTATTTTCTCTTTTCTTTACCTGTAACTTTGGATGTGTCCATTTACCTGCAGAAGCATGCACAGCTAACAGTTGTTTTTTTCTTCTCCCCTTTCTCTCCAAATGGCTGGATAATTCAGCAGCCAGTTATTTAGGCTGGTTGTACAGTATCAACAGAATAATAGTATCACCTCTTCAGTTATCTCAGAAGAATAAGGCACCTTACTGGGAACTTGTATGAAGCACCACTAGTGTCACACAAGGGCAGGCTCAGCATAGCTTTCCTGTGTGTTTGGCAGAGATGTTATTCTTGCTCTGAAGTGCTTACTTCTTTTTATTGAATAAAGTCAAGATATTTTTTGTTGAGAGTAATGTAGAAATAAGGACAGTGAAGACAAACATAAGATATCTATCCTAGTTTCCTGTGAGGAGGCAGCATGCACACACCTCAGAATATATATTTCCTTCCGTATGTGCAAAATTCTAATTTCCTCATTAGATAATCTTTTTTTTTTTTTTTTTTTTTTTTTTTTTTTTTCCCAGTTAAAATTGAACAGGTAGAACAGAAAATAACCAGAAATTGCAAAAAGAACTAAATGACAAAGGAACATAAATCATACCCCTCATGAACAAGCTCTCTTTTTGTGGGCTATTATCAATTTTATTTATGAAGCTTAAAATATTTTATTTCTGCGAGTTCTACTAAAACAAAAGACATATAGTGCAAACAAAAAGTCCCTCAGCGACTCAGAAAATATATTTTCTACAAGCCTGAGAACCAGAACACTAAGGTGATCCTTAGATAAATAAGTCCTTCCAAGAATAAGTTGTTCAAACAAACAATGTAGTACTAAAACTGGAAGATATTTGCTATCATGCTGATATGGATGGGCATTCCTCCACTCTCCTGTCAATCTCAATGGCTTATTCACCCTGTCCCCAGCTCAGCAGCCATGAATGTGCAGTTGTACGGAGCATTGTATACAAATGATATGACTACTCAAAAACAAGATCACTGTGATTATCCAGAAATTGTGCAGCAGGCAGGCATTGCTGGCATCCATCAGAGGTAGCAGGAAGGAAAAGTAATGCTAGTTATCTAAATAAATGAAGAAGTATATGGGTAACAAAGAAAGGATGAAACTCAGTTTCAGTGAGAGCAGAGAAAAAGTGCTTCACCAGCAATATGTCAAAGGTATCTGTGCTCCTCTCTGACCACCCAACTCCAGCAGAGCTGATCTGTACCTTCACCCAGCCCCTTCCTTAATCCCTGACTCAGACCCAATGGTTACAAGAAGGATTTAAAGCCACTGCGACAGTCATGCTTCCTGGGGGAAGCAGGGCACAGGAAGAAGCCTCCCTTCATTCCAGCTCTTCTTGCTTGCCAAAAGCCTACACCTCCAGCTACCGCTTTTCAGGAATGCCTCTTCCATCCTTGAGAGCTGGAAACTTAGATGCATTTGCTCAAAAACAGGGAATTCAGCCAGCAGACTTGAAACCTGCAGATTCTGATTGCATTAATTTGTTCCAAAGCAGGTTTTCCTCTTGAGCCTGGAGTAGAAGGCAATTAATTAAGACCCATTTTCCCCCCTATCGTATTAAAACAAATTAAATGGCAGTAGTAGGACAAGGCTTTCACTCTCATCTGTACGGGAAGCTGAACCTGTTACCTTGCTCAGCAGAGCTTAGATCATCTCTAAAAGGTGTGCTCTAAGTGTTAGCCCACAAGCCTGAACAGTCCCATTGCCACTGCCTAGGCACAGAATCCCAGCTGCAAACCAATGAGAAGAAACATCCTTTCTGCTCAATAATTTCCATTACAGTTAATGAACACCATGCTGGGAATTGACTGAAAACAACATCATGTACAGAAAATCCCCTCCCGAACCAGCAAGTTAAATAGCCAGAAGCCTACTCTCCTCCTTCCTGGTGTGGGATGGAAGAGAGGAAGGCACAAGAGCAGCCCTGCAGAGAAAGACCTGGCGGTCTTGATAGATGAAAAACTTAACATGAGCCAGCAATGTGCCCTTGTGGCTCGGAAAGCAAATGGTGTCCTGGGCTCCATCAAAAGAGGGGTGGACAGCAGAGACAGGGAGGTGATTGTCCCCCTCTACTCTGCTCTTGTGAGGCCTCATCTGCAGTACTGTGTCCAGGTCCGGAGCTCCCAGTACAAGATGGATGGGAAGCTGTTGGAGAGGGTCTAGAGGAAAGCAAAAAAGATGATCAGGGGACTGGAGCACCTCCCCTATGAGGACAAGTTGAGGGAGCTGGACTTGTTCAGTCTGGAGAAAAGAAGGCTGTGGGGTGACCTCATTGCAGCCTTTTAATACCTAAATGTGGATGTTGGTGGCCGTGCATGTGTCAGGGGGTTGGAGATTCATGATCCTTGAGGTCCCTTCCAACCCTGGCCATTCTGTGATTCTGTGATTCTGTGTAAAGCTACGTTGGCCCAGTGAGAAGCAGTAACAGCTAAACAGAGGAGTGCTGAGTAATTTCTGAGAAACTGGAGATCAACTATTCAGTCAATTAAGCATGAGCACAAATGCACAGATTTGATCTACTCTTTACAGAGGATTAGAAGAGAGAAAAGGAATTGAACATAATCCACCACTTCCACCACCATTCTACTCTCTATTTTTCATCATTTCTGCTATATTCTGCATTTTTTTCAGCTAGGAATTAAAACAAATGTTTTCCAGCTCCTCTTCAGCTTACCTGCTCAGGTCCCTAATCTTTCCTAGGGTGAAGACTAAGGTGATACTTTAACCCAAGCCTTTTATATGTTACCTGGAAAAAAGGCACTGTTCTCACAATATCAAGTTAGCTTGCTTTAACTGGAAACTGAAGGAAATTCTCTGTGAATGCACACTACTTGCAGACAAAATATCTGAAATGAAGGAACCCCATCCAGAATCAGCCCATCAGCCACAAGCAGAGCCTTTTTTTGACAGTGCTGCAGATATCAATGGTGCTCCTCTGTTTCCACCATGACTATAAAGCCATATAGAAGAGTGAAAACAACAACAACAAGAAAAGAATCTCCTTCTAATTGAAAACATAGTACGAGCTTAATGGTCTTTGAAGTGTGTGTGTGAGTTTTGTGGGGGAAGGGGGAGAGATGGATCGCTGTAACCAACAACACCCCAAAGGACTATAAATCAAACAGCATACAGCTGTTGGTATCAAATATAACTTCTTTCGCACTACATCAAAAAGCTTTAATTAACAACTAATTTATTCAAGTGAAAAAAAAAAATTCCCTTGCACCAAATAATTGTATTATAACTTGGGGACTAGACTGTGTATTTTCCCCCTCTCTAAAGCATGACAGGAGAGGAAATTGAGCCTTTAGAGAACAGCTAAGTAGAAAAATGGATCAAAGATTCGGAGGGCTTGTTGATTGGCTTTTCAAGTCAGCAGAGACCAAATCAGCCCACTTAATGAAAAAAAGCCACACGGCAAAGTCTATTTGCTCTAGGACCTACTTTTAATAAAAATGTGGATAAAGATAAATGGCAGCAGCTTGAGCCTGGTGTGGCATGGACAGGTGTTGCACATCCTCTCTGTGTAGGGATGTCAAACCTGCTCCAGACTTTGCTTTTGCCAGTCATATCCGGGTCCTGCAAAGCAGGCTGCTCAGCTTTAGCAGCACAGTGCTCTCTGCAGAGTGGCCAAATTCAAATTTCTGCAAAACACCCAGTTTCCAGCTACAAACATGCTTCCTTGGGGTCTACCCACCCTTGAATCCAAAAAGTGAAAGGCAAGGCTGCTGTCCCATTGCACTTCTTCTCTCCTTACTGGTCTTATAACAGCAGAGTCCATTCTGAGCACACTTGTGCTCCAGGTTGGAGCAGTGCCTAGAGTCCCATGGCACAACCTGGGTCACATACTCACCGGCCAGAATTGCAGGACTTATCTTTTTTTGTTTGTTTGTTTTGTTTTGTTTAAATCATCTCTCCAGAACATTGTGCTAGCAATGACTAACTGATCTCTGGTGGGGTAAGGTAAATGCTATTATCCTGCTCTAATGGCCAATGAAACCAAAGCCAAGTAAGTAGTTTACTGGTTGTCTCGTCTTCAGGGCCCCATCATGCATGTTTTACTGTTCCTCTGAGTGCAGTGAAGTTCGCCATTAATGCTGCCATTGATTACAGTGTACAATCTTCGGGGCAGGGACTGTGATTTTCTTTTCATTTGCTTAATGAAATGCATGCTGCCTTTTAATTCCTCTGGCTGTGGTTACCTAGGTGTTGGGTGGGAGCCCTGTGCTTGTGCCATGTGCTGCACACAGAACAGCTGCGGCTGATGTTGAAGACCAGGAGCTGTGGCTTCAGCGCTAAGGTGAAGCCTTATTAAGACTACACATACAATGAGGTTGTAAGAAAAGGTTGCAAAGAATACTTCACAGAATCATAGAATCACAGAATGGCCTGGGTTGGAAGAGACCTCAAGGATCATCAAGCTCTAACCCCCCCTGACACAGGCAGGGCCACCAACCTCCGCATTCAATACCAGCCCAGGCTGCCCAAGGCCCCATCCAACCTGGCCTTGAACACCTCCAGGGATGGATGGGGCATCCACAGCCTCTCTGGGCAGCTGTTCCAGCACCTCACCACTCTCTCTGTAAAGAATTTCTCCCTGACATCCAACCTCAACCTTCCTTCCTTCAACTTCAAACCATTTCCCCTTGTCCTGCTGTTATCAACCCTGTCAAAGAGTTGATTTCCCTCCTGTTTGTAGGCTCCCTTTAGGTATTAAAAGGCTGCAATGAGATCACCCCCACAGCCTTCTTCTCCAGGCTGAACAAGCCCAGCTCCCTCAACCTGTCCTCATAGGGGAGGTGCTCCAGTCCCCTGATCATATTTGTGGCTCTCCTCTGGACCATCTCCAACTGCTCCCTGTGCTTCTTGTATTGGGAGCTCCAGACCTGGACACAGCACTGCAGGTGGGGCCTCACAAGAGCAGAGTAGAGGGGGACAGTCACCTCCCTGTCCCTGCTGGAATATACTTTGGGTTTGATGCTGTGAACACTCAACCAATGGTGTAATGCATAAACATTGTCCAGCTTAGAGGATGGGGTAAACTGGTAAGCTGATTATTCAAAGTATAAGATTAAATAATTGGATACAGAATTCTGTCCACTCATATCTGGCATCACACCATAAGTATGTTTTGAAAGGCAGACAAGATTTATTTTGACTGATGTTGTGATAGCTTTATCCTGCTAAACTTCAGAACTAATAATAATGTTCAATGAGATCACTATAATTTATGAAGAGCACTCCAAAAAGATAAGAAAGTGCTTTAGAAGTGATTAGCTGAAATCCTTTCACTGCATTTGAAGCATACAGGTATATGCTAAAATGCTTTTGCTGCAGAGACTTGAAAGGTGACTTTCACAACTGATGTTATTCAAACTTTTAAATCACGAGCTAAAGCTTTTACACATGTGAAACTGAAAAATATCTGTTTTAGTCATACAGGCAGATGTTGTTAAAAGTATTCGCTTGTTCAGTTTAATTTGGTGCCCCACAGCCCTGAGCATCATATCCAAGAGCAAAATAACTGCAAACCTGAGTGCCCTGGTCCTTATCTCCCTGCAATCAGTAATTGTGCCATTGAAAATTTAAACATTTTAGATACATTTCTCACTCACCAGGATCTGTTCTGAACCATTTCTGCAGATCAACACTGGATATTCAAAAGAAAAGAAAACTGGAGAAGGCATGGCTGCCGGGGGTGATCCGATGGCAACCTTGTGGTTTGAAACTCACCTCCCTGAGCTCAAGTCTTGACTCTTGCAGTGACTACAAAGATGAGAAACACTCATCCTTTCAATCCTTATTTATAAAATAGAAGTATTCATCTTTATGTGAAATTCAATGGGATGTGATGCTCAGGATCCTTTGAGCATTACAGATTAAGAAAAAAAAGAAAAAGATTACGAGAGAAATCTTCATACTTGCTTCCATCAATGATCAATTTAAGCTTAGGACATAGCATCTAACAACTGTATGTTGAATTTAGATCTATTTTATTATTGACCATATATTGCCTACCTTCTTAGAAATCTAGTTGCTGAATATATATTTGCTCATGGAATGTCTCCTTTAAAATTAAGCTAAAAATACACAGAACAGTAACACCCAAACTAAAAGAAAACTTGCTGGTACATGGAAGTCTTTTTGTAATATTTTTATTGTGCAGACTAAGTGCTAAATTCATGTTATCCCCAACTCGGAGAATCCACTTCCTTTCTATTCAGCTGAACCAAGAGCAAAATAGATGAATTCCAGCAAAAAAAAGGAATTCTATATATTTCTATATTTCTATATATTTCTATATATTTCTGAGGGCTGCACTGGGTTCAAAAGTTTAAGAATGATACGTGCCACTCCTACCTAGAAGTTGGCTGGGGATATAGGCAAGACGTCATCCTCTTGTACAGAATCAAAGAAAAAGGCCACAAGGACATCTCCAAAAAATAGTCTCCTTCACAGTCAGGAGTTGAAACATGGGGGGGGGGGGGGCAGGGGAAGTTTCCCAAACCAAGAAAATTGACAACTTATTGCAATTTAGAATAATAGTTGTAGAATCCTCAGAGTTGGAAGGGACATTTAAAGATAATCTAGTTCAACTCCCCTGAAGTGCATAAGGACATCACAGCTTGATCATAGAATCATAGAATCATAGAATGGCCTAGGTAGAAAAGGACCACAATGATCATCTACTTGCAACCCCCCTGCTATGTGCAGGATTGCCAACCACCAGACCAGGCTGCCCAGAGCCACATCCAGCCTCGCCTAGAATGCCTCCAGGGAAGGAGCATCCACCACATCTCTGGGCAACCTGTTCCAGCGTCTCACCACCCTCACTGTAAAAGACTTTTTCCATATATTCAATCTAAATCTATCTTCTTTGAGCTTGAAAACCTTACTCCTTGTTCTATCATCACAGACCCTGCTTAAGACTTTGTCCCTTTCATTCTTGTAACTCCCCTTTAGATACTGACAGGCTGCTATCTAGTCACCTCACAGACTTCTCTTCTCCAGGCTGTACAGCCTTGGCTCTAGCTAGGGTTTAATCTCATTTTTAAAAGAAGAAAAAAATGCCTCATAAAGAAGAGGGATCTTTCCACCTGTGTGCTTTCTCATAGTCATAGGGCAGTTTCACTGCTGCAGAGCTTGAGGCCCGTGGAGATTGCCCCAAAGAAGATGCCCAGGAGGATGCCCAGGAAATGGGTTAGAGAGTGCTTTAAGGCAGAGAGGCTCTAAAATGGCATCATCCTTCATTTCTCAAGCATACTTTTACATTTCATACTATCCTTCCATTTCCTGTTTGCTTCCTCTCCTTACCTTTCTTACTTTCTTACCACCAACAATAAAAACACAATAGTAATGTAAATGCAGCTCTGCGTTTAAAATCCGAGCCAAGAAGGCAGTGTGTCACCCATATTTATGAGCTCTAAATGGCTTTTATCAAAGTGAGGTTGCACTAAATCACCCCCAAGCTGTCATAAATACAAATGACTCGACATAGTCTGCAACAAGCCTTCAGGGGAAAATTATATGATCTGCTGTTGCAGTTATGGTATATCACAGAGCGAGCTCATATATTTGCACTGGCAAGGTAACTTGATCTTTCAGAGGACACTAATAGGTGAAAGGGGGACAAGAGAAACAGTGAATCAAGTGTGTGACTATGTATGTGCATGCACCTCAGAACCAGTCCAGGTTCCTCTCTTGAATGAAGGAAGAGGTCCCCATGTCTAAGATCAGGATGTTTCCCCTGATTGTCCAAATAGAGCAAAGAATGATCACCTAAATAAAGGAGAAAGATCTGAGGGTGCGCCAGGGTACTTCTCATTTAAAAAATAATAATGTGAATGCATGAAAATTATCAAGATATGAACCAGAAACCTCCAGACTCCAAAGACTGTGCTACTTCCAAGCAAATGAAAGGAGCCACTCCACCATCTCAGCTGGTGAAACACAGGATGATAGCAAAGCATTCAGGATAGTCCATTATGAACAGTTTCCATTTGGTTCTTTGCAGAGAGCTTTGCATGATCTGACGTGACAGTGCATAGCCTTGCCCTCCCTACGATCACATTGTGTTGTGTGGCTCACATACAAAACAAGCCAAGTTCGATGAGCATTATTTCACAGGTTTATATATATATATATCTGAGATGAAGACAGTGCCTCTGTCTGCTTGGCAAACCATTACAATGATAAGTCAGTTTGGTTGTGCTATCTCCAACGTAATAGAGGCAATATGCCAATTTCAGCAATGCAGATCGGATGAGGGCTTTTATAATGTTATGCTTCTTGGAGAATGAAGTCTCTAACATTAAATTACGTATTTTAATTAAAAGGTTAGCTTAGAAAGCTTGAGCTACTATCCTTGATTTTCAACAGCCATCAGCCTAGTGGGAAGCAAGTGGCCAACTCTGCCTTTTTCCCTTGCTGAGCTTCTCACAATCACTCTGCTCAGAAAGCCTGCTCACTTTGAGGCTGAAAAGGGCCCAGAGAAGGTGAGCATTTGTGCAATTTAGCAAAAGGATACCAATGAGGATGATAGGAGTAAAGGAGTCGGAAGTGTGCTGAACTCATGCCATGCTGCATCACAACGCTTCCTGCAGATGGATCATCTCACACAAGCATCACAGGAAAGACAGACTAGTCTGAGGCTGGAAGACAAGGGTTATCAGCTGCATGCTGCCTGCTGAGAAGTCTGAAGTCAAACAGGAAAAGTCCAAGGAGTTTGTGAGCTAAACACATTGCCTGAACCAACTCATTGTGTTTCAGAAAGAGCTTCACCATCTTCCACAGCTGGTCTTTTGGCACAAGCTAACTCTGTTCAGTTGCATGGGTACAGAGGAAAAAAGACACAGCAAGCTCTTGCAAAGCAATGAGGTGGTGGCAGGCTGACCTGTGCTGATGGGTCAAGCACAAGGCTCACCATCTGAGAAACAGCACCTGGAAGCCTTCCAACAGTCTGTCCAATGTGATTAAAAGCAAAATATGAAATGCTTCAAAAGGGGAAGAAATAGGATAGCAGGTCTGGGTTGCATAATATCATGCATTTGTGTAACCAGTCTAAACAGAGCATGTGAGTCGACCAGATGTTTTTCATTTCAGAGCAAAGCACTGCCGACTGAGCAAATCAGAAACCAACAAGCGCCAAACACAATGGTGGCTTTGCCAGCACTGTTGTAATTGCAGCTCCACAAACGGCACTGTCAACTCCAATCTCAGGGCAAACAGGTAAACATCCTGGCAAGTTAAAAAAGCCGGACCATTTTTTAATCTCAACACCTAAGTTAAAAAGCAGTAATAGTTAATAAACACGGAGTCAGGGCTCAGTTAGTAAGTCAGTCATCGTTGGAAAATGAATGAGGAGGGATATGTGTATGATTTGTTTCCTTCTGGGAAAGGGACATAAAGAAATAAGTTTTTATTTAGATAGAGCTGGATGTTGACTTTGTGAAACAAAACCAACCCTCATGAATATGTGGAAAGAAAATTGACCACACAGCCTCATTTATAATTACAGCACCATTCTGGTTTGGAAAGACTCATCTCTGTTCAAGGGATATTATCTTCCATCTCAGACAGAGGAGGCATAGTTGGTCAATGCTGTGAAGGGATGACCAACTTCCATGCTAGGGGCCACTTTTATTCCCTCTTGGGCATTGTATAGAGCTATACATGAATTAATAAACCTCAGATAGATGCAAGCTGGGTCTATAAGTCTTTCCACACACACAGCAATGTACTTGGTAGATTGACTCACTGACCACCCGGAACTATTTGGCACCATATAAACAATACACTGTGACACATAATATAGCCTTGGGACACAAAGTTGTCATCTTTGTCTCAAATTATGTAGATAAAGATTAGTCACTATGCAGAAGCTGCACTGCTTTTGTTATGTGGACAGAACTAGTGGGACAAAGAGGATTCTCAAATGCAATTATGTAAGAATGGGAAAAATTCTCTATACAAGCATCCTAATTCACAGAACCGTGTACAATCTAGATATTATATGACTTACTGTTTTATTGTTATTTTGATAAAGCAGCAATTGTTACCCTGGTACAAAATACGTGTTGATTTGTACAGATGAGCCCTTCAGGTGCTACCTGTGCAAAACAGTACAGTATGTGTCCTAGCTTCATGGATATTTTGACATCAGATGGCTTGTGGATTTTTAAATACATGTTGCCTTTTCTGAAAGCTCTCCTAAATTTTCTTACTTAGTTTTATTCATAATATTGAAGCAAATATAGAGTCAAGACCATATGAAAGGGCCATGGCCAGAAAGCCTAGAAGCTAAAATCCTCTTCCAGGTCCATAGCAGGTGGTACAGCAGAATGGTGCAAGCCACAACAGGATACTTCCCAGATTTCCACTTGAATAGATCCAATATCAAGCAAGCAAGTTTTTTCTCATGTCCATTCAAAACGGAAAAAAAATGCAGATTTGAAAATCGTGGTTATTGGGAGTGAAGCAGCAGGAGAAACCAGTCTGAGTTCCCTTTTAGACGGTCCAATATGTATAATACTAGGAGGGGATGCTCAGTTATTAACCATAGAATCATAGAATCACACAGGTTAGAGAAGACCTTAAAGATCATTGAGTCCAACCACTACCTAACCATACTACCTTACCACTAACAACCCTCCGCTAAACCATGTCTCTGAGCACCACATCCAAACGGTTTTTAAACACATCTAGGGATGGTGACACAACCATCCCCCTGGGGAGTCTATTCCAGTGCTTAACAATCCTTTCTGTAAAGAAATCCTGTCACCTGTCACAAGTGAGAAGAGACCAACCCTGCTCTCACTGTAAGCTCCTTTCAGGTATTTAAAGAGAGCAATAAGGTCTCCCCTCAGCCTTCTTTTCCCCAGACTAAACAGCCCTAGTCCCTTCAGTCTTTCCTCATATTCTCTAAGCCCTTCACCAGCCTTATTGCCCTTCTCTGGACTTGCTCCAGCACCTCAATGTCCTTTCTGTACTGAGGTGCCCAAAACTGAACACAGCATTCGAGGTGAAGCCTCACCAATGCTGAGTACAGGGGCAGGATGACTTCCCTAGTCCTGCTCACCACTCTATTCCTGAAACAAGCCTGGATATCATTGGTATTCTTGGCCACCTGGGCACACTGTTGGCTCTTATTTAGTAGACCATGATGTGTGCAATCCCATGTTTTAATACAAACCATTCTCCACCAACCTGGTTTAACACACAAAAGTAATAAAACTGTCAAAGTCTGCTGGAATAATTTTCATAATCTTTATAATACTAGCGATCTTAAAGACTCCTTTTATGATGATTGTGCAAAACAAGACAGATTTGTCTTGAAGGAATTGTAAGGAATAGAATGTTCCAGAGCCACATCAACTGTGCACCTGGTTTATCTATTACTTTAACTCACAGTTCTTCCAGGTATTCCACTCCTGCACTTGGACTCACTTGGACTTTGTTAGCTATAGCAAAGCTTTGTCCCATTTGTCGGGGGTAGAAGTAACATTTCCTACAGGTGTTCCAGTTGACAAAATTTAAAAGCTTAGTTTTGGCCTTTCTGAATATTTGTCACCAATATCTGGGCAAAATCTGGCTTATCTAGATCCCAAATCTGCACATTCAGAGTGCTTCTCTTGACATAAATTCCCACGGAGATCTATTTTTTTTTAAGTTCAGACTTTTTATTTTGAAGTTCAATTGCATTTCAGTTGTTCAAATTGTGAACTAATTTGAGTGCTTAATTGAATCTTTTGTTACAAAGCAAGGGCTGTTATGTTGAAGATAAATGAAACAACACAATTAATACACCTGTGAAAGCTTCAGAACAGGCTAAATCCAGTCAAAATGTAAGTATTATTTTCCAATACTTCTTTTTAAGTCCCTGAATGTCAATACAAAATAACGATAATTATTATTCCAGACTTGAACCTTCTTTGTTCACCTTTTCTTTTCAAGCTTAGCTCCTTCAAGCTTAGTTTAGGAGTAGGAGCAACTTACCCAGGAAAGAATTCAATCAACATTTGTTCTATAGGATCAAAGCACTATATTATAAGCTCCTCTGGATATACCTCTCTGTTTCTTGAAGTGGGAAGAAGAATGCCTACTACTTCCAGCAAACCAATTTAGGTAGGATTTGTAACAACAATACTTTTAGCTGCTTTAAGTCTGTGATGACAACAATCATTAAAAGAAATTGACAAAACTTATTCTTGAATTTTCTTGACAAGATCTCAGGGGAAAACATCTACCTTAAACGTCTCTGTAGTAGTCCTTGGCTCATAAAAGTCTAAGACTTGCAGGGAATTCTTGGTAGCAGATGAATGGGGCACTTCTTTGGATCAAAAGATATCAGAAAACTAGATGAACATAGAAGTGACAAAATGCTGAGTAGAACCATGATAGCAGATCAAAAGTCAGTTTGGGATCTAGCCAACCTCACCCTCCATGCAACCTCTATCTTCAATGAGTTAATAAGTTGATACACTTGCCAATGACTTATCCTTTTATAAATCTGTGTATCCCACTGGCATAAATTAATATCCTTGTTTTTATGTGAAAGAAGTTTGATGGTAGAGAGAATGGGCTTAGGCTTTCTTCATTATTGAAAAACCAGCATAATCCAGGCAAGTTCCCTAGGCCTATTTGATAAATCTCAACTCTGTATGTTGGCAAGTCTGCTCTATTGTTGCATTATTACTTGTTATGTTGATACAGTGATCTCACTCAAATCTGATATCCTTTCTCACACAGGTAGTGACTGGTCATCTTTGTAGCAGATGAAAGAATAAAAGCAGCTGTATGAGATCAGACTTGGAGCTGACACAGGTTTCACCCATGGAGGTTTTAACTGGTTCTACAAATGTGGTCCCATGATATTTATATGATAGGAAGTTCTTAAAGCTTTTCAAAATTCAGCAGCTAATCAGAAAAAAAAACAACACAGGAAACCATGGCAGAAGTGGAAGAATATTTGTTCATAGAAAGTCTACAAGAACCTACCTAATGTGCACCAAACCACAATTTCTTAGTAGATAATCTTCAAGAAACTTGACTCATAACCACACTGTATGGGGAGAATGTTCACAGAGACAATTTGTGATGCTTTACCTGGAGGATGTACAGTGTTTTTGCAAGACTTTTAGCAAATTCAGAGTAATTTAGATTCCTGGCTTTTGAGGCTAGCAGACACCTAAGAGAATGAACAAACCTCTCTGGCTGAGGGAGGCATGAGGAAGTGGTTACTACTAGCAGTACATATTCAGATGCTTCTTGTTTCTTCTGGACTAGGATTGCTGCTAGCCCCACTTTCCTGGTGGCCTCTTTTTCTGAGAAGATCCTAATCCCCATCTTTACTCTGACAGGGATGAGTTGGATGAAGAGTTAAACTAAGAGAGCTGAGGGGACTGACATCTTGAAACCACAGGCACTGAAAAGACGTGGGAGAAAGCCGTCCAGAAAGTGCTCTGCACATCCCAGGTCTGTCGCAGACAGAGTTGTTTATCTGACCTTTCATCTGGGTTATCCAAGCTGACCACAAAATTTTGCCCATGTATGCTCTGAATCGTTCTCAGAAATTGCCTAGCTTGATACATCTTTCAGAAGGTCACACAACCTTGTCTGGAGACATGAAATGGAGAGAAAGCCCACAATGAGTTTTGCTCAAACTATTGTATCGCCCTTACCATTCACAGTGTGTTTGCCAGCCCTGACTCATGCTGCCCGGTTAAAACTTCCACCTTCCCATGTGCCTCTCTCTCTGGGGCAACACAGAGCAATATTCAAGAGAGGACAACCTATCTCATACAGCCCAGCAGACAGATCTTGCTGCTACAGGGTAAGGAGAGAGTGTTTGAAATGAGCAGGGGGAAAAAGAGGTAAAAAGATGCACACAGATGCACACACACATGGGGCCATTGTGGTCTCCCCCCACAGACCTCTTTTGTCTGCCTAGCTGCACCGGCCCCCCATAGCCCACACTCCACTCTGTCCTCCCGACCCCTCCTCTCGCTCCATTAATTCTTCCAGAATTTATCCCAGTTCTTTAACTCGGCATGTGTCTGGGCAGATGTCCAAAAAAACCTCCCTTCAGCAACTGGGGGGAGGAAATTCTTCCAATTCAGCTCAGACTCTCTGCCCCCACTCTGCTCCCCGCCTTTGCTCTCCTTCTTTTTCTTGCTCCCTCTTCTCTTTTAACACTCTGAGTGATTGATAACACTTGCCTCGCCTTGCCACTGCCTGCTTGAGTCCTTTCTGCCGGCATCTTTAGCCCCGTAGGGAAAGCAGCTCTCCTAGACGATGGGTCAGTGGGGACCCCCTTTGGTTCTTTTCACAAGTTAAATAAATAAAAGGGAAGAGAAGAGGAGGGCAGGGAAATCTGCAAAGGGGTTGCTGGGAGGGGAGAGGGATCAGATAGGAAAAGCCCTTGATCAGAACAGGTTCAAAGCAAACAAACAAATTAAACATAGCTCCTCTGCATGCTCCTAATTCTCTATCTGCCATGAAAAAGTGAGAAGAAAGCTTTGTTCTCTCATTTTGCATTTTTGGTGCCCAAAAAATAGGTTTCTGTAGAATTTCGTTCCTCTCAATGCCATCATGATGAATAGTTTTGTTGTCTTAAATTCATACCTTCTTGAGCCATCCATCTACTTGAAATTCTTGGATTTCACTTAAAAATAAATAAAACTCTATTTGTCTTTCCAGTAATGGGAAAAAAGTTAGACAACACAAGTCCTTACACATCAGAATCAGAAAATATATCTAATTTCTTTGTTTTGTTCTTTGCATTACTTTTGTACATATATGCAAACATCTACTCAGTATTTCATGAAGTACTTACAAGATACTTTGCTTGATTTTGATTAGATTTTAATATTCACTTTATAGTATGGGTTTGAGGCATCAAACTCTTTAAAACGGAAATTCAGATAATCTGCTTTTAGGGTTGTGTAAAGCACACATATAGTATATATGCATGATGTGCATGTCTCACATGAAAAAAACTTCTATAGAAATAGTGACTTAAAAATATTATAGTACTATTATATTTTTAATACTATTACCATTCAAAATGCAAGCAACACCTCATACCTTGTACAAGGATCAGAGGATCACTGCGCTGGGCGGCACGTGCAGAGACTGATAAGCCCTGAGGATTATAAAAGGCTGGGTGGAAAGGATCGACTGTTGCCTCTATTTAACAGGAATTTGGAGAAAGAACAGATTTTGAAGAGAAGAATTCCTTTATTTAACTTAGAAATGCAAGTGTCCACTGATTCCAAATTCCATCGATAGCCAGAAAGCTACCATCTCCAATAAGTTGTCTAAGAAAGACCTAAAATGTGTCAGATGTGATCTGATTTTGGGATATTCAAAGCTTCACCATCTGAATCTACCAAGTCTCTGGCACAGCTGAGATTTCAGCCCATGTATTTTATTCCCTGTTCCAGCTCCTTAGCACAGAGAGAAAAAGAAATTATTTTCTAAGCAATGCTACCTGTCTTCTCAGAAAAAAGAAAATTACTCTTTCAAACCAGGAGAAACAGATAGCATAAACTCTTCATATTTTATTAATCAAGATCTTGAGTTTTGAGGCTTTGCCTGAAAATGAAAGGTAGATTTCCATGACATGATAATTCAAAGTAAAATAAACAAGTCACTGGCATTTAAAAGAGTTACATTTAAGTCTTAATAAGATGAAAACAAAATATAACGATCAGCAAAGTGATTCTGTTTATTTACCTTTCTTAAATCAAGGCAAAAGACCACCGTGTCAATAATACGTAGGAAAACTATGTTGAATTTTTATTCCTTCTTAGTTCTATATAATATCAGAGTCCCTGTTGTAAGTGATCTCTGTCTCCTGGGTGTGGAGGGTATTTCTGAGCAGGTAGCAACCTATCTACTCCTGGCTGCTGACTATCTTGTCAAGGGATTAAAGGAAGATATGTTTTCAATTACTTATCTGAAACAACTATTAAGTGTTATTGGAAGATTTCAGAAATATTTCCTCATCAGATGTGTCTCCTAATGCATAGCTGGCAATTACCAGCGGTGAAATATCCAATACATATGCCCAGCCTACCAACCCAGCACACACTCAGAGTAACTGAATGTTATATGCAATGGTGATAATAATTTTTTCAAATAAATTTTCTGCTAGTAGGCTTGCTTCCCTAGGAGGTAAGTGTTAATGTTATCCCACCAATCCAACATGATCTTCACAAGTAATTAGTTGGTATCTGAGTCTCAACAATGTAAAGACAAGCAAATTCAATTTGAGAGAAAACAGGAAGTTCCTGATTTCTGAGTTCCATGAAGATCAGTAATTTGAAGACAACTTTGATGTGGAAAATATCTATGAGCTCCTGAAAATGTCCAAGACCAGAACCGCTCGTGTCTCACCTCAAAACATCTTCTGCTCTTGGTGCTAGAAACAGAGCCAAAGATGACAGGCACTAGCCCCATTCAAGCAAACTTGCAGTGGGCTCAGCTGCTGGGATTTGAGCTCCTGGGGATGTCAATATGAGGAGTTCACCCCTGCTGGGCCCTGAAAATGTGTGAGTGCTAAATGACAGCTGTACACTTTGCATTGAGATCTGAGGGATCTCCCTGGCCTGTCACTGGTTGGAACATTTACATGGTGTCCTCTTTCTGGACCTCTCACTGCTCTCAAATGTGAGGGTGCTACAAATATTTTCAAGCCACATATTTGGAAGCAATATGGGCTTATATTTTCCACAGATGTATTTTTTCTTTTCCTCTTAACTCAATCACCGTCTATTTAAATATCTGTCAAGGTTCTCTTGATCTCCCACAGACAGGCATTGTTTTCATGGACAGAGGCTGTCTATCCCTGGAATAAATCCCATTCTATTCTACTTTTCCTTTGATGAGAGAGACAAAAACCAAGCCTAGTGCACAAGGATGAGAAAGATATCTGCATTTTAGATGAACATGCAGGTAGGTCCTTCACTTTTACATAAATTCAAATGTAAATTCACCCAAACTATTACTGAAGGTAGGTCTCAAAGTCTTTAACTAAAGCCACTCTCTCCTGCAAAATGCATTCCTGTCCCATTTGGAAAATGTACAGGATCACGCAAAATCTGAGTGCCATTGCTCTATTCCATACAGCTGTAATAAGAGGTGCCAGCAGCCACCAAGATGGGGGATGATCTGTGGGTTCCTAAAATGGTATAGGGACTCAATAATCTCAAGTTGTGCCAAAGCTAAGGGGCATCATCCTGTAATTGAAGTGCTGTTCTTTGAAGATGTAGCCTTTTTACTTCTGTTTTTCAAGAGCAAAGCTGGCTACCATGCTCTATAAATGAGGTGTATATTCGTGCTCCTTTGAGCCACTGGTGAATGAAGGTAGAAAAGTGGCTGAGGCATTTCTCTCTTCCTCTTCTTGTACCCCAGTCATGCAGATAATCTTTGCATCTGTGAGCAAAAATTCCTGGTATTTTTACTTAAAGAATCACTACAATTGCCCCCCAGAAAATTAAAAAAAAAAAAACAAAGAATGTATTTATCAAAATCTATGGCCATAATAATGACTGCAGACTTTGCTCTGAATGGACTCGGTAGGTTTTAAACCATTTTGCAACCACTAGTGACTAAAGTCCCATAATGTCAGCTTCATTTGTCATGAGTGCAAGGGGAAATAAATATTGCCAATGATTTGTTTATGATTCCACAGAGAATGAAAAAAAAAGAGGGAATGCAGTTATTTCTTCCCATTTACGGAGTTCACTGAGATACTTGGTTTTGAAGACAACATTGATCATTTGTATATGGCATAAGAACAGGAAAGAAAAGAAGAGACGAAGTGTGGGGCTGGAAGTTGGACTATCATAAAGATAACCAGATGAGGCAGAAAGGGGACTACAACAAACATGGAAGGCGGAAAATTTTATTACTAATAAGTAACATGGCAACTTCCATAGGCCTCTGCTATACCAAGAAATCAGACTCCAATCCTCTTGAATCTCATGCATTTGGCTTCTTGTTCAATCCATGCTAAGGGATACACTAGAATGAATACAAATAGACTTAGCTATATAGTTATTTATATTTCCATCTATATCTAAAGCCATATCTGTATCCATCCATACCTATCTATATCTACATCTATTTTAGGACCAAGATTTTCATGTATGGGTTCTCATAAGACAAACAGAAAATGGCTGCTTGAAAATGGCACAGAAAGATAGGGGAAAAGAACGTGATAAAAAGAGACAGAAAAAAGACTGCACATTGTTGCATCATCCTCTTCAAAATCAGCTTATCAGTGATTGTTTACAACCAAAGTTGGTCTGCGTTCTGCTGGCACTGAGTTCAGAGAAAGCTCCTGGTTTTCCCTATGTAACATATGAATTTAACCTAAAGGGCAACATTATCATTTGACCCACCAGAGAGGAAGTCCCGAAGATCATCAATTCCCCTAAATTAATTGCCCAGTCATTTAACACCTCCTCATCAGCTCCAAATAAGACTTACAGTTTGATAGGTCAAAGTGAAAAGAGGAAGACAGGGAGAGGAAAAAGGAAAAAAAAAAAAAAAAAAGGACAGAGCAATTGAAAAAGCAATTAAAAAAAAAAAGCAAAGCAAAACAAAACAAAACAAAAACAGAGAGGGAAAGAGAGGTAACACTCCTCAGCAAAAGCATTGTCAAAAAATATATGTATAGGGAGGAGTAATTTTACAACCTCCTGTAACCCAATGGTCCTGAGGTATTGCCTTTCACCATCTACCCAGGAACAGGCCTCTGAGAGGTTGTAAAAACACCATCTATTATTCCCGGAGACTGAGGCACCGTCTGGAGGGGATTTTGTGCTGCTGGTTTTGCTACACCAAGAAGCTTTTCTCTCAGCACAGGCTACAAGTGCAGGCAGCTCTTCAGTGACTTCTTCTCTACCCATTAATGTTCTGTGCAAATGTTTCCACTATATGTATTTGTTTTCTTTTGTTTTTGCCTTCCACATTATCACTTCCCTTCACCTCTCAAAAATCTCAGAAAGTAGTAGGAATGCTGATTCTGAAACCAAACAGATGAAATATTAAGTCTTCAGGCCATGCTCTGCCACCTCTGGAAACCAAACTGAACCACATACACCCTAAAAGAGATGAAGTAGTAAAAACTTCCATGTAGAGAAGGTCTTCTTTGCCAAGGACCCCATGGAGGTGAGTGACAAGTGGGGATCCTACAGAAACACAACCAGAGTAAGATGTCATTAACATCTCCACCTGCTGCCTGTCTCTGGGTCTGCTGTCCTCTTCTTCCCCTCCCAAGGTACCACAGGATGCTACCGAATACTTTTTATGTTCATCAAGTTCTCATTTCTGTTCTCCTATCCAACATCTTTCTCATTACAAAGGTTGAATGCAACATTTATCTTTGGGTCACAGTCAAAGCAGGACATGTGGATTCCAAGCATTCCCTGTTCTTCCTGTTTGAATGACAGTTCAGATTCACCTTCAGTGATATTTTTTCCCCAGATTTTCCCTATAGGTATTATGCATATCCATCATGTCAGCCACATTGCTCAATATCTCCATTTTAATGAGTTTGCTTCCTTCCAAACAATTGCATAATCCCAATGGCTTCCCGGAAGAAGCCATGCATAATATCCATGGATGGACACCTCTACTCCTATGTTTTATTTTTTCTTCTATGCTAGTGTTCAGGTGCCACTCACAGTATCAGTGTCATTTGTCCCTTGGTCCTTTGAGTGGATTGAGGCAGCTGGCTTAAGAGAGAGGTGGTATTCTTGAGACAGAGGTGAGAAGAGAGTGAAGGATCTGCCTCCTGCAAGCCCTGTTTGCACAGTAATGGATATCTCTTAGCCATATCTTTTCTAAAAAGTACTACACAATCAAACAGAACCTCAGCACTCCACCAGTAACTCAAGTGTGGTTTTTTTTTTTCTACAGGAGATGGGTAAAATTTACAACCTGTTTTCTGGGGAAAAAAAAAAAAAAAAAAAAAGTGAGCTGATCCTTGCCTCCCCCAGTGTCCCACAACAGCATCATAGAGTCCCATTTTTTGTCTGCCTTCAAAATGGCCCTATGTCCCTGGGCAGAAAAAGCCAAGAGGAGATCTAGGAACTCTCATCAATCATGAAAACAGGACAGAGGTGCGGGGAAGATGGTGAAGAGGCTGTGGGTGATGGAGATGCTCAGTTAATAGTGATGGACAGGGGTGTCCTGCTAGCATCTGCCCGATATTGCTTTTGGTGTCTGGTTGGTCATTATTTGTCAGAAAGGAAAACAAAAGGCAGGAGGGCTCTCATGATCCTGCACCCCTGTTTTCTAAATACAACATCATAGTTCAAGGTGTGCTATCACTGTGCAAAAAGTCAGTCTCTCTCCTGTTTCTAAGCTCCCTTCAAACATTGGGAGTCTGCAATAAGGTTTCCTCATAGCCTTCTCTTCTTCAGATTGAACAAGCCCAGCTTCTTCAGCCTGTTCACAGGAGAGGAGCTCCAGCCCTCAGAGCATCTTTGTAGTCCTCCTCTGTGTCTGTTCCGAAGTTTCTTGTCTATTCCAAGTCATTTTTCCACATCAATTTTTAAGACATCCCAATGTAAAAATACTTGCTGTAATAACTCAAAGCAACATATTCAACTGGATTAGCAGAACTGCTATCAGTGAGTGATCTAGACATTGAAACAGATTTGTTAAGTATGACCAAGTAATGGAATTCTCAGTGCATTCAGTATATTTAAAATTCAAGCAGGATATAAACACAACGGCCAACAGGCTACTTACAAGCTATCAGCTCTGACCTTGATTATCTATGACAAATGATCAAGTAAAGCCACCCAGAGAGTTTTCTTCTCCTTCCCCACATCTTTAAACTCTTTGTATACAAACCAGTACCTATACACAGTATATGTCTCACCACCCATATTTGGCTACGACCTGTGTTCCCTCAAAGAACAGCCATTTCCTCATATATACCATACAAAATACTCAGTTCCAATTCATTTCAAAATCAGAAGAGGATAAATGCAGAGCTAAAATTCAGACTTCATTAGCACATGTTAAAATCCTCCTTTCTTTAGCTCCTCATGTCTCATCCAGCTCTATGAGAGGATGGTTACTGGGAATCATTCCCAGAAGTTGAAACAAATCAAACAGGGGAAAACAAACAAACAAATGACCTGGGACAGTTGGAACATGTTCCCTAAAAGAATTAAATCCCGTGGCACTGAAGTCTTTTCCACTGTAATTTTCCAGCTTGAACCATAGTGAATGAAGCATGGGGAGGCAATCAAAAGAATAATAGAGCACACTAAATATACATGTCTAAGCATCTACCCTTGCATCCCAGAGAGAAAAGGAAAAAAGAAACCTCCTCAAAGGAAACTATAAATGCCTAATACAACAAGAAAGGTAGAATTTTATGGGCCCAAGTACATAACTGTGGAGTCGAGTGTATGCAAGACTCCCATTTCTGAACATATACAAGAAAAACCATCTGCCAGTAAAATCCAGCTCCTTACTGATAACACATTATATTGTCCAGCCTTTCCTGGATTGCCCACTTGCTAGGCAGCTCTGTAAAATACTTTGATGCTTTCACAGTAGCTTCCTCTGTAACTCACAGCTGTGATATAAAGATGTAGCAGGTGCTGAAATATCCAAACAAATCTTTTTAAAATATGTATCATATGGAATAGTTGGAACATAATCTTAACTCCTAGAAGAGAAGACACGCCATATATCTGAAAGCAGAGAAGCAGTACGATAGTATTGCTACTATTGTGTTTGTTTCTTTTCTTACTGTTGACAAAAATGCAAAATCAAAAGTTCGTTTATTGATGCTGTTATTGGATCCAGTATAAAAGGATATGATCCCAATAATCCCAAAGGGGAACTGCACATCTCAATTTAAGGAAATACATCCCAGCTTGAGTCCATCTCAGAAACTCCTGTGTCTAATTAGGAATTCTTAATATGTAATTGCGGGGCTGCTAACACTGCAAGTGGGGCTTGGTTGTTTTCAGCTACAGTGGAAACCTCTTGGTTCTGTTGAAAATACTTAAGGGCTGGGTAAAAAACAGGGTGGTGAACAGCACGTGGGGAAGGACTGCAGCCTCAATTTCAAATTGGTAGCCTGTAACTCCCTACTCAGCTGTAGATAGGGGAAATCTCATCTTTATCAAGGTGGGAGCAAGTCCTGGCATTTAAATGCACACAACGAAGGCTCCACATGCCACAATTGCCCTGTTTAAGAGGAAGGTGGCAGGGCTACTTTTGCAGAGGATTTTTCAGGCACAGTTTTGCTTTGGAGAAACTGTTTTTCTCCCATCAACATGCCAAGCTAAACACTTTTGAAGTCAGGCAGCTCCTGCACGTGATCATCCATCTCTCATTTTAGCTAATGGAGTGATGCACAGCCTCCAGTGCTTACCAGAGGGCATTCAGCTTAAAAAACACTAATGCATAAAAACGTCTGCAGACTGACGATGTGAATGGCAATATACATTTTTAATTTGAATAATATGTAGTGTTTATCATAATTAGACAGCGCATTAACATGATTAAACCAGTGCCATGGATCAGAGTGGCAAGGCACCTGACGTGAGTCTGCAGCCTTTATTGCCAGGAGAAGCGTGTTGTGCCTGGCCATTGAGCAACTGCCTGCCTTGCCCTTTTGCAGTGAGAGTTGAAGCTGTCATTGCAGGGGGCAAAATTTTCCTTGACAAGCAAACAAATCCATTAACATGTTAAAAGGTTTGGTGCGTACGTGTGGAAAATATTAAGCACACCAACACAACAGCATAGCCTAAGATGATAGTATTTATTCTAAGATAACAAAATACTCAAGTTCTGCTCCGGGAGAGCAGGCAATGTACTTCTTTCACCTATCCTGAAAGGCAAGAATGGCATTGATTTTCAGTAGTGGCTTAAATAACAGAAATAGGAATCAGCAGAAATTGCTGTTATTTATAGCTGCTAGCTTGTTGATCTCTAGCATCCGTCGAATGGCCACAATTATATTGCTCTGTATGATGGCTTTGTGTGTATCCTCCAAGCACTCCAAATCACAGACTGCTCTTCTACTTGGTGCTGGGAGCTTTGCCACTCATTTCTATCAGGCCAAATCTTTACCCTTGTTTCAGCCAACAGAAATCCTGGCACCAAATCTTTGCTCTGGGGTAAGCCAAACATGGAAAGTAGAAATGACAGCAAATGGACACAAAGGCTGTGTATCCACGGCCCACACATTTAAAAGTGGGAACACAGTGTTGAGGAGCTTTGTTGTGGAGGCTCTGCTCTGTTTATTTAATTCTGAGCATTGGAGGAACGTGAGCATGGACTGCTTGAAAGAAATAACAACTGGTCACACAGAGAAGGAAAAATAATAATGAAACATCAAGTAGAAGTGGACCGTGATTCACAACCTCTTCCTTCCTACACTTTCACTTGCAATTTTTGGTTTCCCTCTGAGCATTAATCAATTGCCCTTGCTTTTATTCATGAAGGAACTCAGCAACAAGAGCTTTTCCAAAGCAGAGCAGCTGTAGAATATTAAGGGTGCTCTAGCCATTAAAGGGGCATCTGGAACATTTCAGTATTAGTATTGCATCAGTCCACGGGCCACAGATATTTCTGTATGCTGGGTACGCTTCAGCTCATTCCAGATTTATATCTGTTATAGCAGTGTGCCCACTGCTTTAGACTGGAAAAGTCCTTCTGAACAGTGATAGTTTTGCAGTTGTTGGGGAAAGATTTTCAGCACATAATCTGTAAAGCAACCCACAAGAAAACAGGAAGATCATAACTTAATTTTTACTAATGCTCTTCCTGTTACACAGCTGTCTAAAGGCAATAAAATGTCCTTCTGAGCAAGGTGCAATAAAAAACTTGCAGAGCACCTTGTAGTGTACAGACTGAATGGATAAAGCAAGCAGAATGAAGGGCTGGGATGCAACGCTGAGGTAAGATGAGTACTGTGATAGATATAAATCTTTTGCTATTCTGCTATTCCCTGGAATCTTGGTTCTGTTCAGCCTAGTTTAATAGTAGGGTCATTGAAGAAGAGAATCAGTGGAAAAAGAAGACAAAAAGAGAATGAGATGAGGAAGAACAGACAGAATGCAACTGCAAGAGAATCCTAGTGACACCAGCAGCACCCACAGGTCCCTGTTCAAGACTCTTTCTCGTCCCATTTCTTCCAGCATGGGGTTTGCAGCCAATACTTTCCTCTTTTTCTTTCCGAAAGGCCCAAGGCTGAGGGTGTCAATGTGAATGGAAACGAGAGAGGAAAAGAAAAAGAGTTTGTATGTGTTGGTGGGAATAGCAGAGGGTGTAACTATAAGCTTTATATCCAGCCATCGTTGTGGTGAAGGGTGTTGACGCAAGTTAAGAAATCTCTACTAGATAATCTTGCCGAAGGGCTAGGTTTTGAAAGAGGAAGAAAAGACTAGGATATTCAGTAGTGCCCCCACTCCCAACACTTGCCAACATGAGATTTTTATGGCTTCTTTCAGCAGTAGCTATGCCACTTCTGAAAACGTTATTCCACATTGAGAGAAAAAAGCCTTAGAAGACAGGGGGGAAAAATATAAAATTAAAAAATGCTTAGTTTTTTCTTTTTTTTCTTTTTTTTTTTTTCTTTTTTTCTTTTTCCTGTCTTAAATTGTTTTTGGCAATTCCTAAAAACCCAAATGTAATCCTTTCACTGAAATTCAAGTGAATGTGACAGCCAAGATCTGCTGGTCTCTTCTGAAAGTCTTTGATAACAGGATGTTAAGAGCAACATTAGAAAGATGGGGAAAGAAATACAGATCACAGGATAAGCACAACACAACTTCAGCAAGGAAAGGACTCTTTGCACTACTTTCTTATGTTTCAGGATACCTGAAAAAAGTAAACAGAAAGACACTCTGTGTCTAGTAACAAATCCAAACTTTTCACTTTATTTTCTTCAATTCAGTGTCTAATTTATGTTTTCCCTGCTTCCAAGTGGAAGAAAAAGCCCAACCCAGACGTAATCACTATTCTCCCACAAAATGCTGGGAAGGGGCATGAGAAGGTCAGTCCTGACAGGGCTTGGTGCTTGCAAGGGCCACATGATTTCAGCAGGAGATAAGATGCTTGATGCCCAGTGTTCAATAGCTCTTAACCCTTGGAGGACTTACAGATGGGTTGCAGTACTTAAGGGTCACCCCAATATATTGTGGTAGGGAGCAGGGCTTACTCTCCCCAGCAGTCTGACTAGAAAGTCCCAGCAAAGCTGCCTGCTGCCCGACTTCAGCTCTTGGAGGAGGATTTTACCTCTGAACCAAGTGACTCAAACTCCACATTTGGTGGTTGAAAGTGAGCCTTGATACAGTTGATTGAGCAGACATGAAAAAAAGCTGGCTTAAGGAGCAAAGCAGCATTACTTGCAAGGCTCAGCTGGAGGCCCAGCACTGATGGTGGAGCTAGCAGTGATGCTCCAGTGATGCCAGGGTGGAAGATGGCACACAGCCTTGCACTGATGAAGCTCCTAGTCCTGCTCTGTGATACTGAAAGTGCACTCCTTGAGCATAATAGCACTGAAGGAGAATCACACATCTCTCTCCCCTTATAAAAGCCAGTATAGAGAGGGGTGCTGCATCCAATGAGATCAGCAGCTACAGTGGTATTTGCAACCATCACTCCTCACTGGCTGCAGTCTCAGCTTCCAAGAGATGATATCTTTCCTGTTCATACCTTTCTTAATGCATGGTGCAATGCCTTTGCTTACAAACTGACTCAGGCTTGCACAACATTTGCATCCTAGTTTGGCTTGAGACATATTAGGAAATATATTTCAGATTTGTCCTCCAGGCCTCTGCAGTATAGATCATTTTTAGAGTGGCTAAGGTTTGTGACCTGTCTCCTGCACTATAAATCCAAGAGGACAAGGCACTTATTCTGCTACACTCCTCATACTCTAAACCAAAATTGATTGTCCAGTGAGTAAACTGGAAGGGGACATGCACTTTTCCTCTGTAAGCAGTGAGAAGCAGATGTCAAAAATACATAATCCCTCATGCTCAGGGCATCATAAATAGGACATAACTAAGAATTACTAAAAAGATTAACACAAGAAGTCCTTTCACACATAGTCAGGGTTTGTTTTGTTATATGCTCATGTGGAAGGATGACAAATAAGAGAAAACAAAGGTAAGTTATTCTAGAACTATTACAGATGGTAAAGGAGAAAGCAAACAATTCCAGAACAGGGACCATTCCCATGTCTTGTGATGCTGGAGGAGCATTAGGACTTCAATATCTTTAAATAGACTTTTTTTTTTTTTTTTTTTTTACATAAAAATATATTGGTTCCTATTAACCACTGCACATATGACTAGATGATGCTTTATGGCTTGTGTTCTGGTGGAAGTTAGTGTCAGTGATGGGAAAAGGTTTACCTTACTGGCCTGTGCATCCATAAATCATTTGGGACACCAAATAAGTCCATCTATGCACATTAGCTACAGATCAGATTTAAATCCACAGGAGTACACAGCTACAAGGGGATATGCACACTCCTTTCTCCCAGAGAATCACAAATCTGGTGCATTTGGACAATCAGGTCTGCTTCACTTCAAAACTGTCACTTTCTATGATACAAGAGCCTTCGGCTTTCCTTCCCAGGGAGGGAAATAAAAGGCTGTCTGAACTTCTGGGCACCTTGGGCATTGCCTTCGGCATCCTTGCGGCTTGCCAAATCTTCAGAGTTCCTTAACGTCTCTGTGCTGAGATGCACTGTAACCCTGCTACACTGCTCGACAGAGCCTGTCAGGATGAGCAACTCTAGTGCTCTCCTGTCTTAAAAATAGCAGTCGAGGCTGGTAAGTGGAAAGGAAAAAAAAGATTCAAATCCAATTACCTCTGAAGGCTTCATCCTCATTCACAACAATAACAAGAACAGGCTCCGTTCTGTGCCAGTCTCACACAAAATGTGCCTGTCCAGCACTGGAGAACAGAGAAAAAGCCTCACAGGTCTCCATAAATGTGAGAAAAGAGATAGACCCTCTTGTTGAGTGCACACAGAGGTCACATGGACTGTCTTTTTGTCCAGGTTGGAAAAGGGTTTCCGCAGAACGCTTTTGGAAATGCAAATTTTGTCTTCAAAAGTGTGGCTCTGGCAGAATGAACTTACAGTGGGACTTCAAGTAGCACCTGTGCTTTATTCTCTCGTTTTCACCACTTTTTTCAGTGACTTCTACAGAAGTGGGTCCTATGCATAGCTCTCCAGGTGACCACGCTTCTGCATTTTGTTTTGGTTGTAGGCTACTTGGAAAGAGGACAGCTACAACAAATCCTCTCTTCTGCCATCTTAAACATTAAGCAGCACACAAGAAACTTTAATGGAGCGAGGGAGTAGAGGAGAGGAGTTGGAGAAAGAGGAATACCAACAGCAAAATACTTCAAGTATTAATGTGCCTCACAGCAATCAGCTCCAATGGAAGTAAGTTAGCACAATATTACTGATGTGGGGACAGCTATGTCAACAGGCATCAGCAATAAACCTTTGTACAGATCAGCCCTATATCTCCTCCCATGGTCTGGATCTATGGCCCATGGAGATTTTTGCTGGCTTCTAAGAGTTTGGGAGAGTAAAAGAGCAACTCCTGACCTAAAAGGAGCATCTGCACAGAGACAGCGTCCAATGTCCATCCATCGAGCAGCACATTCTGTCCTGGCTGTCAGACACAGAGCTGTGTACATTGCTGCCTGATCTATATTTAGTCCCTGATGTAACCAAAGTCAATAGTATTCCATTAGGGCAGCTGCTACTAATTCCCGAATAGGCTTTCCTACGCGAGCTCCACCTACGCATGTCAAAAATCTGGACATATACAGCTACAAAACCTCTGTGTGTTTATACACAAAGCAGCATAGTTTTGAATAGAAAATATACGGCTGTTAGCATAGTTGAATGGTCTGCTATATAACATCACGGCATTTTTAAAAGACACTGATTCTTCTTGTCCAGGGGTGAGTTTAAAGGCCTTAAGCTTCACTGCAAGGAAATACTGGCCTTTCCCTTTTTAGGGTATGTTTCTGCATCGGAGCATTCCTTATCTTTGCTGCTGGTGGAAGCATTGGTAGAGCGTTTTGTAGAGTTTTCTGGGAAGGAAGATGTGTGTATGAAAAAAAAGCATAGCATTGAAAATATGACACTTAAGCCTGTAAAAAATGTACATCTTGCATTCTGTATTACTCAACGATTTTCGCTCTACACCATATAAATATTTCTACTTGATTTTCCAAAGTAAAATTCCAATTAACATATTCTAGGGGTTTTTTTCAGTATTTTAATGAAATGCCACAGGTGGCATAGCACTGACAACTCAAAAATCATGATTGCATACCACAGCCCAGGGAAGTGCAGGAATCAAAGTGATTACTAAGGCAAAGCAATGTGAGAGGCATAGATCTGAAAGCAAGAACAGGGAGGAGGGAGGAATTCTCATCAGAGCTAGCAGCTCCAAAAGACCCATTCAACCATCTGCATGTCTGTGCACACTGTTTGTCTTTTTAGTGAAAATGATGAAAAGATATCAGAGAACAAGTAAATAGAGAGTCCTTAACAAGAGACACATTTCAAGAAATATTTGAGAGTACAAGTTTAGACTTGGAGTTAGCACTGTTTGTGTTCAGTCCCTTGACCTCCACTGCATGTACTAGAAGGGCACAGAGAGTTTCTGCCAAGATATCTGAATAAAAACACATCTTTCTTACATGACAAAGTACATTCAGACACACAAAATGATGATTCAGGGCTATGCATATGTTGACATTTATACCAATGATTAATGCCAATCCAACCAGCTATTAACAAAAAGCTATTACTACCTGATAGCTATCTAAGGGTTTTAAAGAACTGCTACTGGGCAGCAGTTGGAGAAGAAAAAGCCCCTGAAAGACAAGTTAAAATCAGCCACTACAACAAAGGTCACGATGAAAGCATCAGAATTCACCTTGCAAATGTGATGCTTGCTCTTCAAAAAAAAAATGAAGAACTCAAAAGCGTTGCTGTTTGAGATTCATTCAAGGCTTGCATTCAAGACAGAAAAGTTTGCCTTCCCCTCCCTTCCCATCATCACCAGAAGCACTGATGCGATAGAGAGAAACTACCTTCAATTCATCTGACTCTGTTTCTGCATACCTGGCATGATGCTATTTCTGGGATCAGCCATGTCATACCCTTCCAGGGCAAAGCACAGAATTCATCACTTCTCACTAACTTCTCAAAAGCCATACCACCAATCAGCTGGTCCATGGGCATGCCTGTCGGGGATGCAAGAAACTCCAAAAGACCCATCAGATGGGACAGTGATAGAAATTATCAACATGGAACTGCAAGGGAAAGACTACCTCAGTTAGATCAGTTCAGAAAATGAAATCAATTCATATACATAAAAATGATTTCTCTAGAAACAAATTTATTAGGAAAACCCTTATATGTAGATAATCTCTTAAGGAGAAGATCCACTTTAAAATATGAAGCTCTATTCACTTTTTTTTTTCCAAAATGAATGCTTGGAGATGTGGAAATTCTGGAAACTATATCCCACTGTGTAATGACACTGAATAGATCACATAGATACCATAAGGAATTTGAAGGAGAAAAATGAGTTTATTTTCTAATCCTTCAAGAAATACAAAATTTCCAGGTTTAAAAATTCAGGGGCTAAGCAGGTGATGTTTACATGCAGAAGAAAAAATAACACGGAATGGAATAGAAACTATTTTCTTTATTTGGGTAAGAGCCTCATTAAAAATCAATAGGCTTAATTTATCCCTGACAACATTCTGTTGAAGTCTGTACATTTACCCTGGGGATTAATTTAGCCTAATGGGTCCTCGTGCACAAACAACATAGGCAAGGTTTGGTTCTTGGAAGTCACAGCAAAGCAAATGCTGCTACAGGGCTTGATCCTAGCACTTGCTAATGCAGACCAGGCTGAAGCATCTGATAGGCTTAAAGCCCTTGAACTACGTACGAACACAGCTTGTGGTGGATAAATATTTTATGGCCAATTATATGTCACCATGAATGAACTATTTTTTTTACTGATGCTGCTAATCATAAAATGAGAAGATGGAGATCAATATACGTATTTCAAAGAAAAAAAGAAAAAAAAAGAGGCACATGATCTTCTATCCCTTGTGGACACTGGTAAAAGTGAGTCATCCTGACCTGTGGTGATCCTTGCAAGGAGGTATTTTTCTCCACTCCTATAAAATAAATGTTCGCTTTGCAAGATTCAGCTCTTGGGAAAAAAGAAGATCCTGAACACTAAAGAGTCTGGCTTCATGAGAATACATGGCAGTGAATTAGTGTACCTCAGGTGTCAACATACAGGCCAGTGAATTAAATTAAGCTCTTTGCTTCTGTTCTAATGTAGCAGAACTAATGCAGTCACAGCTCAGCACTGCAGTTTCTTAAATGTGGGCACTGCTGCCACAGGGAAGGGAACCTGGTTTTCCGTCCCCAGAGGACATGGCTGGAGTCAGCAAGCCACCCTGAGCAGTGTGACATAATGTCTGAAGAATAGGAAGGAAGGGGACCAGGCAGCAAAGATAGCTTCAGTTCCAGTCTCAATGCCATTAGGGGGGGAAATCAAGGCGGGTGACTTTTAAACAGACTGAGGAAGCATCATGCAGGAGACCAAAAAATCCCCAACAGCAACAAAATCCCAAGCGGGCAGCAGTAACCCTTTCACTTTCACTTCCCCAGGCAGCAAAATGCAGTGCTCATAGGTCCAGAGAAAACAGGAAAACACTTCTCAGTAGAGCTGAAGTTGCAACAATGACAATCAAGGAACATTGGAAGGCTTTGGAAAACAATGACAAGCCCTACTGAACTTCTGGTGGCATCACTGTGGAAACATTTTTCTTAGAGGAGGGGAAAAAAAAAAAAGAAAAAAAAAAAGAAAAAAAAAGGACTATTTCTGAAGACTTGGTGTTCAGAAACTTTGTACAAGTGCTTTGTACTTCTCTGACTGTCTCCTTTGCCTCCCCGGTCCCGCCCCTCCCATCACTCTGACTGCACAGTAGCAAGCAGGGTAAATATTAACCATGATAGGAAATGATTAATGAATTATCAATTGCAATCAGGTTGCATAATGCAAACAGTTAGAGGGTAAGGAAAAGTACTGGCTGGTTTGTCTATACTGTTATGTTAGAGAGAAGGTAGAGGTAGGAAGTAAGTTAGAAGGCTCGTTTGTCCACAGCAGATCCTGAAATATATCCCATAATACGATGGCCATGCTGGGCAGCTCTTTGCAAAGTGAGGCATAAAACTTCATGCAAAACTCTGTAGTTGATTTGCATTTACAGTTCTTAAGACAACACATACAAAATGCCTTTTTGCCCATGTAAATTAAAGGTTACCAGTGCTACCAGCAAGTGCTCACGCAAGTCAGTCTGTAACTATACATGCTTGAGAAGTAGGAGCAGGCCTTCCAGGGCAGAAGGTTCCTACTCCTTCCACATTTGACGTCTCCAGATAGCTAATGAATAAACAAATATTCTCAAGTTTTTCATGAACTAGATGAGATATTTTTACCAGTAATAGCCAATATAATTTGAAGAGTCGTCCTACCAAATTCCTCCAAGGGTCAGATGAAGCAAAATTGTGATGAGGTCAAAATTTTCAAATGGAGCTGCCTAAAATATCCAGCAAGGTTCATAATAATTGAGACAACCACTAATCTGGATAGCTCCATTGGTGTGTAACTACATGACTTGAAACTTTCTTGTTTGAAATCATTGGTCTAAACCATTTGCTTGTGGTTAAAGAGCAGGTAAGGAGTAGGCCTGTGCTAGTTTTCAGGCCTAACCACTAGAAACAAGACATGGAAAAAGACTGTAAAAAGGAAGCTTGCAGATCCATCTCTGTCAGAGGAGACTGCTTGGTGGTGAAGAGCTTGGATCGATGCTGAAGGTGATCCCAGGAATGTGGAAACCCATCTGTGGTTGAGGTGTTTCCTGCTGAGGCTGTGAAAGGGATCAGCTCTGCTTGGCCTTTTATGCTCCCTCTGGAAACACAAGCACCAGTAGCTCAGTCCCTGACGTTTTTTGCATTTGGACACAGATGACATTGAGTGGCGTATCTCTAACAGCTCTTGCTTTTCTAGTTACGCATTAATGTTTAACGAGATCAGCCTGCAGTTGCTTGTTAGTGTGCAGCGCTCCAGCTAATTAATACATCACCAGGAGTGCTGGCCTGCGAAAGGAGAGCAAGCAAGCGCATTCCAGAGGCATTTCTCAGCCTTCAGAAGAAAATAAAAATACGGAAATATGGGCAAAAGGTTCTTCAGAGATGGGGAAAAAAAAAAGAGTCAAGTCCTCTGTGTGTTTGTGCAGAAACGCTCAGCTGAGTTTCTATGAAGAGACTGTCTCTCCACGCAAACATCTTCCCGATAAAAGATGGTGTCTAAGAGGCAGCTCGAGTGTCATGAAAACACATCATCTCTGACAGCCACACATGTTTTCCAGGAATGAAGAAACAAACAGACCTCCTTCTGCCCCATCCTTCTACCTCCTCTTGCCTCCTGCTGCAGTAGTCACCAGCACATCAGGGAAGCCTCACAGTAACCTGGCTTAGCTCTGCTCCATCATCCTTTGCTATTTTAGCTGTTACCTGCTCAGCACACGGGCAAACAAGGGAAAGAAGCTGTGCCACCTATCATAGGCTGCCCAAGATGTGCACAATATGAACATCTCCTTAAATACTGAAGCTCAAGATTTGCAGGCTGGTCTTTCCCTTACACTCCTCATGACTTCCCAAGGCAGATTTTTGGGTTGCACAAACCCATACTTCTAAGAGTTGACAGATATGAGCACACTTCTCTCTGTACAGGGCAGCACCTGACAGACGCACACCTACCCAATGAGATTTTTAAAAATAATGTGCAATGTTGCTAATTGTAACGAATACAATGAGATTTCCCTGATTTTTCAGTTAACTGTTCCTACACTCCCATTGCCTGCATCAAGTGATAATTTCCCAGCCTTGCCACTGGAGATAAAATCTTTAAAATATGACTCCATTGTTTTCTAGCATTTCAGAATCCATCAGGCAATAATGAAAGACCTTTTTGTTTCCTTTCATTCCCAATTTGAACTTGATTTTTAAGCCAGTGAAGAATGTTTGGGGCCACTGGGTGGAAACATTTTAATAATTATGGGTCATTCCTACTGCAAATAGTATAATAGAGCCTCGTGCACATTTTTAACAACAACAACAACAAAACTAATTGTACCATTTAATTGGAAAAAGTAGTCATGTGGTGGACAAACGTATTTGTATGTAATACAAACAAGAACAGGAGGGACCATGAGAACCACTTAGCATAGAGATTCGTAGTTTAATTGTTAGACATTGAGTCTTGGGATTGTTGTAAGAAGCGGAGAAATGGCCCAACATGTTTCTCAAAGAACCATAAGAGGATCCAGCTTTTACAAGGAAAGTGTTTTGCAACTGCCAACATGGAAGTGATAGTCACCTGGTGATGAATCACACTCACTCTAGGATTAAGGATCATATCTACATGTGAACCACTATCAGCACAGTTAAAATTAGAATTCCTAAGGCTACCAAAATAAAAGTATTTGAAGATTGTTTGCCTGGTGTACTAAAAAACAAACAAACAAACAACTGAATTAGCATCAAAATCATACAAAACAGATCCTATTTATGTGGCTTCTAACTTTCAGAGAACTTACAGTTTCATGCTCATCACTCACTGATGACAATGCATATACTTAAAGGGAAGAAAAAAAAAAAAACACTGGAAAACAAAACAAACAGGGATAAAAAATAAAGACAATGCAGCAGATCATAACACTCTTAAGAATCAAAAGAGCTGACTATGCTGGTCCCTAAACAAAATTTGGCATGTACAAACCAGCCATCATGCTTCCACTCCTAGATCCAGCTGAGTGCTAAGTGAATAATGTAGGCAGGAGGTAAAAATTCAAATGTTGATCCTCAAGCAAACTGAAATGAATCAGCAAAGTTGAGAACTTTGGCACAGCAAGAAAGAAAGCTTTTCATTGCTGTGCACTGAATCTGCAGAGACTAAATGGAAACAGTTCTCTGCCCACATTTTTCTACTGGGTAAATGACAGCTGATGCGGGACAGTTTACTACTATTGCTGGAGATGAGGTGAGAGAGAGAAAAAAGTGCATTGTACAACAGGGAAAAGCTGAGAATTATGTTTTAAGAATTAATGAGCCTCTTCAGTATGAGATATGATCTTTACTGAAGCTATGCCTTGAGTACCCTTGCCATAGCAGCAAGTATAATACTGGAAGAAGGGAATTCCAACTCTCATTAAAATAATAAGGCCAATTCTGCTATTTAAGAGAAAAATCTAAATTTATTTTCCTTTAATTTCACCTATTTTTCACACAGAGGGTGGTGACACATTGGAACACGTTGCCCAAGGAGGTTGTGGATATCCCATCCCTGGGGCACCTAAGGCCAGGCTGTATGTGGCTCTGGGCAGCCTGGTCTGGTGTTTGCTGACCCTACACTTAGCAGGCAGCTTGAAACTAGATGATATCGCTGTGGTCCTTTTCAACCCAGGCCATTCCATGGTTCTATGAGTCTATGTTCTTATATTCACATTCATTTGTATATGCAAATACATTCAGATGTATATGCAAACTTGGTTTTCAATAGCAGTACCGTTTGAATTACTAGAATAACTATATTCTATCATCACGATAGACTATAGTTTTCTCCTGGCACCAGTTTCTGACAAAGTTACATCACCTCTGTTTTTGAATGAGCCAGTTGAGTAAGAGACAAGCTCCAGGGTGTCCTGACAAAGCTGGAGATTAGAAATTCAGACATGATTTTCAGAGGACCAGGAAAGACTGGATTAAAACGGGAAAAATCTGGTGTATAATCTTGAGCACATAAGGAGAAATGAAAATGGATATGAAATAAATCACTTCATTATTATTAAGGAAGAAACCGAAAGGCCCTATTTCAATTGAGATGCCAATTTAGTAGGTCCTGAAGAAACACAAGTGAAGAGTGTTGAAGGAGCTAGAGGTTAGAAATGCTCATTTACTATTCTCTGTTTATGTGGATTATGTGTTAGGATTATGTGTTAGCAAGTGTTATGAGTACAGGATCAGAGACAACATCCCAGCTTAAGACAAAATGTGGGCAACAGAAATATTAAGATGCTGCTGTTCAGTCACTGCATGCTTCTGGAGCTACCATACCCGTCCGGCTAGCAAATTGCTCTTTTTGCAATTAATGAATTACCAACATCTAGCTAAAGACAGGTAGACAATACGCTCTCAAAGAAAATTCACCTGAAAGGCAGCTCTCCTTATTACCCAAAAACTCTGGAAAGAAAGGAAAACCCGAGTATTTATCTAGTAGTATTTCACTTGGACCTGGGATTATCTGTGAACTCCTCAGCACATGAGGGCAAAGCTTTCAAATCCACTGATATTCTCACATTGCAGCTTGTTTGATGCCTTCCCTGTACATTTATTTTCTGAGATATTTCTGTTAATAGAAATAAGGCTGGACTGCCAGCATGTGGGTACATTTAATCTGAGAATTTCCTATCTATTTTAAAGGCTCATGTATCCTGGTGTAATTGGAATAGTTTGAGTACTTAAACTCCCTTAAACTAAGGGAGAACAAAAAGAAAAAGATACCATGCAAAGTGATAAAGAACAGCAAGATTTTAGTGGCTCACTGAAAATGGCCCTCCTCTGAAATGAACTTGGCAAGAGTCAGATGTGCAACCAGGGAACTCTCAGCTCAAACACTGCATGTTGCTACAGCCCAAACAACTGCACCAGGGACTTATCCTGGGAAGTGACAGGCAACCTCAGCTATAACAGGGGTCATCATCTCCATCTAAACGCTTTCTTTGAAATATATCTGCAGGGGAATAAAAACAGGATGGCAAACCATTCAAGACTAAATACTCTGACATATCCTGCAATACCCTTTGCACTCTCTTTTTGACTGCAGGAAAAGCTGGGAAGCTGAGTAGCGGCTCCGTTTCCGCTCTCTTTTCACCTCCCTTCAAGAAGAGCGACTTTTAACCTTATTATTTATATTACCCTTTGCATCTGCAATTAGGCACTGCACAAACACGCGATCGGAGGGAAGTACCTGCCCCAAGAATCCCAGAGATGGACAGCGACAAGGGAATCGTTAGACTGGGAGATAAACCATCTGCTCAGCTGTCCCCAGCCTCAGCTTGGTGACACTAACCCCTTCCCATGGTGACACATAGCTGCCACACATGCCTGTTTCCCCACTGATGACAACATCTGCCCATCTGGCTTCTCAAGCAAGGGAGGTCAAGCATGGAGGGAGTGATTGCATCCCTGTCTGTGTCCTTTTCTACTAGGATGAAGGCAATTAGCCAGAGTCATTGGGGTGCTCCTTGCCTTGGTTAGGGTTATCCTCCCTCCCTTGAAGCCTGTCCCGAAGATGGTGGGCATACTTCATTCTATCAGGGTCTTATCAAGACCAGCTGGCTCTGGGGATGCTCATTAAAGCAAAGACCAAATCCAACCCGAGAGGTAGCTTTAATAATTTTTTTTTTTTTTTTCCAACTCTGGTATTGTTAATTTCTCATCCAATTTTTCCCTTTATAGGTATCTACACTGTCCTGAAGGGACCCAGAGGCTGAAAATCTTTCATTCACCTGCAGCTAGAAAGAAGCAAGATGTTCATTTTATTTCTCTTTTCTCAGACTTAATGAGAGCTTTTAAACATAAAAGACTAGAAATTAACACTTCACCTCCCAAGTATATCTGGATTCACAAAAAATTCTTAAGCTTCCTGTCACTTGGTGAATATAAACAAAGCCCATGAACAATCACTACCGCCTTGGACACTATGAAAAAAAAAAAAAAGGAAAGAGCAAAAACTAGCATTGAAGACCTTTGGATAGCACACACATGTGCACACACACACATTCCAAACTTGCTTGTGAGTCAGACTCTACATTGGAATGTGTAATACAAGCACATCAGCTGCCTATACCACTAATCTAAGGAGAAGGTCACAGAAAGGTATGTATCCAGCATTAGGTTTGAAATACTCTGTAAGGACAATGCACTGTGCTATTGTTTTTTTCCTTTCTGTTGTCTTCCTATGCTTTTTTTTGTGGTCTTTTCATGTTCATGCCACACAGGGAATCAAACATAATCGCCATTGGTATTAAAACCCACATACATGTCCTTTTCTGAGCAATCAGGGAGGAGGAAAGATGTGATTTTTGGGACAATGGATGAGGAAAAGGTGAAGCATTTAATACTTTGAGCTTCAAAGCAACATAAAACAGGAATTGGGTAAAGGGTAAGAAAACTAAAATCTTAAAATTACATTAAAAATAAGTTCACATTAGTGCTATATAGGACAGTCCTTTCTATAGACACTGCCCCACATTCCAAAACAGTACTGGTCAAAAAGATGGATCATTTCCTAAACAACACAATAATGCTGACAAGCACCAAAGCAGAATGCAGCTCTTCTTGTGCTTAATTTCTTTGTGAGAGTGGAAAGCAAACAGTAATCTTTATAACTTACGTATTCATAGCAAAATATTTAACATATCAACTCTGAGAAGAAAGTAGAAAACTCACAGGAATTACTCTGTGAATTCGCCTCAAACAGATTCCTTCTCTACCCCTATTATTATTTTTTGGTGGTAGATTATTTCCTAATAGGATTACCATTACTTTCTTGGCTTCTGTGTAAATGGGTGTTTTCACCTTGCCATAAGCTTTTTCAGCTGGAACAGAAAAATGAGACTTTCTTGAAATCCCTGAAGGTTTTATTATTATTATTACTATTATTATTATTATTATTATTATTATTTCTGAAACCTTCCGTATTTTTCCATAGAGACATTCATAGTGACACCCTTTGATGAAATGTTCTTATAAGTGCTGTCCCAGATGGAACCAAAATTCTAGGAAAATGTCCTGAGAAATCATACCGATCCACAGAGCTCTTGCCTGATATAAAATACAGATATAAAAAACAAACAAACAACCAAACCATACCAACAAACAAACAGACCCATACTTATGGCTCAACAGTGCCAGAAAGCTGCTCAGATTGGCTGGCCAACATATTTCCCAGCTCCTTTTTCTCATTTCTGCACGAAACAAACCTGTCCCCTTTCTATTCCCTCTTGTCCTATTGTTGAGAGCAATGCCTTTTATGCCCCAACAACATAAGAAATAGCTTCAATGGCACAACAATGGTAGAAGAGTCCTTCAGGCTGAAAGCTAAGATAAGAAAGGAGTCTTATTCCAGCAAGTTAAAGTGCAGCTCTTCCAAGGGAGGAAGGTCATTTGCACGCCATTTGGGAGCGCTGGGAAAGATGCCTCTATTCTTCCCCTGTCCCTCCTTTCCAGTCTGGAGTGAACTTGGGGCTAAAGAGGAGAGTCTAAATTACACTCTGAGCACATTATTGCTCCATGCGCATTGCTATATGCCATCAGAATAAACCTGACAGCACTTTGAAGTCTGTAAACCGATTCCTAGGTAACTGCTTAGACTTTCTCCCCTTCCCATGCCCCAAACAGCTTTTCATTTGATGTTCTGGCACAGAGCTAATCTGAGAAAGGATCAGAAACTCGAAGCTATTGACAGTAGTGACAGGAGTGTCTCAGTGTGACAGCTGATTGAGCCCGTCTCGCATTTCCCTGACAAACTCAATTGCTCCAGTAAATCGAGTGAAAGTCAATACAGGCAACTCCTCTCTGGCCTCATGTGTGTGTCCCCTCTTCCAGCCCTTGTGGGGCCCCGTGGCTACAACACCTTTCAGGACCCAGACAGAGCCACATCCCTTCCCTTCCTGCAGTGGGAACAGGACACAGGCAGCAACACAGCACTCACCTTGCTGATTTAAAACTTGCTTTCTCTTACCACTGCCCCTGCACCATCATTGTTTGTTTTTTTGTTTGTTTGTTTGTTTGTTTCTTCCCTTTTCCGCCCAACAGAGACATGAAAACTAAAGTTTCATGCTAAATACTCAGCCCAGGATGCATTCAAGGTGCAGGAGTGCAGTGCCTGAGCAGCCAGCTGGCCCCAAGCAGTGCCCATGTGGCAGTGCTCTTCAGGGTAAGAAAAGGAAATGCAGCTCTGTTTCTAGTGCAAATCAGAAATAAAAATAGACAGTGAGGAGCAAAACCTTACGGAGGAAAAGCTGATTGGAGGAAAGTGTCAGGCCCATTGCAGATGGCAACCTTGTGTTGGTGGTGAGTAACCAAGCAATTAACTCAGTGACTTAACAGGCTTTTTCCATATTTTAATTGTGAAGCAGGCAACCCTCCCTTTGGCACAGTGTCTGTGGCTCAGAGCAAGTAAACCACAAAGCAGACCAAGAAACATACGCAGAGAACCTGAAATTGTGCAGAAAACAGGGCAGGGATAAGGGCTACATGGTGAGGACGTATGCAGGCTACTGCTTGCAAATGGAAATCAAGTAGGTTGCCATTACCAATAATGAAGTGTGAGGTTGGCGTGGTTTCTGTCTCTCAGATTTCAACACGGTTTATTTTTATAGAGGCAGCTTCCTTGTGCAAAGTGTTGGCAAACACAGTGCTGGCAGGGAGGAGATGGGGGGAGCAAGGATGGGGTGTCTCATGGAGGGTACAGGAGCCTTTCCCACCTGCTGAGGTGCAGCAGTGAGTGGAAGAGATAGAGCTCCAGGAAAGAAAAGTGAAATTTCACACAGACAAATGGCCAAGCTACTAATCTTCCTGATGAGACAAGTGAGGGAAGAGGTAGGAGCAGAGGGAGGGGAAAAGAAAATGGTGCTGAGCAGGTATCAGGTGCTGTGAGGGCAAAGGTTAAAGACAGCAAGCTGAAAGATGTGCATATGAAATAACAGGCTCTCTGCCACGTGGAGTTCTATGAAAGAGTAACTACAGGCCACCTCTCGTAAGCATATTCCCTTATCCCCCCAAATTCTTGGAGCACATCAAGCATTGTCCGACCCAGCAAATAGCTGAGGATACAAAAGCTACACAGTCCGTCGTGTCTTAAAAGAATTGAACTTAAACATTACTACACCTCCACCCCTAAGTTACGGTCCGATGCCAGGATCAACACGTAGCCAGGCTGCCAGCCCTGCTCCCACCACTGCTGCCTGGCGGCTCAACATCTCAGGGCTGAAGCATCCTGCATACTTCCCTCCCTCCTGGGTCTGTGTGGACACGTGTGCTCCCAACCAAATGACCTCATCTGGACCGGATTGAGCTTTCCAAGTCAAAATAAATACAGTGCATTGGAACTGGCAGGAATTTTCAAAGGTTTGAGTTGGGTCCCCTCCCTTTTCACTCAGCACTTTATCCATTTTGTCTGCCACAAAATGGGAGCATTTTATATTCCCAGTTCAGATACATATTTTATGAACCTTCAGAATAGCTGCCTCCTGTGCAGTTAATATTTTGGTTCCAAAGTTAACTGGTTAAAACACATATTAATAGATTGAGCATGGAAAAAAAAAAAAAAAATGCAGGTGAGAAATTCTGGGGGAAGAAAAACAGCAGCAATGTTTGGAATGGCTCTGCAGCCAAGACAGCAAACCTGGTCTTTTTTAATGGGACCACCCAAGTCAGCAAGACCTTAAGCTCTTATTCACATGTGCAATGTTCAGAGCAGTGTAATTCAAAGTCCAGAGGGGGGTTAGAAAAAGTAATGGCAGGGTTTAATAAGGGCTTAACAGATGAGAGAAAGTACTGAGTTCCCACCAGATTTCATTCTCAAACTTGCCAGCAGAATTTCATGTGATCTTGAGTCCAGTTCAATAAACGCAGAAGAAGGGAGATGGTGCTGCTGGAACAAGCTGGCATTGCCTGGGCTTGCCAAGAGTCAACTGTTGCTCATCAGCTTCTCCTGCATACGTTATTAAGGAACTTTGCTGCAGGTAACATCACCTTCTCCTCTAATCACGCTCTGAACTTCCAAGCACACACATATACAAATAAAAAATCTCTTCTGAAGGAAGCTTGCAGTAGTTTCTCCAAAAGAACAGGAAGCCTTCCTTATTTCAAAGTCATCAGTTGAATACCAGTCCTTTACATGTTATGAAAAGTTCAACTGAGCTGGTTGAGTCAGATTGAAGGTTCATTTCCCGGTCACAATTAAAAATATTACTGTTTGAAAAACCTGCATTTATGATACTGTAAGTGCCATGATAATGCAAACCAAGAAGTAACAAAGGCAAGAGAAGTTTAGAAAGCCCCCTAAAATAGAAGTAGACAGAGATACAACAAATCACCCAATGACCAGAAAACTGAGTTCTTAGTTTAGCATCACTATTGCTTTCTCCTCTGTAGCTGAAGCATGCCCATCAGCAAAAGCCTGTCATTACATCTAGTGGTGTCATCTAGCAGAACGGAGCAATAATCACATGCAGGATTGGCTGTATCGGTAGCCTTTCACTCTGGGATTACACTGCTTGTTTGCTAGCCTCTAGGAAAGAAGATGATTGATGTATAACAGCGGAGGAGAGAGAGGGGTGACAAACAGGAGGGGGAAAGTACAGCAAAATCTGATGAAACGTTTAAGCCCTAAAACTTCTGTGGGGATATGATCCTACCCCACAGTGTTGTTATTTTTTTTTGCCACAGAATTAAAAAGAAGGCCTTTTCCTGGTGTCACTGCAGGCCACCAGAGGATAAATCCAAATGACAGGGCTTAAGTTATGAATATGGGGAATTAGAGATGAGAAGCAAAGCAGCTTATGATTCTTCCATTTGCTTTTCGGAATGCAATCTTCAGTATTGATTTTGAAATGCCCTGTCTTCATCCTAGCAGTTTCATGAAAATGAAGCTTGAGAGTTTTGTCACCCTGCAGTCTCTTCAGCATGATTTGATAATGATAAAAAGGGAATATAAAAGCTTTTGCAGGCTGTTATTCATCACAATTCATTCTCTTGTTTTCTAGATACAACCGCTGACCTCTAGGGAGGGTGCTGAGAGAGACTTCAGTCAACTTCCTTATGAATATAGCTGTGGTTCAACTCAGAGCCTCTATCTCCTAAAACAGCGGAGGGAGGTATGGAAGCTTCACACATGAATCAGCTCATATAAAGTCAAACCATAGGAGCGCCCTACAAAGTTAGCTACAACAGATCTTGTCTTTCAGCACACGAGAACACAGAGTCCATGGAAAGTGTCTTGCAGTTTCTTGTTGTCTTGTTGACACAGATGCTCCAGAGCCTTAGGCAAATTACTGAATTCTCAGTCTATAGCACCTACATACAACACAAATATCTGCACCCAAATGGAAACTCTTACATCATCTCGTCATCACACATTTTACACTATGATAAGTAAATGATCAGGCAGCCCAGCATACAATGAGAAGGCTGTTGAGTTGGAACAGTTAAGTTTATCATCTTTCCTGACCCCATCTTTGGGACACGGCAGTCACATTTTACTCTCAGTTCCAAAATATTTGAGCTCTTTACAATGGGCTTGATGCCAACTACTAAAATATTCACAATGGGTGTCTTTGGAAGGACAAAACATGGAGCCTCTTCCCTCATAGCTTTTTCATGTTTGCAGGTAGAGATTAAGCCACTGCAACAACAGTCTGAAATAACTCCCCTGTCAAATAACTCACTTCTTTGAACAGATAAGATTAAGAGGGAAAATAGAGTGAAATAACTTGGCTAAGTTTGTAGATCAGCAGTGGTGAAGGAGAGCTGATTTCCTGGTTGCCTACACCAATACTCAGCTGTCAGACTGATTCTGCTGCCCTCCAAAAATGCTTAAGTATTTGAAGAAGGACAATTTGGTTTCCTGTGGCTTTTCATTTCCCTCTCCTTTTGTTTTTCTTCAGGAAAAAAAAAAAAATCTATTAATATTCAATAATTCCTGCAAGTAATATACTGTTCTTGAAATGGTTTTGCACATTACAGCCTCCAGTTGTAAACTAAACTGATGACACTTAAAATGTGTTGATGAGCCATAGCAGAACAATCCCATTACACTGCCTTACTAATGTTGTGTTAGTTAAGGTTATGTTGACTGGTTTTGAGGGTTTATAACCCAGCTGTGAATACATTCTTAAGGCTGGAACCAGTTGTGAGAGGATTAACTCCTGAAAATCATATGGCTCCCCACACACTTTTCAGATCAGATTTTTGTCTAGACCATTTAGAGATATAACATTAAAAAAAATAAAAGAATAAAACTTTCCTGTGTTGAGATGTTATTAGGAATCACACTATGTTTCGAGCCAGTGTTAACCTATCTTAGATGAGTCTCACACCACTCTAATTTCTGGGTGCTCTTCAGCCTTTAACACAAAGGATACCCACGCTGCTATCCTGGATCTACCAAGAGAGATGAGGTCTTACAGGAATTAAGTAATGTGTGGTTGTGTTGGAACCCCATGACAGATGTACTGAAGAAGCATCTCTGTAAAGTTGAACCAAATGACACAGAGCATTGTAAGAAACGTGAGTCCGTCCTGCATAGGTGACAATGTAATGCTATGGAGGGGAGGGCAGAGTGAATGGCTAACCCTTATGCCTGCCACACACAAATTGAAACCTGTGTGTATTATGTGTTACATGCACTTGTGCCACTTGGCAAGTAAACTGCAGTGATTACCAATAATAATCTTTCAATCCACCTCCACATGTGTGCCTGTGAAGATGCATGTTTTTTGTTATTAAGAAGATATGTAAGTTTTCTTATATAGTTATTAAAGTTGGACTTGTATTATTTCATGAAATAATAAGTTAACACTCTGATTGTGGAAGAAATATTCAGAATACTTGTAAGTGCTGACAAATTTTGTAATTTTCAACATCTCAAAAAGTTCTCAAAAAATATTAAAATAACTTGCAGTACGTTTTTAATTAGTTTTGCAATATGTATCTGGGCAGTGCTTCACAAAAAAAAACAAGTTCAAATATACCACTAGCTTTATGTTTTTGTTGCCCTATTATTTATATAGCATATATATAAAATATACACATTATATAAACAAATATATCTATGTTATTATATGTAAATTATATAAATACTGTATATATGTATACATTCACACATATGTATGTACATGTATATTATACATGTGCATGCACACACAGAGGTATATTCACAGATATATACATTTATTATATTATATATTTTATATATAATATTTCTCTTCACTTGTATCCCAGGCAAGCCAAAAAGTTAACGTCAAGCTCTAAACCTAACCTATATGTACACATTAAGCTGCTGCTCTCTGTCACCATCCAGACTCGTATGCTCAGACAAGAAACTCACTAAATGAAACATAACAAACGTGTAAGTATATATGGGAGCTGTTGGAGAGGGTCCAGAGAAGGGCCACATAGATGGTCAGGGGACTGGAGCACCTCCCCTGTAAGGATAGGCTGAGGGAGCTGGGCTTGTTCAGCTTGCGGGGTGACCTCATTGCAGCCTTTCAGTACCTAAAGAGAGCCTACAAACAAGAGGGAAATCAACTCTTTGAAAGGGTAGATAACAGCAGGACAAGGGGAAATGGTTTGAAGTTGAGGGAGAAAAGATTGAGGTTGGATGTCAGGGGGAAGTTCTTTACAGAGAGAGTGGTGAGGTGCTGGAACAGCTGCCCAGAGAGGCTGTGGATGCCCTGTCCATCCCTGGAGGTGTTCAAGGCCAGGTTGGATGGGGCCCTGGGCAGCCTGGTCTGGTATTAAATGTGGAGGTTGGTGTGTGCGTGTGTCAGAGGGGTTGGAGATTGATGACCCTTGAGGTCCCTTCCAATCCTGGCCATTCTGTGATTCTGAGAAAAGACTATTTTAGATGAAGCAATGCAAGAAACGTTCCTATCAGCATGGTCAACTCAATAGCAAAACTTGTTCCCATGAGAAACTCAGGAAAAACCACTACCCGAGCTGCTAGAAAAGTAACTCAAATGGGTATGCTTTTTGTGAATAACCAGTGCAATGACTAAATATTGGCTAAATGCAGAACCACCATACTGGGTACATTTCTAGGGAGCTGACTTGCTGGGATTTAGGTTCTCAATTCATCTTGTCTTGATACTAATGCCAATACAATGCAAGTAAAAAAGTGGAGACAAACTGACACAATTCTTCTTGGGAACTTTTCGTGCCCATGCCAAGATGAGTGTAAAGTTCTCCACAAAGATAGAGGCATGACAGGTCCTTCTCCCCTTCTGCTATCTGCCACCCGACACCAAGCATCTTGCATTTTCCTTGCATCTCAAAGCTCCCAGCAGCTTTGAGCAGGCCGTTCAGTTTGCACGAACCTCCAAGAAGATGAGATCTGGATTCACACAGCATCTGTCATCTAAGAGATGACTGACTTACACTGACCCTGCCATGCTGTCTTCATATGTTGGCATCCACTGAGGATATTTCCAGAGTGTAATCTGGGAATATGGTCTTGATAATCAAATTGATCGGTCCAAATCTTCACCTATACCTTTTCCACATTCAGCTGCATGTTTTCTGTGCCCTGACTGTGTCACCTTTTAGCTCCTTAACAGGAGGCATACACTGGAACACTTGGAGATGTTTAACAGCGCAGTTTCCCACTTCTGACTCTCCCTCTCTATATAGAGAGTATCAATGACAGCAACAAAACAGTTATTAATGCTCTCTTGGATTGCAAAATGAAATGACATGAGGCAGCATTTTCTTCAGCTCCTTAAGTTGTCTTTTAGCACACATGTTCGCATTTGACATGTAAAAATGACCCTTTCAAATTCCAGGATTTGAGGCTGACAATGACAATTGATAACACCGATTTTTTTTCACGTGTGAAATACTTAATTCAGAGGGCTCTCAAATTGCTTTTCGAAGCTGTACAGCTCCCCTTCAACCACTGAAACAACCCTACCTCTGAGGTGGAACAAGGACCGATCAGTGCAGTCCACACCAATTTAGGGCAGGAAGTAAAAAATAATGTATCTCAGTGCAGGCACAGGGTCAAGTTGGAAAATACATTTCTTGCATTAGAACCTGGACAAAACCTCATTGCCAGTATTTGCATACTCCATTTCAGGAGGGAAAATGACATGGGATCATCACTCACCAGAAAAGATCGGAGCTTTATGTTTTACATCTGTAGCAGGGATAGGACACTGTGTTAGAGCATGCATTTAGAAATGCCTCAGAAAGGGAGGGGGCAACACCACAATTTAGTGTCTGCCATTTCTGGAGCCTTTCCTGTAAAAGTGCACTATGAGGTGTTGTTTGTTCTGTTTTGTTTTGTTTTGTTTTTGTCCTCCCCTCTCCTTTCCTGTAGAAAGGAAAGGTTCTATTGAACTTCAGTCTACACTGTGCTATGCTTTACAGGAAGCCAAACCCATTTTGAAATGAATATGAACTGTAAGAGGAGACCATGAGGTGGGAAACTCTTGAACTTAGTACAAGACTATTCATAAAATGAGTGAGAAAAGGAAATAGGTAATTATAAAAGGTCATTTAGAAATGTCAGCTTGCCATTGGCATTGTACAAAGGGAGGTGTAACCTGCTTCAACCCAGGGCTATTGCAGCTGAACTTGTAAAGGACATCCACAGCCTCAATTTCTTTTGTTCAGAGGTTTACAACTGGAAAGTTTTTTATTTTATTTTATTTTATTTTATTTTTATTTATTTTTTATTTATTTTTATTTTTTATAACACCATCCTTCCAAAACTTACATAAATCTGAAGAATGGGGACCTATCCATCCAACTACCATTGCTCAACCACTTCTGGTTCACACAACAGATGTGAAGATGATGTCAAGAAAACCACCCAAACCACCAGGAACATAAGTGCTAAGCACTGAATACAGCAATTTCTAAATGGCAACTGCTCTGGGAATTGGGGATGTGCAGAGAAATGGTGGCTGGTGAGTCTCATTCAAATACCTGTAGTTCCCAAACAGATAGCCCTGGAAATAAGAGGCTGGAATAATCTGTGTTTGAATTTTCTAAAATATTTTGATTCATCACATGGAATAGTTACCCATCTAAAGCATTGTCTAGAAAATTGTGACAGGTGAATGGAAAAGCTAAGACTTTCCACCTTGCTGAGACCAACACTCATGTCACTGAATGTAAAATAAAACAACTAATGTGGTGCCAGGAGCAAAATGCAGTGATTATGTGAATAAGTGTTTTGAAAATTAAAAGACTAATGGTGGGGTGAGTGTAATGACGGAGCTTCAAGAATTGCTGTTAGTATGCATTAGTGCCAATTGGGTTGTGTTTATCTGTACCATTACCCATAAATTGCTTCTTCAAGATTTGAGGGGACTGGAGGACCACGGAAGTTCCATTTGGTCCTATGTTCCCTATATGATCACCTGTCCTGTTTCCTTCAGTGAATGAAATATGTTTAAGGGCGTTTTACTGCTGGGGAACCTCAGACAATTCATGTCCCCTCTGTATTTTACTTCTTGTTTTATCGCTTTATAACCCACGCAGAATCCAATGATTTTTCATGCTGAGATTAAATCTCTGCCACAAACAGCAGATGCAGAAATATATTCACTCCCCCAATTCTCTCCTTCTGCTTTCTTCCACCCGTGTTTTTCCAACAGTTAGCCAATGCTTTCGTTTATTTTTATTGCTCTGATTTCTTTCAGCAGTAAGAAACATTAAACATGGGGGTGTTATCCAGACTTACTCAGATGGAGTGTGGCTGCAGAAGCCTTTGCACACCCTCATTTCATGCTTCAGTGCATTTCCCGCTGACAAGTGGAAGAATGCAAGGCAGATGAAGCTAAGGCAGATTCCTGAAATCTGGTCTCAGCCCTCTGCTATGCCCTCAACAGTCACTGCAGCACCAGCTGCCAAAGGAACTTAGCTCCAACACAGTTCAGGTCAGGCCAGTCAGCTATTTAAAGAAGTGGGTTTATTTGTATACTTTTTACCCTTCTCTCCTCCTGTCAAGTGCCCCCAATGGTTTTTAAGGTGGGAAATTACCAGTAGCCCTTAGCACATAAAATTTTGTTTAGGTTTATTAGGTAATTTGTACTAGACACTTTGTCTTTGCTGTTATTTTTATTTTTCAGTAAATTCATCCAAACATTAAACAATGCTACTCCCAGAACAATTTTGGTAGAGATCAAAAGAGTATGGCAGGTTTGCTCCATATCACGACTGCTACCCTTCAGGTATCAGAGAGATAGATAAAAAATGTTATTTCCTTTGCTCTTCTCGAAAGGATTTTGCCTGATTTTAAAAGCTAAAGCAAATTTTGGGGAACAGGGAGTTGAGAAGATGATTAGTTTCAATACAGTATCTCACCCATTACATTTTTGCTGAAATTATGATGACATCTATCGATAGCAGTGCTTTGCTTTATTGAATGAAATTTGTAGTACTAGGAAACCCAGAGTAAACAGAAGTTGTATTACTGTCTGCTGTCAGCAGATCTCTGTTTTCACAATCAGTTTGAAGGTATATTCACATGTCCATATACATACATGTGTATGAACATCTAAATGTATACTCTCTCTATATATAAGCTTGCAATCCCCATTCCAGTCATCTGGAAAGAGGAGTCCTCACATCTTCAATCACAAAGTGAACATTTCTATGCACTTCACCTTCAACAGTATGATAGTTTTTCAAGGAAGATAAAAGTCTTCAAAAATGGTAAGGACTTGGGGGACTTGCTTGGGATAATTTGGAGTCCCAGTAAGCTCATGCTGTCTCCACTCTTATTAGCTACTGAAACCTGCTGCAGCCACTAGAATACACATTAAAATTTTAACCTTATAATAAACTGAACGGGTCAGGTCTCCACATACATTAGGTTGCACTGGGACCTACCCAAGTAAAATTAATAAATAAATAAATAAATAAATAAATAAATAAATAAATAATCAAAGCAGAATAATAATAATAAACCCCACACCTGGTTATTTCATCCATGAATTCAACATTTGGAAGGAGACAAACTCTTAGAAGGCCTCAGGAGGGAGAATACTCAGATGAGGCTGGAAAAGCCCACAGGGGAAATTGCCTATTTTATTTCTGGAATGTGCACCATGTGTGTCTATTTTTGATTTTGAACTGAGTTCCTCTGTTTTCTGCCAGAAGTCCTCAGCTCTGCGCTGGTGCAATGAGAGCAGTGGCCCAACCATCCCTTAATAGCTATTACTTCTTAATAAAGAACAGCACTTAGGCAAGGGATGAGGTTACTGTCAGAGAGGTCATGATTAATAATGATTAATCTGATCCTTGCCAACATGAACTGGATCTACCATTCACTAAATAATTGCTTTGCAGCATGGATACCTTTTCCAGAAGAGGCATACCTTTGTTGTATTAAAACTAAAAACAAACAGAAAGATATACAGGACCTGAGTTTGCAGTAACACTTGAACTCACATGAGCCATCAGAAAAGATGAAAACAAAAAAATCAAAGGCTAAGAGTTATAATGAAGAGCCTATCTTTTTGGTGAAGCAGAGAAAAACAAATAAGACTAAATCCAACAGGCAGAGCCGTATTTATTGAGGGCAAGGAGCTCTTTGCTACTTCTGGTTCTCAACCTTATGCATGCCCTTAATACACATGCTATTTGTCATCCCACATGATTTCCCTGTCATGACATTTTTCTTCCTCATAATGTATAAAACAGCTGAAATCACTCACCAGGAACCATTTTTCTTGCTTTATGTTAATATACCATTTAGCACAAGGAAACCCTAACCCAGGATTGCCATTCTTATGCAGTAATGCTCCTCAAATAATAAGCAATACTATAATAATTTATAGAGAGGCATAAATTACTGGGAAAATAATAATTACCCTGAAGAGCTTATATGAACCTTACAATTACTGTAGTATGTTTGTGGTGCAGAGATTTGGTCTTGGCCTTGGAGCACAGATGAGTTTCACTCCCACAGAGCATACAAACAACTAGAAGTGGTGCCAGTGGCAGCCAAAGACACTGAGGCTTTGCTGCCAAGAAATGGCTCTATTTTGAGACTGCTCTCAGTAATCGCACTCTACCAACTCAAAGCTTCAAGACCATCCATGGCACAGAATGAAGATGGAGGATGGCAAGTATACCCAGCTGTACTTCTTTGGAAGTTATCAAATGCTTTGTGGGGTTCAACTTGAACTGCTTAGCCTTTTCCCTCAGCATGTAGGTTTGATTTAGACTAGGAGGCCATAAAATATAGATCACAGGTCCCTCTCCAGCTCAAGTGAAAATGTAACGTGACAGTTGTTTTCCTTGTGACTGTTATGAAGTCTCATCCTCATGAGAGTCTGTTTGGACCTCTGCACTCAACAGTGAGAGGGTCAAGATTAATCCATCGGCGATTTGCATCATGGAACACCATAGGTACAGGGACCTTTGGATGTTAGAGCCAGAAAAGCAGACTACATGTTGAAAAGGTAAAGGTGTCCTGCTTTCCTGAGGCATGTTGGAGAAATACCAGTACATTAAATCCTCAGCAGTGGAGTCACATCTTGGTCAAACTAAAGATTTTCAGTGGTGGAGTAGCATGTCTGTAACCTTTCACAAGTTTCCAAAATGTGATAAATATATATATATATATATATTTTTTTTTTCTTTTCTTTCGGTCTCTCTTTCTTTTCTTTTTTTTTTTTTTTTTAAGCACTGTTTTGTTTGCTTGCTTTTCTGCAAAAATTCTGTGAGAATGTAGGTGGCTTGTCCCAAATCTCTATATAGATCATGATATTAAAAACATATAACTATTTTTGCTTACACTCAAGCAGATGAACAAAAATTGCATTTTCACAGAGTTACAATGGCCTTAATAGGAAATGCAAAGAAAGATAAAGAAAAGGAAAGATAAAGGAAAGGAAAGATAAGGAAAGATGGAAAGGGAAGGGAAGGGAAGGGAAGGGAAGGGAAGGGAAAGGGAAGGGAAGGAAGGGAAGGGAAGGGAAGGGAAGGGAAGGGAAGGGAAGGAAGGGAAGGGAAGGGAAGGGAAGGGAAGGGAAGGGAAGGGAAGGGAAGGGAAGGGAAGGGAAGGGAAGGGAAGGGAAGGCAAGGCAAGGCAAGGCAAGGCAAGGCAAGGCAAGGCAAGGCAAGGCAAGGCAAGGCAAGGCAAGGCAAGGCAAGGCAAGGAGGAAAGGAAAGGAAAGGAAAGGAAAGGAAAGGAGAGGAAAGGAGAGGAAAGGAGAGGAGAGGAAAGGAGAGGAAAGGAGAGGAAAGGAGAGGAAAGGAGAGGAAAGGAGAGGAAAGGAGAGGAAAGGAGAGGAAAGGAGAGGAAAGGGAAGGAAAGGGAAGGAAAGGGAAGGAAAGGGAAGGAAAGGGAAGGAAAGGGAAGGAAAGGGAAGGAAAGGGAAGGAAAGGGAAGGAAAGGGAAGGAAAGGGAAGGAAAGGAAAGGAAAGGAAAGGAAAGGAAAGGAAAGGAAAGGAAAGGAAAGGAAAGGAAAGGAAAGGAAAGGAAAGGAAAGGAAAGGAAAGGAAAGGAAAGGAAAGGAAAGGAAAGGAAAGGAAAGGAAAGGAAAGGAAAGGAAAGGAAAGGAAAGGAAAGGAAAGGAAAGGCCCTAGCATTAATAACAAAGGTACATCTTTAAATTCTGAGATGGGGGCAGGGAGGAAAAGACCTCAGCAAACAGAACTAAATCCAATGCAGTGTTTTTCCCCTTCACAAAGTGAAACAAGCTGTTTCTAAAATAATGCTTCCTTGGTTTTCTGGCAATTAGTGTCCTGAAGGATTAGCCTACAATTGTCGGCAAGTGTTTGCCTTTCCCAGCCAATGTCACCATACAAGTCTGCTTTTACTTACAAGGCCCAAGGGATAATTTATAAGCTGAGTTGAGGTCCTGCATTTACAGCCACCCGCCCTCCTGTATGAACTTCCTCCCTATCTACCTCCTGTCCCCTAAAATTCTGTCAGCATGCTGACGGAGCCGCAACAGAAGCACTTTCCAGACTGAATCGAGTGCTTGCCCAAAAGTTTATGGTGTTACAGAAAAAAAAAAAAAAGACTCAATCCTACAAAGCACTTGTGACAACAACAGTGTACCTCCCAACACAGCACAGACAGATCTGTTCTCAGATCTTCTCTGGAAAGCTCCAAAATATTGTTATTAATTAGGTTGATGAACATGCATGTTGAAAACGTAATTATTTTCCTCTTGAGAACTCAACCCCTCTGCCAAAGACAGTTCATCTGGAGCTCCCACACTTTTTCTGCACACTGAATCTGCTTCAGATGTATACCTGAACACAGGTGTTCACAAGCTGCACTAGACAGCAATCAGCCAGTTGTTTCATATTTCAGATCAATGGCTTCTCTCTACCGCAGTGAATATTGGATAACCCACTATCTATTAAAACACATCTACTCAAGCTAGATTCCACTTCATCTTTGGAACAGATGATCACTGGATTCAGACATTTCTAGTTGGAAGGACAGAAGGCAACATCACCCAAAAATTTTTGCAGGGACAAACTCAGGTCAGAATAAGTGCAAAATGGTAGGAATAAACTATCTTCTGTCATTCAGAGCACAGTCCCTCTTCTCTGCATTTGCTGGATCCTACAAGCAGTCTCACTGACGTCAATTTGACCAATTTTAGAATAAGGCACCATTCAATCTGAGTAATGGATATTGAAACCTGGTCACCAGTTTTCAGTTTGTGAACAAGTTTTTAAATGTCTATCATATCTAACCTCACTAAGAACCGTTCTACTGGTGTCACTTCAGAACAAAATCATGAGGAAAATAGCACATTTGTTTTTAATGACTGCATATCCAGGCAGCCAGTAAGAGAGTAAAGGTTGTGTGCATTTAGCCAGCAAGGAAGTGTAATAGTCTTTAAGAAAAACACTGCCTGGAGTGGATTATTAAGAAGAACCAGAATTCATGAGTAAATAAGCCAGATGGGAGTAAGGCAGGCTGGGGCATTCCCACTCTTAGTGCAATAAATCCCTAATCTTGCTTGAAAGTGTTTTCTACAAATAACAAATGCCAAAAACATTAATGTGGTATCACTGTTGGCCATGATAAAGATTCTATTTGTGTCCAGAAACCCTGCTATGTAGCTGCACAGTTTAAATCAATCAAACATTAACACATTCTCTTATTTCTTCTCCGGTAAAAGTACATATTGACTGACCTGATCGGAGTCTTTCATTTGAGCATTTTTCCCTTTTCTGCAACCACAGCTCATGAGCAGTTTTGCATCTCCAATGACTTTTCCCTAAAAGAGAAAAGGCAAGAAAAATACCATCACAACCTGAAATAAAAGATTGAGTTATTTGTATTTAAGACAAGAGACAGGGAAAGAGACGGTATTAGGGAAAGCTGTGGACTCATCTTTCATTGCTTTGAGATGCTCTTCCATAAAGAAGTAGCCCCCAAGCTACTAAGGAGACTTCTCCAAGGACCATCATTACCTCATCAGTGAAGTCAGACGGGCACAAGGAAAACACAGTGTATGGAAAAATAACCTTGGGAATATGAACAAACCAAAGTGAAAAAGAACAGGTTATTTCAACCCAGTGCTATTTCAACCCAGAGATTTTCATACGCATACATGAGTAGGAACAAATCCATCACCCTCATGAAGCACAATTGCCAGGATTGACTTGAGGTAAATCTCCTATGTCAGCACTCACATTCACCATTAACAAATTAGTACTAATTTGAATTTAGAATAACTAGATTCTGCAAAATACAGGCCTACAGGCATAACTTACCCACATTCAGACAACTGGTCCGTATAACTAATACCAAATCCTTGCCAGGACTTCAATAGACCAACCTCACCCAACAACACAGTTCACTAGAATAAACACTGCAACAGCAATAGGAGTCTGGGTCCAATGGAGATTTCCAGAGGAACAACTTCCTCACCTTTCATTTCCCTACATAGTAGTTCTAATCTGAGTTCAGCCAACTCCTTTTGATTGACAACCCATCAGGTTGACTGAGCAACAGCATTCTCGTGTTAACTTAGTTTTTTTCTAGGGATCATTTGAATCACTTTTGTTCTTTACCAAAGTTTTTTTGCTTTTATCAGTACATGATAATCTCCAAATCTTTGCAAATCCCCGTGACAGAAAAGGGCTGGTATTCTAGGTTTGGTCACAATGCTGATTAAGTTCAAACAAAAACACAATTGAGATCCCATGAACAGATAATATTTATATACTTTCCCATAGACTCACACTTGGCCTTTTTTTTTTTTTTTTTTCTCAAAAAACTTTCACTATCTGCATCTGGAAAACAAATACTCTCAGTGTCAGCTAAGCAAGAGGGGGAAAAATCTACTCATATGTAGCCATGGAGAATCATAAGATTTCATCTGGATGTATTTGTTTGAAAAGAATACCACAACATTAAAGCAGTTGATGAGTTTAGCCAAGTGGAAGTGCTCTAAACTAAATGATGAGGAATAGAAAGGGAATGATTAAAAGGAATTGCAGCCATTGCTCACTGTCAGGGCACAGCAGAGAGCTGACCCTTGGTGGCAGAAATTACAAACAGGCCAATAAACTTCAGGTCACCTTGGGAGAGCTTGCAAGTTGCCAGGTGTCTCTCTTGGTGACCCCAGCATCTCACCACTCTCAGGAAGACCCAATAATGTGCAAAAATTATTCTTTCACCTTCTCTCTGCAAAAGAGACACTGAAACAGGGGGCATTGTAAAGGTCGTACCTACAACTTCAGTAATTCAATCTGTAATATCTTAAGTTCAAAAAGTATTCCCCAGAAAGAAATGATTAAACTGAAAAGTAAAGTAATTGCATTAAGTTATTATGTTGGAAATGAGAGCACAAAGAACAGGGAGATTATCATATTCCTAAGCAAAAGTGACTTTTTAGATACCAAAAGAACATAAGGGAAGTTAGAGATACAAGAATGCCTAGGGGAGTGCCCATATTTCTAACAGATGGGCAAGACATCTCAGGGTGCCTATAGCAGTAACACACCTGTGTTTAGGCAACTGGATCCATGCATCACTTGTGGTTGGTCACTTTATTTCAGTGCACACAGAAAACCATTACCACAAGATAAGAAGCTCCAGCACTTTGAACACAAAAAAAAAAAACAAGGAAAAAGTTGAATTTTTACTCCTTATCTGGCTTATAGGATGCAGTCCCAGACAAACAACCTCATAGCAAGCTACATCAGTGTTCTTCTGTAAGACTGGAAGTATCACAGAAATGATGGCAAATCATAATCATGTGGACAATCAAGAACAGAAGGAAGATATTAACCCAAAACTTGATAGCATTTTTTTCCTTGATAATGCAAGAATGCAAAGGCTATTCCATTCCTTTTAAAAATTAAACAAAAACAATACACTGCTTGAATAATCTTATCTCCTTCCATTTCCAACTGCTGATGTACCTTTTTTAATGGGCATCACCTCGATTAGCTAATGCCTTCACCTTTTTAGGAAAGCTTTTTATGAACTGATATTTAATTTAGGGATAGGTGTCTAACATTAGGCAGCCAAGTTGAAAGGCAAAGGAGGAAAAAAAAAAAAAAGCATATGGACAACATTTGCAGCCAGTCGCAACTCCGTTTAAGAGCAGATGGAGGCCTTGTCATTCAGGGGTTTCCTCACATACACCAGGCAGTTCAGTGGGGATAGGGAAAGGGGCTTCTGTTTGGATGCTTCTGTCTGGAACCAGATTAGAAGAAAGCATGCTTGCCGCAGCACGTGCCTTGTGTTATATTAAACATGCATATGCAACTTCAGCTTTTATTCAGCGATCTGAAACAGAGCCCTCCAGGGTGCTAAGGGTCAGCGAGTTTTTGTTTGTTTATTTCTGTGTTAGTTTACAGTTTGTAGTGCCCAAGGAGTTTGTTAAGAAATTAAAACACCTCACTGGGTCTATCTTGCCGTGGCTGTTGCCTCCTAATCTATCCCTCTCTGCTCCATCCAGCAGGGCAGTCCTGCACTCCTGATGTTTGCAGGGGAAGGAAAAGAGTTTTGTCTTGATGGTGCTACAGACATTCGCTCTTAATTTACGAAACCTCATTCCATGTTTCATAGCCTTTTAATAACAGATTTGGGGAGGAGCACTGTGATCTTGGAAACTCACAGATGTATTACTATTGAGTGTTCCTGTGCTTCTTGCCCTTGATGTGATGCTGTGGCTTAGAAGCAGGTAGGCACAATCATTTCCAGTGGAGGAGCTTGCTTTGGCTTCTGCTGGCTCCCACACATCTCCAGACTTCCCCTTCCCAAGGCAAGGAGCAAGAAGGTTCCTTAGTGAGCACAGAAGAGGAAAGCAAAAGTGTCTCATGATTCTACTTGTTGTATCCCTGTCACTTGGTGAGTCCCACTGGGTTCACCAACTTGAACACACAGTGAGCTCCGGCAGTTGGCCAAAGTTTGCAGGGGAAAAAAAAAAAAAAGAGAGGGAGAGAGAAAAAAAATAATAATTATAACAGGCTTAATTATCTCAGCTTCATGGGTGACCGATCACTAGTTTTAGAAACCTGTATTCAAGAAATACTGAACCATGTCATCCAGAAGTCAAATGAGGGCCACTCACAATTCCCTTCACACCAGCAGATCTGGAGAGCACACAAATCCCTGCTGCCGGAGCTGTCCCAGAGGCTGTGGCAAACACCACTATCACTGCCATGCTCAGAGCTGCCAGCCCCATTTAGAAGAGTCAGACATGACGCACATGGCATTGGCAGGCCTCTGCTGAGCCGCCAGGCTCTGCACTAGGGGAGAGCTGGCTGGGATTCATGGGAGGATTCTAGAGTCTCATTGAAGCAGGGAGGGGGGGGGAGAATAAATGAGAAGCAAAATTTGGTCACTGAGCTTCATGTAGCCATTCTGTTGTTCACAGATGATAAGTACTATTTCATTAAGGGGCTCAACGGCTCCTCAACCTTTTGCGCAAACATCCAAAGTTGACCCTTCTGAGGGGTGGCACTCACTCAAAGCAGGTTTTTACGCACCCCCAGGCTAATGCAAGCTGTGTTAAGGTCTTCCTTCTGCTCTTCCAAATCTGTGGCCAGAGACAGCAGCACAAGGGGTGGCCTGGATCAGCAACTCTGTGCCACTCACTGTGCTGCCACCACCACATCTTTCTAGGCATTAATCTATTCAACTCTCATCAGCATTCCTCATGTTTGAGCAGCAGCCACTGAAAATACTGGCAATGCCCTCACCCCCAAGGCACTGGCACAGTCTTTCCCTCACATTTCCAAAGACCTCTGAGCAACAAAGCTGTGAACACTACCAAAAGTGGGACAGTGCCAGCAGCTGCCAAGCACCTCCTTTGAAAGTCCAGGTACTCTGCACCTTCATCAGGCAGGGTCAGGCACACATACTATTTTGCTTCTTGCTTCCCTGATGCAAAATGAAGTTGGGACGTAGCCCTGGGGTCAGATTCCATTTCTCCTTGGAAGGTCCCAGATCTGACCTTGGCTTTCAAATGTCTCATGCTCTCCCCATCTTTCCAGCTTTGAAATACCCTGCTAAGGAATGAGCATGCAGGTAAGCAATGCTGTCCTTCTCTGATTCCTTCTCCATCTTTTCAAATATCCCAACATTTCCAGCACAGGGAAGCACCTCTGCAACCACCTTGCCTGATATCCTGCAGAAGAAAGGTGAACAATTCAACCTGTTGCCATGCTGCTGAGACTCACAGCTACTTTTAATTGAAATCACTACCATTTTGCATGTTTTAGAGCACTAAGTAAAAAGCATGGGAGAACGTGGTGGTTTTATTATGTATTTCTTTCCTATAGACACAGTTCATTCTTTGACCAAGAAAAGAAATTGTATAGCTCCACAGTGGTGAACCCTGGGAATAAAAAATAAAGAGGGCGGGGGGCTGGGGGAGCTTAAAAAAAAATTGAAATGAACAGTATAATCAGTAATTATGGTTTTATGCTGTTCTGCAGGGGTGACACACAAGTCTTGAGGAAATCATGCCCAAGTGCCCACAGAAGGACACTGTAGAGTGGGAGAGGAGAAGGGGGAAACCGAATCCAAGGTGGAGGCAAGCAGGAGTACAACAGACAGCTGGTGTTTGGGTGGTGGTAAATCACCCTGAAATGAGCCTCTTCCCTCAGCTCAATGAGGCCTAAACAACAAAGGAAGGCACAGCTTGCAGCCGGACAGCCTGCTAGCCAACCACAGACACACATGACAGCTTCATTCAGGAGCCGGGAGTCAATACAAAAGCTTCGAAATCAATCCGACATCCTGCGACCTCAAACAATGCACCAAATCTTCTCAGAATTGGAGCCCCAAATGAGGGGGAGCAGCATTCAAGGGAGATCAAACCACAGGGCTGGCATTGAAAGGGACTAAAAAGGAGAAGAATGTTCCCAGTTTATTAATGGTGGGGTCTGGCCGGCTGCATCCCAGCCGCCATAGGTTACGTTCATTAAAGGGCAGCACTTTGCTCGCATTATGCAGAGCCCAGAGAGTATGCGTGCCTGAGTGTGCCCCTCACTTTCCACAGATCAGGATGTGCCTTTCTGCTTAGCACTGTTGTCTTCATCAGAAATGCCTCCTGTGTGAACCACAACTGTGTTTTTTTCCCACTTGAGCAACTATATGGGCACAGATGTGAGCACGCCCTCGCATATACGCATGCTCGCTCTCAGCCTTGAGCTGAAAAGCATAAAGAAACACAAGCAGGCTCTTTCCAAGGAAGAAAGCCCTGCATTTCACATTTAAGCAAACCCCTTTCCCTCCTTTCAGAGCTTTCAGCTTTCACACACACAATCTACTACAAAAGACTAAAGCATTACGTGATGGTTGCTGCTGCCGAAAGAGTTGATTGCTCCATAAACACTTGCGTGCGTCCAAAGCCATAAAGAACCTGGTCCAACATCAGAGCCAAGCCCCGAAAAACAGAAATAAAAAAAAAAAAAAAAAAGGGCTTCACTCCCACTAGCTTCCCCCTCCGGATGGGATTGCCCCCTCTGGGGTAATTTCACCTGCAGCATCTGTCTTGCAGCACAGCATACAAACAGCACCCTCCCCCCATGCATGTGGCACCAGCAACAAAAAGGCCAAGCAAATCCTTTTTATCAGCCTGTCTTTGAAGGCAGGTGGAAAAGTAGAATATAGACACACAGAAAAAAAGAAAAGGATAAATACAATTTGCAAAAGTGCTGTTTGGATTTGCTTGTCCTAATTATCTCCTTTTCAGCTGCCACATCTTTGAAAGAGTCAGACCTTGCAAGTTTTCTCGTTCTCAGCTGCAGAACCCAATGCAGAGAGCGCACATTAGGTCAGACTTGAAAAACACATCTTTTTTTTTTTTTTTTTTTTTTTTTTTTTTTTGTGCTGAAATGGAAGTAAATGAAGAGAAAGAGCTGAATTTTTCAATGCTGTCTACAGATTTTGATGTGTATTTCGAACGTGTTTTCACTGGGTATGTGTCAAAGTCCAATCAACTTTGCTTTTAAAGTGTCACACTGATATTATATTCAGAATAGTGATAGCTGTGGAAGCTAGTAATCTCCATCAAATTGGAGAAATTTAAGTGCACAGAAACCAAAAACAACAATATACCTTCCATAAGAATTAGCAATTTCAACACCTTTTGTTCTGAGTAGTTGGAAATGTATTATTAAGACTCCATTAAAAATTTTTTTAAAAAATAAAATCTAGGACAAAATGAAATGATATTCAAACCCCAGGCAGGAAAACTGGAATAGTCACCACCTGGTTTATCAACAGTAAGGCAAAAAAAAGCCTCTCCATTAACATTCATAGAAAGAGGAAAACTTCAGCCAGGTTGGGCATGTGCCCGAAGATGTGGTAGCTGAGTGGTAGGAAACCAAAGAGGGCTACAACAATTTATAGCAATACCAATGAAACAGAGTCTGCAGAGAGCAGGTGGAGAAAGATTCAAGGTTAAGTTTTATTGTGCGATTATAAGGCTGAAATCTTTCATTCTACAGTGTGGTTTCTCCATATTGAAATAGAAGATTTTCTTTCAAATATGCAGTGAATCCAAACACAAGTTTTTCAAATGTGAAGAAGGCCAACTTCTTATCTGGATGACTTTTTTTTTTTTTTTTTTTTTTGCTTGCATGCTCACTTTAAACTCTGCTATTTGAATAATTTAACAATCTATCTTAAATATTTCACCAATAAATCACAGGTTTGTGTTTCTATTTCATGTTACAACTAATCACTGGAGGAATGCCCAAGCTGGAAGTCAAAATTCTGCTCCAAAGTCAGCCATGCATAATAATTTCTCTACAGACTCTCCAGTGAATTAAAACTTCTCTGCAGAACTCGCATCATATAAAGAGCTCTTTGTACAGAAGAAGAGTGCAATGGCGATCTGGGACAGTCTGTATTCTGCCAACAGGGTTTGATATTTCCAGAGCTAATTGGTTTGTAGAGGTTCCCTCATCCCACCAAGTGCAAGCTTGCAGCTCCCAGCTGAATCTCATCCACACAGAGCTGGGGTCCCACTCTCTTACTGCAGATGATGGGAGCAGGTACCAAGAAACCCCAAATCCCACTGAACATCAAAAGGAATAAATCTTTACAAGTTTATTCTACAACTGTAGTGGAAGTGTAGTTTTGGCAACCACACTCCAATGAAATTTTGATGCAAAATTAGCATATTTATAAAAACTATGAGAAATAGACCTACCCTCACCCAAACTTCCAAAGTCCCCATTCACCAAAATGAATCCAGTAAACCTCACATAAATACAATTTAGTGCAATTAAGTCTAATTTTGTCCCTAACCCACCGAGACACATTCAAAGCAAGACCTACTGTGGTCTCCCTCAGCAAAAGCCAAAATGCATGAATGCATAAAGAGATAGCAAGAAGTTTGTGGCTAACATTTGGGATCCAAAAAGGAAAACAGAATTAAACGAACACAAGCAGAGGAGGGGAACAGCTGTAAATAAATCAATAATCTGCCTTTTTTATTATTTTTATTTTTGTATCCATCAATTTTTATTTAGTGTTGTAAAAAAAGAAACAAACCTTAAAAAGTAATGTTTTTTCCTTCAGAGGAGTATGCAGTAGATGATCTCGCATTCTTACATGGCAATGTATGAGCAAAACACAAAAGCAAAAGTGAAGTCACGCACATTCACGCATGCATACATAAACATATGCACAAATAAAAACCACAATGGGCAACATGACTCCTCTCCTGCAGCTGGAAGAACATCCTCCTGTCACACTTCCTAACAGCAGTGAGCTTGCCTACGGGTAGGCAGTGAGATGGAAACTAGAGATGCATCCTCCTCCTCGTTTGAGTACAGAATCTCCATCTTTCCTGTTCATGTGCAGCTGACAAGGCTTCCTACACAAACTGACTTGGAAAATATTTATTGCTTTGTGCCAGAAGTGTGGTCAGGGCTTCAGTCCTCTGCGCACCACCTCCCTCAGCTGAGCTACTTCATCCCAAAAAGGTTCACCTTCCTCCTGCTCCTCCCCTCCAAGGTGCACTCTTCCTGCTGTCTGGCTTTTGTAACTTATCTCCCTGCAAGCAACTTCCCAATAGGAGCTGAAATTAAACAGGCTGCCCATATGCCATGGCTCACTTGTTGTCTGTTCCCTTCACTACCATCTGGCCTATTTGCTCAGCCAAAGGGGAAAAAAGTAGTTGGGGAGGGGGGCTAGGAAGAAGAAGAAGAGGGATGAAGCCAGACACAATGAGGAAGAGGAGGGATGTGATGATGCTGTCTCTTGCATCTGCTCCTTGGCCAGACTCCCAGATAGATCAGTAATAGAGAGCAGCAGAACCAGCGACAATTAACCCAAACACACTCCTGTTTATTTAACCTGTTCAGAGGGATCAGACCATGTGCTGCTCCCCTGGCAAGAAGGCATGGTGTTCCAGCAAGGAGCTTCCCACTGAGAAACCTCCAGTCAGAAGAGGCAAACAGAGATCTCTCCAGGACAAAGATATAGAAAATGAACAGACTGCAGAGAGTACAACAGCTGTGTTGCCCATCTCAGGTTTTCCTTAACTCTCCAATTTTTTCTGTACAGCTCCTCAAGAAGATGAGCAAGGATGTGACTGGGTATGCAGGGAGAGGCAGGTCTGCCCTGGTTTTAATGCGTACTAGTTTCTAAAGCTCTTAACCTGGAAAAAGCAGGAAAAAAAAAAAAAAAGAAATCAAAAGGGAAAAAGCAGAATGAATCTAAAACGTCTGATTATTTCCACGTTGCTCTCCTAGACACAAGCAGGTTTTAAGCCCTAAGAATTTCTGAGTGTAAACATAGCTCGTTATTTCAGAAGGAAGGAAAATAAATGAAAAAGCTCAAGAAACTTCAGAGCCGTCGCTAACAATTTGTGCCAGGTTAGGAAGAAAGTTTGTGAGCACAGCTGTGGAAATATTAGAAGTTTTTTATTCTTCATGCTAAAATGAAAACCTCAGAACTAAAAAGAACAAAAAAAAAGAAATAAAAACCTCGGAAAATAATTTAAAAGAAAATGAAAACTACAAAGCTATTTGCTCGGCAAAATTAAAAAGGGGCAAGAAAACTGCATTTGCAACACCTTTTACTGCTTATTTTTCTTAATTTGCAGTGACGCATTGCTTACACTTGAAAAGGCTGGTGCACGTGGTGATAAGGAATTTAATTGCATTCCAGTCCTTTTACCCAGTTGCATATGTATTTACCTACCAGAAACAGAAGCAGAATTCAGCTTGTGTTTGTCTGCAGAGTGCAGATTGCGGGTAGCGGAGAAGTGTGTGTGCGAAAACACACGCCTCTCACTGAGATAGGTATCAAAAGCCATATGCCGGGTTCATCTCAAGGCGGACACCGCTGAGCCATGAGATGATAATAATTACCACTAGAGCTCCATGAGATCATGGCAGGGAAGCCCCTGCAGGGAGAGACAAACAGGGAGAAAGAACAGACCTCCGTTTTCTGATGCAGCAGGGCTTGCAGGCTTGCACATGGGCATAGAGAAAACCCAGGTCCTTCCCAGAAGGAAAGGTGTTCATGCAGAAACCATTAGGGAAGGAGCTCTTCCATTAATGGTATGTCTACACCTGAATCCTCCACAAACACAGAAGAGGTGATCCTGCTTGCTGGTGGTATCTTCTGATTCATACATATGTTTTCACATTGCAGCTTGACTCTGCAGCAGAGCAGGGTGAGTTTTTTCCAAGTGTGATCATTACTCTGTTTGCAACCATTGTGGTTTTGGAAATGAGGAGTTGTTTTGTGAATGAAAAATACTTTGTGATAGCAGAAACAGAAAGGAGAAAACTGCCTAAAGCTGAAACACAGAAGCATTTCTGCTTTTAGTACTGCTGTGCCTGCTTTGCAGTAAAGCCTCCAGCTTTGGGAACCAATCTGCTAGAAGCAGCAATAGCAGTGACGGTCAGAGAGAAAGTCCACTCCCACTCAGGAGTTGAATTCTGCCACAGGTTTTGGCTGACATCACCAGCTGATCCACACCTTGCTCTTGTGGTTTATGACCTCACCACGACACACCTCTATGGAATAATTCCCTTGTACTTTACTGTAGACCATCCATTATCCACCACCTAATTGCTTCCACAGTGTGGCTGCAACAGAAGTATTTCCTACAGCTGAACATTTGTGTTCCCAAGAGTTGGCACCTACAGAGTCAAGTTCCTTGTCTTTATATTAGGTGTTACTACATGGGAAGGTGTTCCAGTGAGCAGGAAAGCACACAGAGACAGAAATCAATCTAACTCCTCTGCATGGATTTTCTTTGAAACATAAGGATACATGACTGTCTCTCATTACTCTGCAGAAATAGAATAGAAAGAAAGGAAAGGGAAATGGTGTCTAACACAATCTGTCCTATGCAATGTTAAATCAGAATTTCCTAGTTAGGAATAACAATGAACTGAAATAAAATCAGCAATAAAATGCTGCTGAGAACCGTATGCAAAAATGAGAAGAGCTGAAGAGAAGAAGGTGGGTTTTCTGCATGTTGTTTGGTCCTTGTTTTGAGACATGAGAGCAATTGGCACTGAGGCAATGGCATCTAAGCTGACCTGTGAACACTGTGCCCATTTGGGGTGCCAGCTTCTCAGAAAACCGACAGATTCGATTCATCCTGTGAAGAGAGTAAGTATGCTCCCCATTTTGCAAACGACAGTGAAAGGCCTGGGAGGTGCTGGAAGATTCCCACTCACAGGTAACAACTTTCACGTCTGCTCTAGCAACTTTTGACCACCAAGATACAATAGAAGAATATCTTTTCACATTCTTAGTCTGCGCACAGAGGCTCCAAAATACTTTGCATCTGCATATTGCTTTGTTAAGACACAATCCACTCATTACTATATTGTTGCATTGTTGCATAGTGTTGCATTGAATTCCACCTTGGGTTTTGGCTGACATCCCCTGCTGATCCACACTCTGCTTGTGTGGTTTATTACCTTACAACAAAGCACCTCTCTGGAGTTGTTCTCTTGCTCCTTACTGTTGATCCATTATCTTCCACCTAATTTTGAGGCTCTAGACTTCTTTTCCCCGTGCAAGTATTTTGTATTTGGTACGTCCCTTTAAGTCTCTGTGATTCTAACCCTTTGCCCATGTTTAAGAGAAAGAAATCTTTTTGTTATAAGACTTATCTCTCCAATTAGACTAACAGAAGTATCTCAGATCACGCAATTTGAGAACCGTCCTGTAGACTTCAGGTGTCCAAATGACTCACTGATTTCCTCCAACAAACCATTAGAGTTTGAAAAGCTCTGCAATCCAAACATTGAACAAATCCAGACATCCTGAATCCATCCATGAGCTGGGTCATTCAACCTCCACCAGGAACTATTACACAATTACTAACAATGAAACTTAGATGGCCCACCTAGGCCACGCAAAACCAAAGGATATTCTGATCTTTGAAGAAGAGCTGTCTCAGTGCTGTATCAGGCCTAGTCATGCTGGGAGGGAGAATATACTTGGGAACCATTGATGTTTTGGCCAAGGAAACCCAATCACATCGCCAGTCCAAAGCAGGAAAGATGTGAGAGCAGCTTTAAGATTTGAGATCCTCCACCGTGATAATTCCCCATCTCACTGCTACCAACCCATCAGGTCTTGGCAACCACACTTACCAGAGCCAGCAGAATTCATTTTACACATTTTGAAGGTCCTTTACCCTTCCCAAATACTCCTATCAATTGTTTCAGTATCCAGTTAGGAAATTGAAAAGAAAACAAGAAACTACAAGCTGTTGAGTCACAGTGGGCCACAAATACAATAGCTGAGATGGCCAGCCAGGATCTTTGCCTCCACTCCAGCAGTAAACAATATCTGCAGGGTTTTCTCTTTGTTTCATGTATCTGCAAGAGCTGAATGTAAAGATACCATAATGGCGTCAGTAATAGAAAATTGTTGACCACTCTGAGGCAATACAGCCCCCAGAACCATTTTATTTTCATATCAATCCTGCGAAAGCACCATAGATTTCCATGTACACTTCTGAAGCCTGAAAAACACTGCAATTTTTGCACTTTTTCTTTTTCACAAAATAATGACACTTTTGCTGTAGACAGGGATGCTTTTTTTTTTTTTTTCCATTCAAAATTCGAGGGTGATCTTTCCAACAGAACTTTAACAGATTTTTCCTTTGCTTCAAATTCCTATCCATGTTACTTCACCATATTTTCAACGTGTTCACCTATAAGAGAACACCGTATTTGACTCAGTTGTAAAAAGTAAAATCATAGGAGAAGAATAAACCGTATCTACAATTTCTAAAATATTCCAAATAAATCCTGTATGAAGAAGGAATGGGTAAGTCATTGTTTCAGCTACAAAAGGCTACAGAAATGGAGAAGCAACTGAGTTAGTAATACTACAATGTAGATAGCCCTTACTGTAAAGCACAGTTACTCCTTTTGGCCCCAGATGTTAGTCCATTTCTTTGAACTGCTATCATCTCTTCCACCCACAATCACTAGGGAAGATAAAAATCAAGGTCTGGGCTGCTGAGTCAGTTTACAAACACCCTAACAAGACATTTACTCGGATTTGTTTTCAGTCACTTCTTCACTGAAACTCTGTGTCATGGGGCTGGCAGCAGGATCTGTTAACCTCTTCGTGAGACATGAACCATTGAGAATGAGGCAGCATGCATGACAAGGGGGGAGGAAGGAGGGGGAGGGAAAGGGATTTCCTTTGTAGACTGGCTGAATTTCAAAACTTTTGTTCAGAATCTGGTTCTTCTCAATACATCGTCCTAAGCAATTGTGTAGAAGACACTGGAGATCAATGGACTATATGAAAAAGACTCTGGAGATACCACTAACCTGGAAATTGTCAAATTTAAGCTTTTTGAAACAGCGGTAGCATGCATATAACCCCTGGAAACTCAGCTAACATATCCAAGACTCAGTTTCCCGTGAAAACCGATGCATGAAAACCAAAGCAGTTCAGCTCTTCTCACCACGAAGCTCTAATAAAAGACGCTGGTATTACGGGTACAATTTCAGAAGCTAAAAGCTTTGAGTGGGCCAGACTCACTAATCTCTGAGAGAAGCTCTTTTCTTTCTGCCGCATGAAGAAGTATGATTTTTCACACTGGGTTTAGTTCAAGCTTCAGATCGTCACAGATGAAGGCACCTCAGTAAAGCTCAGATTTTCCATTTCTCTTGGGCTTCTTCTAGTCTTCTTTCTTAGTTTCGATTTTTATTTCCTGTCTCCCCTCCCCCTTTTCATTTTTTGGGTTCACATTCAAACAAAAACCAAAAGCATAACTGACTCAAGATCTTTTGTATTCTTTAGTTTAGACTCGAAATTAGAGCAGGCCAAACAAAATGAAACAAGACATCATTTCGGGATTCAAAGTGACTGTAGACCTTAGAAACTCCTTCTTTTTCACAGAAGATGACTTGTGCTGTCATATTTGTGATTTGGAGGGAGGGAAATAAAAGCAGAGAAAATTTCATTCTTCATATTTTAATTCCAAGCATAAAACACATGTTTCCAGTTCCATGGTCTGCATGCTAGATACATGTGGGTATTGAGGTCCAAGACTCTTTGGAGTTTAAGCTCCACATCTTCTTGCAAAAGTAACACAACACATGTTGTGAAATGAAATGAAGACTTCCTCACTTTTGGATGTGAGCAGGGATCCATGAGTGGGAACCATGACCATTGCTGCAAAATGTGGTTTTATACTGTTATTGGATCTGCTACCCCCTAATTTAATATGCCCAATTAAAAAAATGATGATGTAGGTTTTTTGGCTCCTCTCCTCCCCTTCTCTTCATTTTTTCTTTCCTCTCCTCTCCTCTTTTCTCTCTTCCTTTTTTATTTTGCCTGAGCGTGATTGAATTCTCATCTTCTCATTCAGTGTTTTTTTCCCCCTGCTCTTTAGCAATTACAACTAGAGCCATTAAAGCTCTCTTACTCCCTACTCCACAAGGAGAGCAGAGGAGTGCTCACATTTCTCTTAATTTCAGCACCTGGGGATTATTCCTGTATCCTGCAATTTTGACCTCTTTTCCTTTTAGTGCCACTTGCACTTAGAAAGAAAAATTCAGTCCCAGGAGAGTATACAGGATGTTTTACATCACAGGACAACACTTTCAGCACTTTGTTTGAGGGCTGAAAAAGGAGGCTAAACAATCACCTGCTTGAGTGAGCTCTTTGGACGAGGCAAACAAGTGACACTTTGTTCTCACTTGTGCAACCCAGGCAGCAATGGAGAAGGGTACAGGAAGGTCAAGACAGATCCGTGATTTAAAGGCAGAAGGATGGTTTTGTGACTGAATGAACCAGGACTTCACTCTCAGCTCTTGTTGACAGAAAATTTTATGCAGAGGTAGGGTTTTAGTGCCTCAGTTTCCCCACTGTAAGTTGGTGAACATGCTGTCTACTCTCATCACAAAAGTCCTATTGAAGAAATCCCAAAAGAAGTCAGAAATTTGTGATGCTAAGCATCCAACATGCCAGACACTTTGCAGATGTGTAGCTGTAAATTTCTCTTTTCCCAGAAGCAGGGTTATCCACACCCCAAGTCCAAGAAAAAGCCACCAGAAGGGAATCCTAGCAAACCTCAGCATACCCCACTTGATGATGATCCATGAAGCAAAGCAAGCCCTCTCTCTATTTGCTTAACCACAGACAAGTTTTGGACCTCCTGATGAATGCTAACATCTGCAACCAAGACCATACTGACTATTAAAATAAAAGAAAAAGCTTCTGAATTCTCTTGGGTGTCTTTAAGGAGCATGAGCCTTTGAAGGTCCAAATGCAGCGTAGATTGCTGGCCACAAATACAATACAGCTTTGCCAAAAGCCTTCCTCCTCCACTGTAGCTTGTATTGGCATCTGTGGCACTCTCCAAAAAAACATTTTATAAGCTCATCTTTGAGTTTTATGACACAGTCATATAGAAGGAAACGTAAACTCTTCCTGCCCTCACGCTGCCTTTTGGCTCAATGAACACTCCTTTTTACATCTTCCTTTCCTTTCTGCTTATCTCCTTAACTAACCACAGATTTCTAAGTAAAGGAAATTACATTAATTGGAACCTTCTCAGGACTTTATCAGCTTCAGCAGGAGTATTTGGGAAATGGCAAAGCAGAAGGCTTAGGGCAACTGGTTGACAATCATTAAATCACCCCTTGGAGAAAAATGTCAGGGTATGAAAGTCTAGCAGAGCATTTATGGTCACAGCAGGCCATACCTGGATGGAATTCCCTTCTCCCAGGTGCCACCAAATACTCCAAGCAAGAGAGACCATAGCGCTGAGCTGAAGGAGGTACAGCTGATCTGTGTGTGACACACTGGACAAAGTTTCTCTCTTTGCTTGGGCTCAGTTTCCTGTTGCAGTGATGTGCTGACTGCAATGTACTTTCACAATGACTGTGATGCCTGCCTCAGTGCTAATGGCAAAGCAGACATGAGTGCACCTCCATCCCCACAAATTTGGACTCCAAACCTGTGTAAGCGAAAACTAAAATTGCCGTCAGCCTTACCCATGAGAAAAACACAGTCAAAGGATACGGACATCACAAATTTCCTTTGGTTCCAATGTGACCTCCTAGGAGAAATGTTGCTTCCAATCTCTTTCTCCCTTATTATCTTCAGATTGGCAAAGCCATTCAAGAATGTTTTATTACTCTGTCCTGAAATGTATGCAATCTGAGAGTGGATGTACTCAAATACTGAGAAATTGTCATAATTTACATGCGGTTAGACCTCATCCAAATTGTCCACTGAAGTAACTCATTTACCTCCTGACCAACAGATGATAGCTGGATCCTCACAGTGTCTTTTTTTTTCTTTCTTTTTTTTTTTTTTTTTTTTCTAAAGCTAATGGTGTAAGCAGTATAAGCCATACAAGAGGCTAGACAATGAAGTTTTATCTGACAGCAAAGAATACATCAGCAAGTGGTCAAATTCTGTGCAGTAGACATTTAGATTTCGCAGAATCAGTACTTTGACCCTGTAGCAACATGGGAAAAATAACCAAGCAAACTGCAAGCCCCAAGCTCCAGGGACTTCCACAAGCAGAAGTGAAAAGTTTTTGGAAACAGGTTCAGCTGGAGCAGTGTTTCAGCAATTGTCCTCCTGTATGGACCAGCTGGCTGATGTTCCCAGAGTCTCGTTTTGCAGTCTGACTGAACACCACTCAAAATATTTTCTCAATTAGAGGAGAAAACAGGAATTTGCCACTTGTCTGCCTCTATTCTGTTGCCTGTCAGCATTCAGCAAATATTTCAATCGCAGCCCTTTGCATGCTGCTAGCCCTGCTCATTTAACCTTTGGCCCTTCCCTAGGCTAATCCATCGGCCCTTACCTTCCAAATTTTACAGCCAAGGGCTGACTTCAGGACAAGCCTGTGGGGAGGGGAGGATGAAAGGGGGGATAACTTATTACAGGCACCAATATTGCCATGTGTTAGGGGGGAGGGGAGGAGGAGATAATACAAATCTCTGCTGGCATCTGGGATTTGTGCTTCCACTTCTGAGAGAAAATGAGGAAAAGTAACACATTAAAAAAAAAAAAAAAAGAGAAAAAGGAAGAGAGTCTCCCTTCATCTTAGCTCTCCTCCGCACAGCCTACAGCATCTCAAGGAAGGTATCTCATCATCTCCAGAGCTTTTGCTCTGCTTTTCCCACCTTGACAGCTCTTCTCCCCATCTTGCATGCCACCCAGATTAGTAGCTAACAATCTCTCTGTCAAAAGCTCATGTGATGAAAATAATGCCCAGACACAGCCTGTCAGCCTCAGAAGTGCCTGCTCAACTTTGACAGAGGATCTACGGAAGGCCCAGAAACTCCATGCTGCCCCCAACCCCCAAGCACCCCACACGCTCTCCAGGGGCTGCACCCAACCGTCTGCTCTATGAGAAAACACTGACCCTTCTGTCACGTGGGTGCTTTAATTGTTCACGTCGGCATTTTGTTTCTCCCTGCCGTAGACAGTTTGCTGTCTGTTATCTGTCTTTCATACGTAATTAATTGTGTTGTCTCCCAGCTCATTAGAAACAAACCTCTCGCTTCTCCCTCTCCCTCGGCCAAATCACAGTGTGCATTATTTAGGTTAAATCATGTTTAAACAACTACATAAATAGTAGGTCGAGTTTGCCTTTTGTCTAGGCTGAGGCTGTAGCTTGGCTCCATTCTCAATGTGCCAGACCAGGAAAGCCCTTATCAGTGGAAGCTCCCAAAGGGAAACCTCACAAGGGCAAGGCAGCTCTGTCTGCAATGAGCAGAAGACTGGAGCAGTGGGTAGCAGGAGTGAGTGCCAAACTTTAATGAGGCAGGCACAGAAGTCATTGCTGCAGAGTGAAAGCCTGCAAAGTGGATGTTTGCTGTCTAGCTTAAGATAACTGCAAAGTTAAGGTGAGTTTGAGGTTTCTTTGGTGTTTTTTTTTTGTTTGTTTGTTTTGTTTTGTTTTCCTCCCCTTGTAGCTTTAGCCAGTGAAATACTTTTTAAGTAATATCATTCCACACATCTTGTACCGTTTACTATGATCTTGGTAGTGGTACCTACACAGACCTCTCCTGCAGCTAGCAGGATGTTACACAACTGGAAGACCTCAAAACTTTCATTCTTTTAATTTCGCAATTAAAAATGAAATGAAAGTTTCCGAAGTGGGCTCCCTCAGTGCATTGGTTAAAAAAAAAAAGATTGAGGATGTGGGGATACAGGTTCAAGCAACCTAAAAACCAGCATGAATCATCACCTTGAACTCAGAATTTGAACCAAAATGTTGTACAGGGTCAGGATAGTTCAATTAAGCCTGAAAAGTTAATTTGCTTACACATCTGTGCTTCCTGGGCCAAAGCTTAAAATCCTTAGAGAGCCTTTTCCCGTGCAAAAACATCTCTAATATCAGATGATGCAAAGATTTGAGGATTTAAGTAATCTTCTTCTAGTTGGAAACAACCACTGACAGAATGAACATGAGAAAGCTTGTTTCCTCGAGATTTCCAGCTTAGCTTAAGAGATTTAATCAATTGGATGAGATTCGGGTGAATCACCTGAACTTTTGGATACTGACTCCAGCCAAGACCTCCCATTTTCTTTGTATATGCACATCCCCACTGATAGATCTGGGCTAGCCAGGCGTTTTAACTGATTGGACCAGTCTCGGTTTTGCTGGAGTGCCTGCACAAAGGGCTATGGTGAAGGCTTCCACATGAAAAGCTCTGCAGACATATCCAGTTATATTAAGCTAAATTGCTGCTTGGGAAAACTACTTATACAAGGAATGTAAGGCAATGCAGTTCCCTCTTCTCAACGAATCTGAGCAGAGATGATGAGAACAAAAGCCTTTAATGCTGCCTAAGACCAATGAATCTCAGCAGTGACAGGAGAAGACCATAAAGAAACGGCATAGTTCAGTTTTCAAGTCTGTCTGCTACCAGACTTCTCCACCAAATGGCTTTAAAGATGATGGAGGCCACAAGCCTACATCATGCAAGTCACTAAATTTGTTTTTATCAAAGATCCTCAATATAAACTTGTTGGTTTGGCTTGATGCAGCTGCCAATCTATCAGGAAAAGTAGGTTATCAAGATGAACCTACCAAAATGGTAATTCTTCTCCTTATTCTCTACTCAAATTTTTCTCCTAATGCAGTGTTAGGAGGAGGCAGTCCCCCTTTCAGCTTTTCCCAAATACATAGAGACAGTAACAAGATGTCCACCATTTAGTTTGTCAGAAACATACACAGCTTTTAGAGGATGCTGTATTATTAATAATTTTTTTTTTTTTTTTTTTTTTAAAGTCCAGAAGGAAGAGGGAAAGGAAGGAAGAAAGAAAAGCATACACAAGTGGGGGGAGGGAAGGAAAAAGGACAACAATCTGAGACTTTCAATGGGAATGTCCAAAAATAACACAAACAGGATCTCCCTGCCATCTGCTCCGATCCTCTCTGAATGGCTTTCAAAGCAAAAAGCTTTGCCAAAACCTGACAAACAAAGCACCAAGCATAAGTTTTAATGGAATACCAATACTGTGTTCCCCTCCACCCCCTACTTTTTGCTACATATACACACACCTTCCACACCCCTCCAGTTGCCAAATAAATGACACTACGCAAAAAAAATTTGCTTTGGTTACGAAGCTGAATAAACAAGGAATAATTTTGCAAGTGTCCCATATGTCTCTGCTTCTCTGCTTACAATGGACACTAATAAGATTTGCCATAACTAATTCATTCTTTCACACCATTATTCTTTATCTTTAAATAAATAAATAAATTCTACTTATTCCTTGTGCATTTTTATGCAACTTTCACACAGCTGAAACACAAGCATTTCAAGAGGAATACCCTGCCATCACAAAGCAAATGCTTGCAACTTAGTTTAGACTAGTCAAGGGGGTGTAAAGGGGAGTTCTGCTGGAGTTAAAGGAATATTAAAGAGTTCGTTAATTTTTTCTTTGATTTTCCATGCTCATAAAAAACATAAAAAGAAAGATGTCAAATGAGACTGAGGGGGAATAGGAAAATAAAGGAAAGCTATGATCTGAACACCAAAGTTGGTATGTTAGTGCATATAAAAATTTGAAGTTTCTACTCCAAAGGCAGTGTGCTAGTAAATACCAAGCAGAAAGTGAAATTCAAAAAACAGCAGTTTGCCTATGCTTCTTCTCCTCATTCTGGCTACACAGAGCAAGCTCAAAGCAAACACACAGCAACAGCATCCAATATCACTCAGTGATATGAGTTTAGCCCTCTGTGGAAACACCAATTACATACAGCTCTGAGACGCAAAGATCTCAGCACAAAGGGCAGAAATTGACTATATTGCTTGCCATGCTGTTTTGTTTAAAAGTGATTCACATTTCTCTTGACAAACCTGAGAAATAGAAAGTGCTTAAGTTCACGCTTTTGTTGCATTTTGTTCCCTCTGCTGTTGAGATATTTTTTTTATGTACCAAAGGCACACCTTTACAAGTGCTGATTGTCTTGCTCTTTATGCACACACATATATATATATATATTTATTTATTTTTTAATAAAAAACATCTGAGGTCTAAATTACTTGAACAGGCAGAAGTGCTTTCCCTCTCTCTACCCCCCTCTACTAACACCCCCAAATGCCGGATCTGCCCCTCCTCCTCCAGCACACAAATGGTCTGACACCAGACAGGATGGAGGGTAGGTTCCCAATTACACTTTATTTTATTAACATGGGGCCATGACGGGAAAAGGGCTGGGAAAGGTGGAGGGACAGAGGATGCTGGTTCCTTCACACTGCCTGAAATTAGGAGCAGAGATCACACCACCTGCCAGAAATAAGCTGGCATGGAGCAAGCTTTCATCCACCTGTCAGCCCTCCCTATGTTCCTGGGATGTGACCCCACAGTGACACCCTGTTTTGGAGGGAGCACCCAGTCCTGTTTTGGAGGGAGCACTCAGGGCACCCAGTCGTTCCTCACAGTCCATTGATGCTGCTGAGCAGCAGTGGGAGCCTGATGGATTCACCAAGCTGCATAAGTTGGCACGTTGGAACTGCAGAAGGTAGATCTCCCTCTGCCATGGCCCTGGGCCAGGCACCTCTGTCTGCCTCAGTTTCTGCTTGCAGGATGGAGAAGACACATATGGGCATGCTGAAAACCTGCACTCATCTGTAATGCTCAGTCATGACAGTTGTAGGACACTGCCTTCAATCTTATATTATCTACCATCTAACTCTTTTTTCCCAATCTCTGCGGTGATTTATTTTTTCATACCACTATTTATTGCTTTTTTTTTTTCCTTCTCTTTTTCATTTCTTCCCTTTCAGTGTCAGAACATCAGTAGTACTACACTTGATGATAAACTTTGAGCCTCTCAGTTGTCTTATTTAACCATCAGACCCTCTCTGGTTCTGCCCGTATAGCCATCTCCATCTGGCAGAACCCAAATCCTCCTTTCTCCTTACCTCACTGTTTAAATTCCTCTTCCACTGGGCTGCTGGCTTTTCCTCAGGAACAAAACACAACCCCAGTGAACAAACATTTCTATCCATCTGTGCCAGCAGCCACGAGAAGACTCCTCTTGCTTGCTAAGCTCTCTGTAATTTTTCCTCAGACCTCACAACACATTTGACATCCTTTCTGATTTTCCTCATGGCTCTAAAACTAGACCTGTTTTGGTTGCTTTGACCAATCTTTGAGTTTGCTTATGGAATCCTTATGCTACCTGTGCTCTTTACTGAGGCTGGTCAGTCAACTGCTACCTGTATTTTAAGGTCATACTCAAGAGTCTCTCTTACACCTGCTACTTGTTTGGTTGTTTTTTTTTTGTTTGTTTTGTTTTTTTTTTACCCCTAGTTAAACTCTCAGGCTGTCCCTATAACACCTCTTAGCTCTGCAATACAGCTTGAATGGTGGGTAGTGCATTTGCACTGTTAGCAGCTACATTATCTCAGGTAACTCTGTTTTACTGAGAGATTATGCTTACACTGCAGACATTACCCAAATAAAGTGGCAAGGGGCAGGGGCAGGCAGCAAAGCTGCAGGAGAGCAGAAGCAAAGGGGACTGCACGGGAAGCATAAAGAATTTCTACATTTTCTAACCAGGGATTAACATATGAGTTTTAAACAAGGGGTCTCCCTTCCCAGCTGACAGCAGCAGCTGCAGCTTCTGACTCGCTTGTGGAGTGGCAGGGAATCCAATCAAAGAGAAAAGAAGAAAGAGGACAACCCTTCCTTGGGGAGTAGGAAACACAATACAAGCTATTCTAAAACCCCTGCAAACACTGGCTTGGTTTTAGGTCAGACTCTCCTTCCCCCTTCTGTCCCATCACCCCCCTCCTCTTGGAACAAAGGGAAATTGGTATTTTTTTGAAATTCTTCTGAAAGCCAAACCGGCAGATGGTTCTTTCCATGCCGGGGAGGGAACAAAAAGAAAAACCTGCCAGGATACACATCACCGAGATGTGACAAAGATGGGCATAGTGGATGGCCTCTGACCTGGGGATTACACAGAGACCTATTAAATCATGTGGCCAAGATGGACTGAGTTGACTTGTATCTCCAGCACACAGCTGCCATACCCCACAGGCTTATGCAGTTTTATTAGCTGAAGTCAGGCCAGATAGACAGAAAAACGACAGTGTTTTTAGACTTCCACCCCACCTTTTCATCACTTTATGGCAATCCCACAAGCCAGTATCACTGCAGGTGGAAATGAAGCTCAGCAGGTAAATTCACAGTGTAATAGTATAAAGCTTATTTAAACACTAATTAGCATTTGTCTTACTTCCTTGTTTTGCTGCAAAGAGAATCACAACCCAAAACCTTCTCAAAGTCATATGTACCTATAGAAACCCCTACGGATGGAGAAAGCCAAGTCACTCACAGCTACTCTCTCACAATCAAGTGTTGCAGGTTAAGAACTTGGCTGTCCATCAGAATCTGCCTTCCCTTTCCTTTGAAGCCTCCTCTGCCCTTTAAATGACATCAACAGCCACATTCCCATTATTCTCGGTAGTGGCCCAAGCAGATCAAGGGTTCCTCATCACAAGCACCCAAGTCTGACATCGCCTCTAAAGATGAAACATGCCTTTGTTACACACCACGTCTGCCAAGTATAACACGGGGAGCAGCAAAGGACATGCTGCCCTCCTGCAGAGCTACCCCACACCTCACAAATTCCCATGAAGCAAGTTGGCAATTTCAGTCCCCGAGTGACTAAAGGCAGCTCCTGCCCACACCCAGAGTCAGTGACCTAAGGACAGATTGATCCCTCCCATCGTATACTTCCTCCTGCAATTGCTATTCTTGTAATCACAGAAGGAAACAAGCTTCCCCCTCCATCTCTCCTTCAAGTCAGGTTTATAATTACAAGTAGTGCAATGAAATTAAGACAAGAGAGAGAAAACACTGGAGGGAATTGATCCAAATGATGCCATAAATGATTGTAGAGAAGTATATCATGGAAAGACTGAGAGATCTGGACTGTTCAGCCTGAAGAAAGGGCTGAGAAGGGATCTTATCAATGCTTATCAATATCCAGTGAGTAAGAGTCAAGTGGATGTGGACAGGCCATTTTTAGTGGTGCCCAGACACAAGAGAGAGGGCAATGGGCACAAATTGGAACACAGAAAATTTCACCTGAGCCTGAGGAATGATTTCTTTACTGTGAGTGACACAGAGCACTAACACAGGCTGCCCAGAGAGATTTTGGGGTCTCCTTCTCTGGAGATATTGAAAATCCACCTGAACGCTTTTCAGTGCGACCTGCTGTAGGGAACATATTTTAGCAGGGAGATGGACTAGATGATATCCAGAGATCTCTTCCAAACCCTATGATTTCTTGAATCTGTAAAAACGAGGAGCTGTCTTTGAGAGGATCAGTTGAGCACTAGTGAATGCAGCGTCAGCAAACAAACAAGATGTTAATTATCCCATCTAACCCTCTCACACATGGGCTATAAGAAGTAAAACACATTGATTCTGAAGCATTAGATTCCTTGGAAGATGCAGCCAAAGAGGTACCTTCACACTCCTAGTTAATACATACTGTTCAGGATACTGATTTAGGGACTGTTCCTACAGGTGAAAAAACTTTGGTTGGAAGCAGAAACAAGGGCTAACCAAACTCCTGCTCTGCTATTGCCCACTGTGATATTATCTACCTCATGTCTCTTATTCTCAGGAAAATATAAGACAAAAATATATGGAAATATAACACATGAAGTTTAAGCAAAATTACCCTGGCCAGGACAATATTTTAGCATATGCTAGGGCGCAAGAGAGTCTAATGAAAAAAATAATAATAATTTGGGAATTAGCATTGACTCCGCATCAAAGGTGTGAGGAAACCATTTCCTGCTCCTCCTGGGAAGTTATTGCCAAACTTGCTACAGAAATGCTTTTGCCGAAAAGAAGCAGGTTGGGAATAAGTGCCATTGCCTTATGGTGAAGCAAGAGCAGGATCATTGGTGACACATCTAAGCATTCACTACTCGGCCCTCTCATCAGGCAGAGCAGAGCAGTCATCAAGGAGGAGAACATGGCCTCTGGGTGGTTGCTGGTGCCACCACATTCCTCCCAAGAGCATTAGGCAAGGGAAAATTACCCACAGACCCCCTCGGGGCTGATTCTCATCTTTCGGTGTGTGGATCAACAGCGGATCACACAAAGCTACGAGGCTGCGAAGCGCTGAAATTCCTCAATGAACCACCCAGGTTTATAGTGCTGGAGTTGCTGTAACACCGATGTCAATAAAAGATAGCATCTCTCTCTACAAACTTTGCCGCCCAGGTGAGACAGAGAGCCATGAGAAACTGATGAGAAGATAAGAAGTCCTCCAGTAAATATTCCTTGTTTGACTCTTACCACACTATAGTGTTGAGAGACCAGAAGCAACTATTAAGAGCATCTACACAGATTGCACACAGGCCCCAAAACTTCAACCTCTCATTTCTGCAAATTCTTCTTTGAAATAAATTTTGTTATTAAAATACCAGCAAAGATGTAGAGAGTTAGTAGTTTTGATGCAGGTTCACCAGTGTCAGTGAGAAGAAGAGGACTGGATTTCAGAAGACAACACTAAGATCAGGCCACCATCTTGGAGACTTAGTCGTGGTATGGTTAAGCAACCACTGCGTGATGAAGGAGGCACAAATATTAGCCTGTCCTGTGACAGGTTAATTAATCTCATTTCTGTATTTCACACACAGCATTAAGAGAAAAATGGTTTCATTTCTCCTCCTTTAATTTCTACAGAATTTTTAGCTTCTTGCAGAAGGACAGGCTCTTCTGCTGCCTTCATACAGAGCCCATAACAGCAGACCTTGGTTTGCAATATGAACATGATGCATCACCCTGAAATGAATCTGTTAGAGACACACGTAGCTCTGCAAATGCAGCTGCAGCTGACTGTTCATCTTAAGTGACCGTTTCCTCATCTTCAGCAGCTCCATCTTCCAGAGTCCAGGCCACATCTTCAAAACATAACCTCATTTTAGTAGCATTCTTCTGTCCCTCTCCTCTAGCCCATAGCTCCAGGGGAGGAAAAAATGGTTCTAGTCTTGCATAGCACAAGATACTTTCCTACTCAGAAGCAATGCCCCGCTACTGATGCACACATCTCTCCTGCTAGCACCTGCCTGAAGATCAGAGCCCAAAAATAGTCAAAAAATTGAGATAATACTGTGTGTCCTGAAATGAAAAATACAAGCATCACTGATCTCATTCACATTCGAGATCATGGCAAGAAATGGAAAACAATGTTCTTATGAAACCACAGCAAATTGGACTCGTATTCAGGGGTCATATATCAAACAGAATCTCTCTAAGTTTAAAGAGTAGGAAAAGTGTCAGCACTAAAAAACAACGTATGTTTATTCTGGATATTTTTAACCTGGTTTCCTAAGGAAACAAGGCCAATATGATCGCACTTTTTGTGTATGCATATGGACACACAAGTTCCTTTCCTGACTCTATGACCCTCTCCTCAACCTTTTTTGAAGTATTTCAGCCATTTTTAATCACAATTTTCAGGATAGAGATCTTCAAGATACCATATTCCAAGATGTTTTGTTCAAATTGTTAGCCAGCCAGAAGCAAAGAACATCTGAAGGACTGTCTTGGAATGACCAGAATGTTCATATGTCAGACACCATAGAAGCCGCAGAAGAGGAAAAGGAAAGTGGTTAGAAACTAACTTGCACAACTTTCAGAGCTAATAGAAGAAAAATAGAAAACGAAAAATAAAAGACAAGAAAGTACATAAGGTGAAGCTATTAAAATGAGCTCAAGATAAGCCTATCATGCAGTTTCACTGTTCATGCAGGGAAATATGAGCAATGAGGAGATCAGCTAGGAATGAGTATGTGGAGGACTAGACCTACCTGAGTGTAAATGACTATGCATGCATATGTGTGAAAAAGAGATTGAAGATGAAAAAGCTGGAGGTAAAAGAGAAAGTACTTGTGGTCAAGTATGGTTGGAAGAAGGAGGGGGAATACTATATGCAGAAGACAACACTGGAAGAATGGATATGAATATATGAAGGCTGGAACTCCTGTGCGCACTTCTGTGTCCAAATGAAGACACAACCAGTATGGAGGCTTGCAGCTTTGGATGGATGTGCCAGTATGCCATGTCTCCAGCACATCTCTTTAAGCCCGGAGGCCATGGTGCTTTCAAAACACAAACAATGTGCACTAACTTGGCCAAGGTTTTATGAGGCTGCTTGGAACACCACCATCTAGTCCTACTGTGGGGAGCATGGAATCCTATTCCTTCCCCACTAAAGCCATGAACCATCTCCTCCATCCCCAAACGAGCACAGGGGACATTTTTTTGGCACAGTTTGAAGAGAAAGGCACAGCATGAGGGAACAAAGAAATGTCACAGAGGGCCAGCGAAACTTGGCCGTGGGAGGGACTGCTTCAAAACAAAACCAGTCCTTGACACAGACAGCCTCCACAAGCCCTGGTCATGTGGCAGCTAATCAAATACAGCAACTCTTCCTCATTTGGCACTCTTTGTCAAGCAGTAAAAGCCTGCTCAGATTTCCCCATCCCACCCCTTTGCTGTCAGATGCTTGCTTCTTTAAGAAATACAGCTTTTTGAGAAAGCAGGCAAGGAATGGAAATCAGCTGGCTCAGGTGGAACATCAAGTTGGAAGAGAAACTGTGCTGTGTTCCTATCACAAGGCACCCACAATATGATGCAAGGCAGACTCTTCAGCAGATTCTGGAGAAGGAAGATAAATAGCTGGGGTCCAGCCCTCCCCATTCTTCACAGTGAGAGTTGAACAATGTTCCTGTGGGCTCAGCATTCCCCAGCTCACTACATGGAGGCCCAAAAGAACTCTGTTTATAGTTCAGGCACCTCAGGTATCTTCAAGGACTGAGCTGAACCAGAGTGCTCACAGAGAAACAAGACTCCTAAATTCTGAAGTTTTTATGAAAATATCCATTCCTGTATTCTTTTTTTTTTTTTTTTTTTTTTTGGGGGGGGGGGGGTTGGGGTGTGGAGGAGTGGATTGGGAAGGGGAGAGGGGAGCCTGATGTGAGTTTTGTAGGGGGCAGCAAATCACAGCTGTTTCTTTTTCATTAATGAAAAGATAAGCTAGCCAAAAAGAGACTTGGGTTCAAAGACCTGAGTTTGTCTAACTTTGCACGCCAACGCTTGTATAGGAAGACTGTAAAGATGTCAGGAACCTGGTGCCTTTTAGAGCAGCTCTGAAGTAGTCTCTCACCTCAGAAGCCATTGGCTCAGAAACCAGTTTTCCCATACCACGAGTAGATTTCCCCATTGTGCTGGGGTTTTTGAGACTACCAGTCCACGACTAAGGTAGAAACTAGGATCTCTATCCCTACTTCTTGTGCCCCACTGCCAGTATGCACATCATGAATCTGCCACTAGACTTATTTAGGGCAGTCTCAGGGATTCTGCAAGAGTAGGGACCAAGCCAGCAAAGAAACAGCTCTGGACTGAAGGTGATACAGGTGATCCATCTTTTAGAAAACAAAGAAAAAAGCTGTAAAAGTCAGAGTTTGTCACTTCAAACAGAAGTACAAGGGCATTCTCCTTTCTAAACCTTGGCTTATATACCAAAACTCTGTGGCTCGGGGTATTGATATAAGCACTTGCAGTATTATTAACACAGCAAGTGCTTATACCAATACCCCAAGCCATGTTCAGATTGCAATAGGAAATGATGACTCAGAAGACAATTCACATGAGGATACCCTTGGCAAAAGGGAATAAGCATACACTTTTCAGCAGTTGGATGATCATTCTCACAAGTCACTAGGGAGAGGAGTACAGCACAGTGGTAATCCGGCAAGAAATGCAGATGCACACGAGAACCTGGAGGGAAAGTGCAGTGTGCAGTCAACAGTACAAAGAAATGGATGGAAAGGGGGAGTGCAAGTGTTCATGATCTTGTGGAAAAAGAGAGGTCCAAAGGGAAAAGCATATAAATGAGCATCCTCACAGAGGGGGAACTGGAGGAGAAAGCTGCCTGTGCGGGGCTAAGAAGAGGAAATGAAGACGATGAATGGAATTTCAAGCAAAAATGGGTAGCAGTGCTTCCTGCGGAGAAACAGTATATGTCCACAGGCAATGCAGGAGGGGAAACAGTGAAAAAAATAAAAATAAAAAAAAATCCAAGGACAGAACTTCAGCTGACTGCACACAAGGAAGTTTTATTTCTAGTCAGCTTGCTGACACTTATTATTCAGAAATGAAATGCATTTGCCCATCCCAAGCTCTCCCAAAAAGAAATTTTCTAATAATTAAAATAGATAACACCCCCTGAAGCGAGACATTACATATATGAAAGCACCAAGAAAATTTATCAGGCTATGTTTATAGAAAGGAAGGGGGTGGGAAATGAAGTGTTTGCAGACACAAAACTAGACAGGGTAGTAAATGAAGGGAAGGGAGGGGGGAAGGAAGTAAAGCAAAACCAGGCAACTGCTACTCATCTGGGGTTTGTTAAACACTACGTGACAGGCAGGGAATGCTGATGGATGGCTTCTTTGCATTTGGTGCCACACTTTTAGTGCCTTTCCAAACTGACAACTTTTGCCCTTATCTGTGGGAAAAGACAGTCCTAGGGACGCTGAGGGTTCTGGACTTGAGCAACTGTGCTGTAGGTGAGAGCACCCAGAGCAGTGGCTCCAAGGCTCACAATCTGCAGACAGAGCACGTTTACACATCCTTTGGGCTCCTGGCTTTCTTCTTCCCTCCCCCTCCCATCTAGACTGGTGAATGGCTCCATTTCATTGAGTCTGAAGTGGCTACGGCCCAGCCCACCCCATCCTCAGGCACAGAATGGTTGAAATCAGAGCTCACACACTTGCATAACATCTCCACTCTCTGCAGTCACTGCACAAGCAGCTGTACCGACAGCCCAAGCTGCAATTCAGCCACCAAACAGCCCCGGGAGAGGGGTAGGAAGCGACTTTTGCTCTTATCTTCAAGAGAGGGAAGCTGATGTGAAACTTGGCAAGACCACTGCTTAAAAACCCAAAGTTTTTGGGTCGCAGCCAAGCCTCCGAGCCAATGGAGCAGAGGCTCCCAACGCTGGAGCTCTCCCACCCTGCTTCGGGGCAAGGGCAACCACACCCAACACCATCCCCTGCCGGCATCCTTTCCCTCCCATTCACCATCGTGTAACATCCCCAGGGCAATTGCTCACATGGAAAAGCAACATGAGGAAAGTATTTAATGTGTGTTTACATTTCTTAATACAGTGTAGCAGCTGGAAACAAAGGTAGAAAAAATGCACATGAGCAATGCAGCTCTTCAGAGCCCCCTCATCAGCAGCACTGAACCCCAGACCACAGCTTTAGAAATCAGGCTGTGGCCCCAATTGCCTAATTAGAAGAGCAGTGCAAAGCTTAGGAGCAGGCATATCTTCCTCTTCCCTAAGTGGCCACTGAACAAATACCATATCCCCAGTTCACAGACCCTTTTTACATTGCTGGCATTACTAGTCCTTTGTGTACCCACATGCTGTTACTTAAATTGCTTCCATGTTTTCATTACTTGCCCTCTGCACTGTGTGTATTCAAACTCTTGCAAGAATGCTGAAGTGGTGTTACAAAGCACTGGGGACTACAGGAGATGTGGCTGAAATTATTATGCAACAAACTTGAGTGATTCTTCTAGCCCTGATAGAGCTTGTTCCTCCTTCTGGAGGAAGATAATCTCATTGTATTAGGTGTAGGACATTCCACTCTCAAAACACAAGCATTGCGTTTGCAGTGCTCTCCATCCTTAATGGATGCATTAGAGCAACTGGCATCCTTAAAAATGCCAGTCTGTAGGACCCATATAAATGTCTCTCATCCACAAGTAAGGAGATGAACTCCAATGACAAGCACCATGTCCACGCACAAGAGAAATGTATACACTGGGCCAAATTCTCCTGGAAGAAATTCACAGAGGACAGTACAGTGACACTACCTGCACATACACCCCATGAGTTTGGATGCATTGTTCCCTGCTGCTGCTGCCACTATTTGCTTTTCTTGAGTTCATGTTGATTAAAGCAACCTAACCCTGAAGGAGTGCATGTGACTGCAAGATCAAAACCACCAGAATCATTTGAATGTGACAAACACACTGAAATCTCTACCGCAGTTCTCTCTGTTTCTGCAAGTATCTACAGAAGCCAGCTATGTGCTTCTCTCTCTCAGGAAAGCCCATAGATGGACCATTCAAGTTGCAGCTTGTCATTTCCTCCTATCTGTATCTCCACAGAAAACTCTGTAGCTGCCACAAGACTTGCGTAGCAGCCATTAGAGCAATCACACTTTCAGTGCTGGAGTACTTTTCCCATTGATTTTTGACTTACTTCTCATGCAGTGCCTTTCATCACCCCTCAGTGCAAGATGCTCACAGCCAAGATATGATCATCTAACCCACAGGCTAAGAACCAGCTGCATGTTAAATCCCATCTGGCTCTGGGCATGCAGGATGCTCACCACCCTGGAGATGTAAGGTGCAGCTCCAAACATCAAACCCCTCAAAATAACAGCCCCGTGGTCCTCCAGGTCCCTGCTGGGGACTTGTCTCCGCCACGTTGCCTCCAGCATGCTTGACCCCAGCTCGGCAGCTGCTGCATGGCAGCCGTTGGGTGTTATGATAATCGATTCGCCGGGCCTCTCCCCATCTGCTCAGAGCATCCACCTGCTGTGTTTTCTCTATCTTTTTTTTTTTAATGGTTGGATTAGGCCAGTTCTTACCCAGAGTGCTTGCAGCCTGTGCACACAGCACAAACCAGCTCAGAGCTCACAACAAAAGCTGAATTCAACCTCACTCAGTCCACAATCCTCCCCTTTCCAACTCCTTATCTTTCTGCAATTATAGTCACCCTGAAGATAACCATGCTACTTTCATTCCCTCCCCACCCCCTCTTGCTGATTTCATTACAGTTTGTTTCGTTTATTTAACCTTTCTGAATGGCCACATAGAAGAATGAGCTTGCCTTCCATACTCATCTAACTGGGAAATAAAGGTCCAATTTCTAAACACTTTCTCCACAGCCCATGTGAGATAAGCAGTGACTAACAAGTCTTCTCTTCCTGCCTGGCCATGGAGGGATTGTTTGTGACACCCACACTGTCCATAAGCACATTCTTACACAAGCACATGTCCTTCTCAATAGTTGGGAAAACCCATTCCCAATGTATTGTTGGACCAAAACTCTTCTGTGCTGTTTTTCCATGAACAAGGAGTATACAATTTACCAATGTTCAAAGAAAAAGTTCCCTTGCTTTTCCCCCAACAAGTTCAGCTTCTAAGAGAAGTACTCTCAGTGAGTGATGTTAATCTTCATGGGATCTACCCAGTGTCAATGGGAAATGTTTCTGCTTCAGAAAATGATTTTGAGCTGTCAATGGACTCAGCCAGTGAAGGAGACTGTCTCCTAACAGAGCAAATAGCAAGTAGCTACTCCAGGCTTAAAGTAGCTAATTGTACATATGAGGTGCAGGAGAAGTGGCAACCTGTATACAGCAAGAAATCAAAGCTCATTGAGCAGCAGGACCAAGTCAACTCTAAGCTTTAAACAGGTGGAAACCTATATCCCCTACATGAACTTGGTTTGGAGTTACTCACAAGTCTTTCATTAAACTCGAATCAGTGTCTGAACTCATCACGATTCCCATGTGCTCCTAAAGATATAGGGCAAATTATTTGTATTGTGATGCAACCTGACCAAAGTTCCTTGGAGACCTATGGCCTCATTCCCCCAGTGCTGTTTAAAGCAATTTTTAAAGGAATCTTCATTCAGATAAATGAGAGACATATCACTGAAAATTAAGCCAACTAGAAAACAAAAATAGTATTTGTGGAAACAACTAATACATTGCAATAATTTTTCCTTATGCCTAATTGAGTAAATTATTGAAAAAAAATATCAAAACGTCTTTCCAGAAGGGTATTTCAAGAAGATTAGGCTTATAATGAAAGTATTTCCTGAAGCATAACTATAGTGGTGCTAGCACATTGCTGTAAACAAGAATAATGGAGATGTTTGCTTGGTATACATTAATGGATTTGATTGTTCTCTGTGCACATACCTGTATTTTAAAAATGCAGTCAAAAGCTTTAGCTGCCAAAAGGCTCCATATATTAGTGCTTGGACACAAAGCAATCAAGAAGTGGGCTCCACCATTAATTGCTCATATAGCAATTAATCTTAAATCTCAATTATGCATACAAGTAACAGAGGCACAGCTGAACATCTGATCCTTTCCCACTTGGTTTATCTGAAGGATAGCTCAAGATCAGCACACAGCACTGGAGGATGAGACCTGCATTGCATTGCATTCTTTACAATTGAGCAGGGCTTTGCAAATGATCTGAAGGTTACGTCACGGACACACATGCCACAAGTTTCACCCTACCCTCTCCCTCTTCTTTCAGGAGTATCTCTGATTCAAGGGGAAATGCAGAAAAGTGTAGGACTTACCTTCTTTTTGGAGTGTCCTCTGTCCTCTTCTTTAGCAGCTTTGCTATTTTTCCCAGCTCTGGAAAGCTTCTGCTCCCCGGACTGCTTGATGGTGATTTTGATCTCTGGTGGGCAAATATAGTTCTCCAAGTTCTTTGGGGGTTTCTTAGCTCTCTTGGTCGTCTGGATCTTCAGTTTCAAACTCCCTTCTGTGAAGTTTGCCTCTTTGATGGAAAACTCCTGCTCCTCTAGCCCATCTCCTGCCACCCACTTCTCGCTGTCTGCATTGGAAGTGGAATCCACGTCTCTCCCAGAACCCATCTCATCCTCTTCTTCAGGCTCCATACGCTCCCCGCTCACCGGAATCCCTTTCCCCGAGCCAGCTGTTGGCAGCACTGTCTCCCCTGTGCAGCTGGAGGCAGATGGTGGTTTGGCAGAGGACACAGAGGCTGGCAGAAAATCTGCCTCACCTCCCCTTTGACGGGAGCTGCTCAAGGACTCCCTGGGCTCCATAGCAGGACTGTGACACACTGGAGTTTTATTAGAGGGAAGGGCAGGAGGGGATGGTGAGAGAAAGGGCAGGTATGATCCAAGGAATGAATGGTAACTGTCTGCCAAAGTCAACGTCTCAATGGCCCAGAGTCTGCAAGTAGCTCAGAAGAGATCAGGTCTGCCACTGTTGAAAGAAAGGAAAGAGGAAAGGAAGTTAACACACACACGTGTTGAACCCAAGTGTGGAAATAGCAGAAACATGTCACAGTTGGGCTTCTCCTGTGATATCTGAAAAGCCTTCCATGACACAAAGTGGGAACCAAGGATGGCTGGCATTTCTGTCATCGGGACCTGGTACCAGAGAACAGCCAAGCCAAGGAAATGTCATATGCATCTGTGAACTGATGAAAATGGATATTAAAAAGTAAATGAAAAGGAACATGTAAATGTAACCTCATTCAACTCCGACTTGGGACAGAAGCAAGAGAGAAACCAGCTATTAAACCAGCTATTATTCCTATTTCAAGATGCTTCTCATCACTGGGTTTTCAAAGAGAAGAAGGAAAAAAAAATATAAAAATAGGGGGAAAAAAAGGAAAAGAAGGATAAACATTTGCCCTCAGTGATCAGTGAGCAGAAAATATAGTGTTTTCCTATGAAAGAGGCAAGAGAACACCTAACTCCCTGTTTCCACACTTTGCAGATCAGAGGGATGCATTTGGCTACTGGCTGTATTGTGGGGTGCTCTACTTTGGATGAATTATTTGATATTTTCTGGGCCAGGCACAAACTGTCTGGAGTCTGAGATGTACCCTGAGATTCTGAACAGGAGGAAGATACACCTGGATCCTTTTTAAAGCATGACGTAAGTGCTGAGGGCAATGGAGGAAAGACGAAGTCAATGTCTTCCAGAGTTTCTAGTATGCCCTTGGTTACCAGTACTCTGTAGAAAAAGCTCAAGACCCCTGAAGCAACAACTGTGCTCTCACCCCTCCAAATGTGAATGTTCTTTGAGTCATTAGACAGAGCCCCCCAAGATGGAAGCACTCAGCTTCAAAATTGATGGGAGAAGCTGTGCGTATTCAGCTGAGGCAGATGATGTGTCACCCACACATGCAGACTAAGCCAAATACCAAATACTTTGTTAGGAAGGGAAAAAAAAAGAGAGAGAGAGAGAGACAGAGACATGCAAAGTGTTCTTAAAGGCATGAAAAGTTTTTTGTACATTCTTTCTCTAACATCCAGCAAATAATCCCCACCTCTGTAGCCACCACAAAAAAGCCATTGTAGATTTTTATCTTCATTAGCAGCAGAACGTGTCAGAGAGAAAGATTTATTTCTTTCTTTATTTATTTGCTACTTTAGTACCCCAAAATGACTCCCTGATGGATGAGAGGAATATCCCTTTTGAAGCAGGGAGAAGCACAGAAGAAGACACTGTCAGGAGTAAGGCTGGCAGCGCAGACCTACCTGTACAGCAGCAACTCCCTATTAGATCAGCTCTACTGTGCTGCCAAACCCCACCCCTTGACCAACTGCAAGCAGAATCTGAGAACAGTCAGGGTTTTCTCAGGCAATTCTTAATCGGAATAAATTGTAAAAACAAACAAAGCAAACAAACCAAAAAAAAAAAAAAAAAAAAAAAACAACACAGAAAACTAGCTACTTTTCATGAAATTGTAACTGCACTATAGGTGGACTCTTGCTTTAATACATAATTCACCCAGAAACTCACGTGTCCTTGTGCCACTAACTTCTTTTTACTTTTTATAAATACCTTGCATAAGCTTAAAGTTCAGAAAGAAGTAATAAAAAGCACTATTTCTTAAGTTACATAAGTTACACATACAAGATGTGTTTCCATCTGAGTACGACCATAGGTCGCTTGTCCAGCCCTGGCATATATGGTTTGTAATGGAAAGTCCAAAGTATCTTACAGCTCCGTGAAGTCATTGGGTGGCCTCCACCCATATCCCAGCAGACGCAAATCAAATAAACTTCCCATAAATAGCACAAACTGACAGCACAAGCAGAAAGGAAAGTAAAAAAAAAAAAAAAAAAAAAAAAAGTCATGAATCCTGAACTGCTATCTAGCCTTAGAAATATTTTCGGAAGCTCAGAGTAGATAGAAGTATCTTGCTAGAGCATCACAAAAGAACTTATGCTTAAAGCTGTGCACATCTTCTGGCAATAGGGAGGAGGTTCATTTCCAGAGCTGCTGTCGTGCTGGTTTTACCAAAGATGATCTCGAAAAACTAACAGGCTCAGTCTACCACACATCTACCTTGACTCACCCTATGGTCAGTAAGTCTCTCCCTTTCACCACCAATGAAACAAGTATGTTTACTTCATTCAAATCAATTGTAGGGTGGATTAGTTAATGCTCTTACATTGTTTTCAACCCAGGTGTTTACCATGTGGTACTCACTAATTACTAACGCAATTAGTACATTAAAGCCTCCCAGCTGAAAGGAGCTGCTCCACCTAATTGACTGACCTTGCACCTTGCCTCTCCTTTCTGCCTATAGAGGTGATGGGAGCCAGAGTTACCTTCCTCTTTTAACCAGTCCAATAAAAATAAGAATGAAAAAAAAAAAAAAAAAGCCATCCTATTTATCTGCCATTTCACATTGTTAATCTCCTTGGAGAAGGATGCAATGTACACACACTTCTGTGCTGCAACACAAACACAAGGTGGTAAAAGCTCAGCAGTGCAGCATTCCAGGGAGTTACTGCTGTGGTATGCACGCATGTACAATGGGCACTCTGTGCTGGTCTCCGCCCACAGACTTTTAACCTCTCTCGATGCTGGTAAAAAAGAGCAGGTTTCTCACAGAGAGCATCTGCCCCAGCAGGCAAGGCAGCAGGATGCGGCCACAACACCCTCAGAAAACAAAAGCATGAAGAAAGAACCATAGGCTGTGATGGGACGAACAGCTCTCTTGGGACCTTATGTTGAGTGGGACCTGAAATATAACTCCTGACTGATGTGCGAAGGGTCTTTCAAGTTTGGAATCACTGGGCTGCATTTTATGGAGGATTTATAAAAAGCTGTGTTTCTGCCCTGTATCTCAGCCTCAAGATCAGGATCACCATGTCCATTGCTTATCCCAGCCCAGGTGAGCAGCTCAGGGTCAGTGGAAACAAGCAATGGATGAATAAAGGCATTGCATTAAGCCAATGTCAGATGTGTTCATGCCAAAGCCAGCTTTAAAATCCTGCTTTAAAATATTGGCCTTCTGTCATGTTAAGAGTTAGCAGATGATGATATCAACAGACCTGCAGGTAGCGACAAATAACCCTGCACTCAAACACCATGCAGAATTAACTGGGTCATTGTTTCAGGTATCTCCTTACTCTCCTTCAGGGTTAATAGTTAAATGACTCGGGTGCAGGGACATTATACTTGTCTTTCTTGTTTGGGCAGGCTGCAAGTGCTTGGATTAATTAGAAAACCTCACTTCAGACTTCTTAACAAGTAACCTCCTGGGTGAAGTCCTGACCTCTCCTTTCTTCAGTTTGGGGCACACTGCAGCTCTGCAGGAGCCACTGAGCTCTGGGTTTTCATCATCAAGGGCAATAGTTTCTTCCTGGTGACACTCCCGAAGGATACGAGGGTCTGAGCTTTCCAACTGAAATTAAAAGTAGAAATCAAGTTTAATCTTGGAGAAAAGATTTCAAAAATCAAGCTCCTAAACTGTTTGTGGATGAAGTCCTCTCAGGTTCTGGTTCAACTCTTATCTCCTGGACTTCTTTCTCTTCTTTGTGTCCATGTGTTTGCATCTCCCTGACTTTGGGCTGGCCTGCAAGCAAAAGCACTGAAGGGAAGACAGGAATTATCTGTGCTCAATCAGTTCTTCTGCTTTAGCTGGCAATGTACAGACCTGGAAAACCAAGAAGGATGCTGATTTTCCAAGAGATTCCAAGTTATATTTTCAACACCAAAGATATAAGGGATGCTGAGGCTTCTAAGTGCTTACCCACACTGCCCTGCCAGGCTCATGAGCATCAATTCCTGTTCAATAAGCATCTACAGAGGTATTTTACCATTCAAATTAAGCTCCCAGAGGAAAATGTTACCACTAGAAAGCTTCCTATAGTCAAGTTAAATTGCAGGAGGATAATTCACAGGTGAATGACAACAAATTTCACAGAAGTTGGCATTAGCTCTTAATTAGGGAGCAATTCACACTTCCTCTGATAAGTACTGAAAAATAATCAAATGCTCAGCCTGGCTGCTCCCATGTCTCTTATCAGCACCTCTGGGCACCTGAGTTCACCTCAGATACACTCCTGGAGGCAAAGGCCTGAAGGAGAAGACCTCCCTTTGGGTCATGTAGGTGTTTGCCATTAAGGCTTCCAATGCTCTATCTTTTCCTTCCTCGGGCAACAGCTCACACTTGCAAGTATTTGGGTATCAGGGCTGTTAAATGACTAAAGTGAAAATTTGCTAAGGACAAAAACGAAGGTGTACCTGTTTGTGACGCTCCAAAAATGAAAGTGGGTATAATGCTTAACACAGCTTTTGCCTGGTGCCCAGAAACAATTGCATTTATAGCAAGCAAATAGAAGCACAGAGGCACCACTGCTTAGGCAAACACAGGCAAGCTGGGTTCAGCTGCCCAGTGTTTGTGCTGCTGCTCTCTCTGGTTTGCTTAAATACAGGGAGCACCAGCAGAGAACTCAGAGCAGTTTAAAGAGATGTTGCCCCAATCCCACTGTACACTAATCTCAGGCATGACTGTAGCTACAGAGGTTGCCTTTGTTTTACCCATGGAGCCCAAAATGCCACAAGAAGGAAATGAAATATATACGTATGTCTGCATATAAGATGTATGGATAAGGGGAAACTGAGGCACACTCAAGTCTGAGAGCATTGTGTTGAAAGTGAAATGGAGATCACGTCCACCAAATCCCATATCCACTGTGTTGCCTTTGGGTCTCATATTTCTCTCATGCAACAGACAGTTATGAAATCCCTAATCCCTGCAAAATACCAGGAATACTGGAAACCTCCTTATGCTCCATCTTTTTAAAACCATTCACCACAAAGCACTGGAGACTATGCAGCAATATTTAATTATGATGTATCACCTTTCACTCCAAAGACTCCTGGGTTGCTTCCTCGATTATATATGCCACTGCTGAAACACAGCTGACTCTGAGGCAGAGGCCATTGGACAACCCGCATTACACTCAAGGGAAAGTTTTGGTCAGAAACCTGCTTTTATGAGAAGTGTCAGTGAAACTTCAGACTCCATCATGGGGGATAAAAAAGCCAATAGCCTGCTTTGCAGCAAGCTGCACTGAACTCAGCTAACCCATTCTGAGAATACAAAAAGAACCCCAATCTATTTCATCATTTTTGCTTTGCAAAAAAGTCTGTGAAGTTCAGGCATGGTACTGTGACCACAATTGCTATGGTGTCAGGTCCATGCACTGCCAGATGAGCCAGCAGCACAGATTTGATGCAGACAAGGCACAAGTGCACAGCAAATTTGACCAGGAGAATGAGTTTATACCAGATTAGTATCATGCACAAGCAGTGTATTTAATCTGCTGCTCAGAGCCCTGGGGCTAGATTTATCATGCCTTTGAACCTTGGCTTTATCTTTTTCCCGTGTCCATGATGCTCTGAAAGAGCAACCCATCTTTGGCAGGGAGCTGGAAAAATGAGAGTGACAGCTATTTTCCATCCACACTATACATTCCACAGAAAAAACTCTTTCACCTAACTTGTGTCAGTCTGTACAGAAGTGACACTGAAAGGTCTTACCTTCAGGACATTGAAGGTTTTACCTTCAAGTAAAACCAATGAATGTCAGCTCTTGATAAGGAATTGGGAATTGTCTGTTGATGTCCAAATCCCTGCGGAGCACCACTGTACATCCTGCCCTTGCAGATCCTGCACTGAGCCATGTAGTGGACTGGACTATCATTGATTTTTCTTCTGTCAATTTCAGACATTCTGTGCTTGTCTGATGTATTTTTTGGTGTTGGGCAAACTGAGCTCTTCATTACATGGCAGTTTCAGGTATACTGCTAAAACTCACATCTATAAGATACACCTGGATATAGGCAAGCATAAAATATGTGTGGATATACATCAGATAGTGTGAGATCCTCGATTGATATGACTAATTGCAAGCAGAATGACCATATGTAAAGGCCTGTAATCCACAGATTATCTGTAAAGCTAACTAACTAACCAGAGCATGTGATTCATTAATAGGGTGGGATGATGCATGTGGTTACAGAGGAGAAAGGTGATTGCTCTTCATGCCTTCCCTTGTCCTGCCCTGCTCTCCACATTGCCCATTACTTTTGTTCCAATCCTTCCACCTCTGCCTCTGATTTTGTGTGGGTTTTGTGAGGACTGTTTCTGGAAGGAAGGGGTGCTAACTGTCTCAGGTATGTTCTATCCGCAGGAAAATAAAGGGCAAGGATTAAAGGAAGTTACAAGAACAACAACATAAATGTTTCTACTGGATTGGATAGTGTAAGCACTATCAGCTCTCTGCAATTCCACCAACGTGACTGAGGAGAGATGACTGATGGCTCTGCCCTGGCATGCCCAAACCTGGCAAAGGAAGACAGGAAAAGCCACACTAGAGGGGAAAAGACAAGATAACCTGAAGATCTTGCATAGCCAGACAAGGCTGCAAGAATCACCCGTAAGAGACAAAAATAAATGAGATACTAAATATATTCCTATCTATGGAGGCATGCAAGAGTGCGCATTACACATGTGTGTATCTGTCTTCTCAACATAGAGACATTAAGAGTAGATTATGGAATCATATTTGAGTCCATAATTAGGTTTGAGAGTCCATAATTAGATCAGATAGTCACCTTTCTATGTAAGCAGCTAACTATCATACAGCGCCGAAGGGAGGGCCAACTGAATGGTTAAACAACTGATGTGGCCATAAATCACGAAGTCCATAAAAACAGTACTGTCCAAGGTACAGCTGTGGCAACAACTAGTGTAGCAAAGCACCCATTTGTGATAGGAAGGGAGATGCCCATTGTGTCATTCAAGGACTTTTACAAGCTCCTGCCTGAGATCTGAGACAAAATTCTATAAATCCATTCATTCACAACTTAGAGGTACACCTTGGTATAGAGGAAGGAAGTATAATCATGAGATCTGTAAACACCTTCTCTTTCTACTGGTCTCAAAAGGACAAGCCTCATCCCACCTGTGCTCTCTGAGACAAACATTGTTGTGTCATTCCCTTACAACTGGGCTCAACTCACTGCATTTACACCTCTGGATCAAGGTGTTCAATCCCAATGACAACAAGAGATAGTATGTCATTTTTACCCATCATCCTCATGAAGGTTAGTCCTCTGAGACACTAAAAAGCAGAAAGAAGTGCCAGTTGTGATACAAGTCATAAAACCACAGAGAGCGAAGACAGGAGATTTGTCTACATGGGGTCAACACTAGGTTGCTGAGCTTCCAGATCAAACTTCATCAGTGTTGGTGTGATGTATGCCCCAGGGAAACTTCTGATGCAGCGGACACCCCTAACACTCTGCTGAGTGCAGCAGTGTGTGTCATGAAAAGAACAGAACTTATTCCATTAATAACAGCGATAAAATTTGTTGGGGGACTTCAAATGCTTACTCTTGCCAAGCTCTTGCCAAGCGCACCATCCTGGAAGTAGTGGAAGTCACTCTAAGCTACAAATGGAAAGTTTTATGGGTATTCAGGGAAAGCATACTGGCACAGAGACCAGCCACAGAAAGCAAAAGCCCGTACAATTCCATCATCTGTGTTACCAAACTTTCCTAGATTGCCTCTGCTCTTGGAAAGCTGCCATCAGACACAGTAGCCTCCTTCTAACACCATCATGGTACAGCAGTAATCTCTCCTCCCTCTGATCAAACATTTCCCTTTGTGCTCTGAAATGTGCGTGAAAAGATTTCTCTATATAAATCATTAACGAAAGCTTTGTTTTTGTTTATTGCAACTGCCACAGGACTCATTCCTCCTACTTTTTATCCCCCCTTCCATTATTTCATTTTCTGTTGCATGAATGCCAAAGTACACCAGCTTTCCTTTCCTTAGAGAAAAAAAAAAAAAAAAAAAAAAAAAAAGAACATAAAGAAATAAATAAAATAAAACTACGCATCTGATAGGGAATGCAACTTGGCTCAGTATCCATTCCTCAGAACAGTAAGTGATGGCACAAAAAGGATCATGAAGGCTTCAGTGCAGCATCTGTGCTCAGTCTAGAGGATGTACAACCAGTACATCCCATGTCATCCAGCGTTCTGCATGCCTCAGATGAGGCTCATGAATAAGAAAGGTTGAATTTTGTTCATGGACAATTGCATTGTGGATTTCTATGTTGAGTGAGCAATGATATCTTGGTGCTGTAGGTGCTGTATAACGCATGAGAGCTGCTGCAAAAGTAATGCCTCCTATTTTATTTGTTGGCCCACAGTCAGAAGCAGGTGTTCGTAGTATGGCGGTAGAAGCTGAACCTTCCCACCAATATTCCATTACATTTTATCACTGTGTGACAGATGGCAGCAGAGGGATAGTTTGGCAAAATGGCATCTGATATGCAGGAGCATAGGAAGAAAAGGTGTGGAATTGAATTCCTCCATGTAGAAAAAACAACGCCCACTGATGCTTACTGAACATTTATGGAGACTAAATAGTGGATGTGAGCACAGTGAGGTGGTGGGTAGTTTGTCTTAGCAGTGTTGGCAGAGCCAGTAGATCACCTTTACTGGTGCAAATCTTTACATACATGACATGCAAGCCTTTATACACTTCTGGTGAAAATGGAGAGCTAATGGTGGTGACTATGCTGAAAAATAGTGTTTTCTAGCTGAGAGTTTGCTCTATCAAATAGCATTATTATACTCTTTGTATCTATTGTGGTTTCCAAGGAAATAAATAGGAGGTATTATTTTCAGAGCAACATATGTACTAAGAATTCCCGACATCAGGAGGGGACTGTGGGAAAACAGCATATGCAGAGCATGCAAGGAGAGCAATAATTTGGGATTCTTAGAGGAAGGCATTTCCTTTGTCTTGCAGAACATCTCATTCCTTTGAGGAAGGAGAGGATGACTGGGTCTTGAGGAAGAAGTAAAATTCCCTCAGAGCCTCATGATGTGAAGGAGGCCAGAGCAGAACAGAACAAAGTGGACATGACTGGGTATGCACAAGAGCAAAAAGCAACCCACTGTTCCAAGACAAAAGTGATAGACATTAGACAGGAATGTGCTGGTTGGAGGACTCAAGGACAACCAACAGTTGTGTGTGGGCAAAGGAAAGGAGCTCAGTCTCTAACAAATCTGAGGAAGAAATATTCACAGAAGTGCTGAGAGAAGTTGAGTCAGAGGGAAGATAACAGCCTGCTTAGTACCTGCATGCCCCAAAGGCCTCTCTGGCTGAACAATTTCACTGCGCTGTTTGTGAGACATAGCTTATGTCTAACTGCATCCAAGGAGGCAAAAATTAATGACACAAATCGCTGATAAGGAATACAACTTGGCTCAGTATCCTTTCCTCAGAACAGTAAGTTCAAGCAGGATCAGGTCTTTGTGTTGTGATTCCTTTATAACATCACTGAAAGTTATTAAAGATCAGGATGGGGTCAATATCTGGGGGAACTCCTGGCCAGCACACTGCTAGGTGCTCTCTGTAGTGATGAACTATGGGTCTCTGTGCTCCTAACATGAGTAAGGCAGAGCTGGACTATAGAGTTTCAAGTCAAGAGACCTCTGAACTGAGACATCCTTATTATTGTGTTTCTCAGCTAGAGACAGATGCAGGTTTGAATGAAGCTCCAGTCCCCACCTGGAAACACAATGCAGCTTATTGTTATTTTGATTGTTATGGTGTGTATGCACACACACACACACACACACACACACACACATACATACATATATATATATTTGCTAGAGATTTTACTTCAGAGCATTGGGAGATCTGTTCGCTAAGTGAAGCCTTAAAAAGAATATTCAGTCCTGAAAGGTGGCATGTTCTAAGAGCAAATATGTCTTCAGCTCCCATAAAAGGAAGGAGGAGCAGAATCTATGCTTCTGTGACTACTTCACATGACACGGAAGTGGGATCTAATATAAATCAGCACCTATGGCAAATGACATTTATAACACTTATGCAGCAGGATTTGTAGGGATGGTGCCATGCTGTTAAAGCCAACAGACTAAAAGAGCTTGATTGACTTTAGTATGCCCACAATGACACTTTTAAATTGTCATAGCTTCAGATGATGTGACCTTTGTTGTTTTTTTTGTCTTTTTTTTTTTTCCCCTCACTCACCAAAAGAAGACAGGAGCCTTCAACAAGCCCTATGTTTACATCCATTTATCATCTCAAAGTCTAGCAGGTTAGAATGTTGCCCTATTTAAAAGCATATGGTTAGAATAATTTAAAAGAGAAAAGTGTTTCCCCTTCTTCCCCCACGCTTACTTCTTTTCTGAATAAATTGGAAAATAAAAGGAAAAACTGACAGCTGGAGGGAATTTATTCAACCTTTCAGGAAGAAAATTGCCATCAAGCAAAGAGAAAACATGACATTTTTCAGCCCATTAGGTGAAGGTTTATAGAAGTTACAAGGATGTGAATATATGGGTTAATATTTTAAACTGTTTTGCAACCTTAGAAATAATGGGCATGTATAGTAACACTTTGCCCAGATCCCTGATATAATACTTTGCATGTATACAACCCTGTTCAAACACTTACTAAACTCCCCTAGTTAAGCTTTACATCTCTGATCCCTTCTGAAAAAAGAAGAATTCAGTGGAGAATTATTCCCCTGTACAAAATTCTACTGAATCCACACAATGGAGCTCCATAGGAAAGTTTGAAAGAAGGAAAGAAAAAAAGAAAGAAAGAAGAGAGGGAGAGGGAGAGAGGGAGAGAGAGAGAGAGAGAGAGAGAGAGAAAGAGAGAAAGGGAGAAAGAAAGAAAGAGAGAAAGGGAGGAAAGAGAGAAAGGGAGAAAGAGGGAAAGAAAGAGAGAAAGAAAGAGAGAAAGAGAGAGAGAAGAGAGGAGAGAGAGAGAGAGAGAGAGAGAGAGAGAGAGAGAAAGAAGAAAGAAAGAAAGAAAGAAAGAAGAAAGAAAGAAAGAAAGAAAGAAAGAAAGAAAGAAAGAAAGAAAGAAAGAAGAAAGAAGAAAGAAAGAAAGAAAGAAAGAAAGAAAGAAAGAAGA